>NC_142480.1:43752348-44055378 GCF_049115385.1 Moschus berezovskii | reverse complement strand
TTTGCCATTAAGTAACAGGCCTGGATGCCACAGGAATCCAGTATTTTTAATACTGAGTTTTAAGCTGGCTCTTTCACTCTCCTCCTTCACCCTCATCAAGAGGCTCTTTAGTTCCTCTTCACTTTCTGCCATTAGAGTGGTATTATCTGCGTATCTGAGACTGTTGATGTTTCTCCTGCCTATCTTGATTCCAGCTTGTAACTCATGCAGCCCGGCATTTCTCATGATGTGTTCAGCATATAGATTAAATAAACAGGGTGACAGCAGTCAACCCTGTTGTATTCCTTTCTCGATCCTGAACCAATCATTTGTTCCATACAGGGTTCTAACTGTTGCTTCTTGACCCTCATACAGGTTTCTCAGGAGACAGGTAAGATGGTCTCCAATGGTATTCCAATCTCTTTAAGAGCTTTCCACAGTTTGTTACGAGGCACACAGTCAAAGGCTTTAGTGTTGATGAAACAGAGATAGATGTTTTCCTGAAATTCTCTTATTTTCTCTGTAATCCACTGAATGTTGGCAATTTGATCTCTGGTTTCTCCTCCTTTTATAAACCCAGTATGGATATCTGGAAGTTCTTGGATCGAATAATGCCGAGTTCTTGCATGCAAGATTTTAAGCATGACCTTACTAGGATGGGAGATAAGTGTGACTGTTCGATGGTTAGCACATTCTTTGGTACTACCCTTAGGAATCGGGATGAGGATCAACCTTTTCCAGTCCTGTGGCCGCTGCTGGGTCTTCCAGATTTGCTGACATATTGAATGCAACACCTTAATGGCATCATCCTTTTGGTTTTGAATAGCTCTACTGAAATTCCATCTCATCCACTAACTTTTTTAACAGCAGTTCATGAGTTTCTCACAGCAAGTATACTGGGGTGGTTTGCCATTCTCTCCTCCAGTGGATCACGTTTTGTCAGAACTCTCCGGTATGACCCATCCGTCTTGGGTGGCCCTACACGGCACGGCTCATAGCTTCATTGAGTCATGCAAGCCCCTTTGCCACGACAAGGCAGTGATCCATGAAGGGGGGTTATCATTATAGATAGGGATTCCTGTGTGTATGTTATTCGGGACCTCTGATTTTATCCCTAACCATTTATTGTTACTTTTTTGAGATTGATTCTGTTTGAATTCTCAGCGATTATTTTGTGTTTTAAATGCGTTTCTTTGTATATTTTGAAAAATTTGCCTGTAAGAGATATCATATTCTTTTGTCTGCCTCTGTCTAGCTGACTTCACTTAGTGTATGATCCTCCAAGGTCCATTCTTGTAGTGACCAATGCCATAATTCAGTGGTGGCTTTTCATGACTGAGGAAGAGTCCATTGTGTGTATGCCACATTTTCTTTAAACTTTACTCTGTCGGTGAACATTTTCTTATGTCTGTGTCTTGGCTGCTGTAACTAGTGTTCCAATGAACGTTGGGGAGCATGTGTCTTTTGGAAAGATCATTTTCTCGGGATATATGGCCAGCTGTGGTATGTCAGATTCTAGGCTTGACTCCTCTGAAAGTTTTGTTTTTTTTTTTCTGGCATGGGGAGGGTGTCCTTTCTGTGGCAGTTTCCAATGTCCATCCTGCTGAGCGAGTAGGGCAGGAAGTGGGGTGTTACATCTCTTGCCAGCCCTCTACTGCGTTTACTGTTTGTAGACTTCTTATTATGACCCTTCTGACCAGTGTGATTAGATTTCTTGTTGTTATTTTGATTGGCATTCCTCATGTAATAATTAGGGATGCTGAGCATCTTTTCCTGCATCCCTTTTTCTTCTTTATTTTTCCTTAAAAGTGTGGGAAGAAAATGTACCCGTTGAAGTTGCCTTCTTGAAAGTCAGTTGTGTTTGGACATTATTTCTGCAATACCCTCCCCAGGACCTTTCCTGAGGGCAGCTGTCACTAGCAGCCATGCAGTCCTTGTGAATGGAGGTGCCAGTAATGCAAGGTGCTTAAATTGTAGTTACAGGAAATGTCCACAGGGCGGCAGCACTATTTCATGTTCAACTGGTTCTTCAGGCAAACAGACTTCAGCAAAGTCAGCTTCATGGGCTGTGAATTAGGGTGTAATGTGCCTGAGCTGACTGTGGCTCAGATCATGAACTCCTTATTGCCAAATTCAGACTTAAATTGAAGAAAGTAGGGAAAACCACTACACCATTCAGATATGACCTCAATCAAATCCCTTATGATTATACAGTGGAAGTGAGAAATAGATTTAAGGGACTAGATCTGATAGATAGAGTGCCTGATGAACTATGGACGGAGGTTCGTGACATTGTACAGGAGACAGGGACCAAGACCATCCCCATGGAAAAGAAATGCAAAAAAAGCAAAAACGGCTGTCTGAGGAGGCCTTACAAATAGCTGTGAAAAGAAGAGAAGTGAAAAGCAAAGGAGAAAAGGAAAGATATAAGCATCTGAATGCAGAGTTCCAAAGAATAGCAAGGAGAGATAAGAAAGCCTTCCTCAGCGATCAATGCAAAGAAATAGAGGAAAACAACAGAATAGGGAAAACAAGAGATCTCTTCAAGAAAATTAGAGATTCCAAGGGAACATTTCATGCAAAGATGGGCTCGATAAAGGACAGAAATGGTATGGACCTAACAGAAGCAGAAGATATTAAGAAGAGGTGGCAAGAATACACACAAGAACTATACAAAAAAGATCTTCACGACCAAGATAATCATGATGGCGTTATCACTCACCTAGAGCCAGACATCTTGGAATGTGAAGTCAAGTGGGCCTTAGAGAGCATCACTACGAACAAAGCTAGTGGAGGTGATGAAATTCCAGTTGAGCTATTTCAAATCCTGAAAGATGATGCTGTGAAAGTGCTGCACTCAATATGCCAGCAAATTTGGAAAACTCAGCAGTGCCCACAGGACTGGAAAAGGTCAGTCTTCATTCCAATCCCAAAGAAAGGCAATGCCAAAGAATGCTCAAACTACTGCACAAATGCACTCATCTCACACGCTAGTAAAGTCATGCTCAAAATTCTCCAAGCCAGGCTTCAGCAATATGTGAACCGTGAACTTCCAGATGTTCAAGCAGGTTTTAGAAAAGGCAGAGGAACCAGAGATCAAATTGCCAACATCCGCTGGATCATGGAGAAAGCAAGAGAGTTCCAGAAAAACATCTACTTCTGCTTCATTGACTATGCCAAGGCCTTTGACTGCGTGGATCACAATAAACTGTGGAAAATTCTGAAAGAGATGGGAATACCAGACCACCTGACCTGCCTCTTGAGAAACCTGTATGCAGGTCAGGAAGCAACAGTGAGAACTGGACATGGAACAACAGACTGGTTCCAAATAGGAAAAGGAGTACATCAAGGTTGTATATTGTCACCCTGCTTATTTAACTTGTATGCAGAGTACATCATGAGGAACGCTGGGCTGGAAGAAGCACAAGCTGGAATCAAGATTGCCGGGAGAAATATCAGTAACCTGAGATATGCAGATGACACCACCCTTATGGCAGAAAGTGAAGAGGAACTCAAAAGCCTCTTGATGAAATTGAAAGAGGAGAGTGAAAATGTTGGCTTGAAGCTCAACATTCAGAAAACAAAGATCATGGCATCTGGTCCCATCACTTCATGGGAAATAGATGGGGAAACAGTGGAAGCAGTGTCAGACTTTATTTTGGGGGGCTCCAAAATCACTGCAGATGGTGATTGCAGCCATGAAATTAAAAGACGCTTACTTCTTGGAAGGAAAGTCATGACCAACCTAGATAGTATATTCAAAAGCAAAGACATTACTTTGCCAACCAAGGTCCGTCTAGTCAAGGCTATGGTTTTTCCCGTGGTCATGTATGGATGTGAGAGTTGGACTGTGAAGAAAGCTGATCGCCAAAGAATTGATGCTTTTGAACTGTGGTGCTGAAGAAGACTCTTGAGAGTCCCTTGAACTGCAAGGAGATCCAGCCAGTCCATTCTAGAGGAGATCAATCCTGGGTGTTCATTGGAAGGACTGATGCTAAAGCTGAAGCTCCAATACTTTGGCCACCTCATGCGACGAGTTGACTCACTGGAAAAGACTGATGCTGGGAGGGATTGGGGGCGGGAGGAGAAGGGGACGACGGAGAATGAGATGGCTGGATGGCATCACCGATTCGATGGACATGAGTTTGAGTGAACTCCGGGAGTTGGTGATGGACAGGGAGGCCTGGCGTGCTGTGATTCATGGGGTCGTGGAGAGTCGGACACGACTGAGCGACTGAACTGAACTCTGCCTGAGAAACACCCAAGGCCTTGTGTCTCACTACTTCTTCTGCTTCAGGCTTCACCCCTCCCTTTCAGACTCATCCCAACCTGGGACAGCGCTCTCTGCTGAGGCATCCAGGAGGCTGCACTTAGAGAAAGAGGTTTCTTCTGGGGACGCCAGCAGCAAAGAGACCTGGCGGCAAGGTGAGTTTCCCAAGGTCCTTGTAGCCACAGCATCAGGCCACCATCCTTTGGGTGCCCTAGGGTCTATGGTGCCAGCCAGGGCAAACCAAGTAGTCAGGTATAAGTGGGGCTCCCACCCCTCAGTTAAGGGCACCTGCCCCTACTGTCTCACCCATCTCCAGTCATTCATGGATCCCAAGCCTGGTCAGGTTCCAGGGGTTGGAAAGCAGCCTAAGTCAGGGAGATCGGAGGGGACACAAGAGGCGGTAGTCTTCTCTGTTCTTTAGTCTCGTGCCGATACAATGCTGACCTATATTTGTTTTGCTTGTTGTCAGTGTATAGGCTCCTGATTCAGTTATGACACATACACACAGCGTATCTGTTTGTTTTTTCAATTTTTTTTTGCCATAAAGATTATTGAACAAGGTTGGGTAAGCTCCCTGTGCCAAACATTATGTCCTTCTGAGGTATCTCTTCTGACTGTATGTGACATCAAGGACTGTAACCCTCCGGGTTCCTCTTTCCATGGACTCTCCAGGCATGAAAACTGGAGTGGGCAGCCATTCCCTTCTCCTGGGGATCTTTTGGACCCAGGGGTTGAACACAGGTCTCCCACATTGCTGTCATATTATTTACCCTTTGAGCCTCCAAGGAACCCCTAGTATCTATTAGAGATACAGATTTTTTGTATATGTGGAAGGAAGTGGGAAGGAGATAATCCTTTGAATTATCTATTTTTTGTTGTTCAGTTGTGTCTGACTCTTTGCGACCCTATGGACTGCAGCATGCCAGGCTTCCCTGTCCTTCACCATCTCCCAGAGCTTGCTCAATCTCATGCCCATTAAGTTGGTGATGCCATCCAACCATCTCATCAGGTACAGAGTTGTGTATATGTGGAAGGAAGGAAGGAGATATTCATTGTGAATTATCTGTTACAGGTTTTGGTGTATATGTTAGAGATAGGAATTTCTATGTTTATATTAGAGATACAGGTTTAAGTGCATGAGGAAGGAAGAAAGAAGGAGGGAAGGGAAGGAAGGAGATAATCCTTGTGAATCTCTCTTACAGATGCAGATTTCTGTGTATACAGTAGTCCTTAATTCATAATTCACCCCTGGCTATTTATCATTTCTTTTTTTGGTAATTCCTTGTTTCTCTTTAAATTTTCAGAGTCTCTTTTGTGTTGTAAATTAGTTTGTACATATCACTTTTTTTATTTGCCTAGAAGGAACATCATATGCTCTTCTCTTCCTGGCTGGCTGAATACAGTTACTGTATGATCCTCCAAGGTCCATCCTTGTGGTGCATAATTTCATAATTTTAGTGCTGCTTTTGTGTGTCTGACTAATACGAATGTATTTATGTACCACACCTGCAATAAGCTTTATTCTGTCAGAGGACATCTTGTGGTTCTGTGTCTTGGCTACAATAAGGAATTCAACAGTGAATGTCGGGGTGCATGTGTCTTTTTGAATGATGGTTTTCTCAGGGATATAGGCCCAGGTGTGGATGTCAGATACTAGGCTTTGCTCTCTTCAGAGGTTTATGTTCTGGCATGAGGAGGCTGTCTTCTCTAGGGGTGAAGGCAATGTCCATCCCCACCAACCGTGTAGTGGGGTTCAATCATGTCCTGGCTGTCTCCCACATTTACAGTTTGCAGACCTTTGAGGGTGTCCATTCTGACTGGTAGGATTTGAGCCCTTGTTATTGTTTTGATTATCATTCCTCTGTAATAATTAGACGCTGAATGGCTTGTCCTGTGGCCGTTTGGGGTTGTTGTTTTTTTCCCCCTTCTTCTTTCCATAATGAATTTGAGGAAATTTACCTGTCCCAATTGACTTCTTTTAAGTTGATTGTGTTTAGAAATTTTTCTGCAGAACCCACTCCAGGATATTTCCTGAGGGCAGCTGTCATTAACAGCCTCCTTGGCCTTGTGAACTGGACTTGCAATTAGGCACTGCTGGTCAAGTTGTATTTATAGGAAATGTCCACAAGACAGCAGCATTTCTTCATGCCCAACTGTTGTTCCTGGAGCAAAGAGATCCTTAGGGAAAACCGCTTCCTGGGCTGTGAATTATAGTGGAAAGTGTCTGAGCAAACACTCAAGGGCTTGTGTCTCACTACTTCTTCCCCCTAAAGCTCCACCTTCCCCTTTAGACACCTCCCCACCTGGGCCACAGCACCCTGCTGAGGTGCCTAGGAGGCTGCATCTCAGGAAGAAGGCTAGAATTAGGGACCGCAGCACGAGATCAAGAAGTGAGATGAATTTTCCACAGTCCTGGAGGTCAGGGGGCTGAGACACCATCTTTTGGGTGCCATGGGGACTTTGTTCCCAGCCAAGCAAGCCAGACAGTACAGGTTTAAAAGGGAGGTCAATTAAGGACACCCTGCCTGGCTGTCTAGCCATGGGACCCAAGCCTACTCAGGCTCCAGGGGTGGGTTAGAAGCCTAAGTCAGGGAGTTTGGAGGGAACAAAATAGGCGTTCCTTTTCTTTCTTTTACTTTTCTTTAATCTCCAATTCTTTGTTTTAGGTCAGTGTGCAGCCACCTGATTCAATTATGACATACACAAACAGCATATCTCTTGTTTTGGGGATTCTTTTGCCACAGAGGTTATTGCAGAAGGTTGAACAAAGTTCCCTCTGCTGAAAACCATGTCCTTCCGGATTATCTATTAGATATACAGATTTTTTTTGTATTTGTGGAAAGAAGGAAGGGAGGAGATAATCCTTGTGAATTATCTATGACAGAGATTTCTGTTTAAATGTTAGAAGTCCAGATGTCTGTGTATATTTGAAAGGAAGAAAGGAAGAAAAGATAATCGTTTTGTATTATATATTAAAATTACAGATTCCTGTGTATGTTAGTACTTACCTCCGAATTTATGCCTGCCCCTTTATTGTTTCTTTTTCTGAAATTGGTTGTTTGTTTTTGAATCCTCAGGGATTTTTGTGTATTTTAAATGAGCTCTTTTGTATATTTTTAAAATTTTGCTTGTCAGGGATATCATATTCTTATCTATTTTCCTGTTTCAGGCTGATGTCACTTAGTGTACGATCCTCTAAGGTCCATCCTTGTAGCAACCAATAGCATAATCTCAATGGTGACTTTTCATGACTGAGTAAAATCCACTGTATATATGTACCACATATTCTTTAAGCTTTAATCTGTCAGTGGACATTTTCTTGGGTCTGTGTTCAGCTGCTGTTAAGTAGTGTTGCAGTGAATGTTGGGGTGCATGTGTCTTATGGAGTCATGGTTTTCTTGGGATGTAGGACCAGCTGTGGGTATGTCAGATCCCAGATTCAACTCTCTTGAAAGTTGTTTTTTTTCTGACATTTATAGGCTGTCCTTTCAGTGCTGTTGCCAATGTCCATCCCACCCACTATGTCTGGCAGTGGGGTAGCGGGGGTAGTTACATCTCTTGCCAGCCTTCTACTGTATTTATTGTTTGTAGACTTCTTTCAATAGCCATTCTGACTAGTGTGATTTAATGTTTTGTTATTTTGGTTGACTTGCCTCCTGTATAATTAGGGATGCTAAGCATCTTGTCCTGTGGCCATTGAGGATTGTTTTTGTTCTTTATTTCCTCTTAAAAGTGTGTGAAGAAAATTTACCTGTTACAGCTGGCTTATTGAAAGTTGGTTGTGTTTGTAATTTATCTATAATACCTGCCCCAGGAACTTTCCTGAGGGCAGCTGCCATTAGCAGCCCCATCAGGTCAGTTCAGTCGCTCAGTCATGTCCGACTCTTTGAGACCCCATGGACTGCAGCACACCAGGCCTCCCTGTCCATCGCCAACTCCTGGAGTTTACTCAAACTCATGTCCAGTGAGTCAGTGATGCCATCCAACCATCTCATCCTCTGTCGTCCCCTTTTCCTCCTGCCTTCCCTCTTTACCAGCATCAGGGTCTTTTCAAATGAGTCAGTTCTTCGCATCAGGTGGCCAAAGTATTGGAGTTTCAGCTTCAACATCAGTCCTTCTAATGAACACCTAGGACTGATCTCCTTTAGGATGGACTGGTTGGATCTCCTTGCAGTCCAAGGGACTCTCAAGAGTCTTCTCCAACACCACAGTTCAAAAGCATCAATTCTTCAGTGCTCAGCTTTCTTTATGGTCCAGCTCTTACAGCCATACATGACTCCTGGAAAAATCATTGCTTTAACTAGACGGACCTTTGTTGGCAAAGTAATGTCTCTGCTTTTTAATATGCTGTCTAGGTGGGTCATAACTTTTCTTCCAAAGAGCAAGCATCTTTTAATTTCATGGCTGCAGTCACCATCTGCAGTGATTTTGAACCCGCAAAAAATAAAGTCTGTCACTGTTTCCACTGTTTCCCCATCTATTTGCCATGAAGTGATGGGACCAGATGCCATGATCTTAGTTTTCTGAATGTTGAGTTTTAAGCCAACTTTTTCACTCTCCTCTTTTACTCTTATCAAGAGGCTCTTTAGTTCTTATTCGCTTTCTTCCATAAGGGTGATGTCATCTGCATATCTGAGGTTATTGATATTTCTCCCAGAAATCTTGATTCTAGCCTGTGCTTCATCCAGTCCAGCATTTCTCATGATGTACTCTGATTATATAAGTTAAATAAGCAGGGTGACAATATACAGCCTTGACGTACTCCTTTCCCAATTTGGAACCAGTCTGTTGTTCCATGTCCAGTTCTAACTGTTGCTTCCTGACCTGCATACAGATTTCTCAAGAGACAGGTCAGGTGGTCTGGTATTCCCATTTCTTTAAGAATTTTCCAGAATTTGTTGTGGTCCACACAGTCAAAGGCT
Source organism: Moschus berezovskii (assembly GCF_049115385.1). NCBI lineage: Eukaryota > Metazoa > Chordata > Mammalia > Artiodactyla > Moschidae > Moschus > Moschus berezovskii. Next base: position 44,046,207 of record NC_142480.1, on the reverse strand, counting down.
TTGGCAGCCCCATAGGCTTTGTGAATTGGCACATGGCACATCATGGAGGTGCCATGATGCACGTTTTCACGTTGTAGTTACAGGTAACGTCCACACGGAGGCAGCACTTCTTCATCCCCAACTCTGGTCCTCCTGCAACCAGAGCCTTAAGGAGAGCTCGCCTCCTGGGCTGTGAATTGGAGTGGGATGTGCCTGAGCAAATACTCAGGGGGCTTGTGTCTCACTACTTCCTCCTAAAGCTACCCCCCTCCCCTCCAGAACTCTCCCAACCTGGGCCATAGGCCCTGGTGAGGGGCCTAGGAAACTGCACTCTTAGGAAGGAGCCTTGAACTAGGGACCCCAGAACCAGGAAACCTAGAGGCTACATGTATTTTCCAAGGTCCTCAAAGTCAGAGGATCGTGCCACCATCCTTTGGGTGCCCTAGGGCGTGTGGTCCCAGCCAGTACAGGCATCATAGGGAGGTAAATGAAGTGCCCATTCCCAGTATCAAGACCCTATCCCAGTCCAGTCATGAGAACCAAGCCTTCTCAGACTCCAAGGATGGGATAGCAGCCCAAGTCAGGGAGGCAGGAAGGAATGAAACAGATATTGCTTTTATTTCCTTTTCTGTAATCTCGTGCCTTTGCTATGTTGGAATATAGTTCTTTTGAGGTTTATGCGTGTTGTCGATACATACACCCTTGATCCAGTTATGACATATACATGTAGCATATCTGTTCTTTTTTTGGATTTTCTTTCCATAATGGTTATTACAGAAGGTAGAAGAAAGTTCTGTTTGCTGAACATCAGATTTTTGTGTAGTACCTGTTAGAGATACAGGTATTTTTGTGGGTGAAGGAAGGAGTGAGGGAAAGAGATAATCCTCATGGGTCATCTATTACAGATTTTGGTGTATATTTTGGAGTAATGGATTTCTGTGTATTTGTCAGTCCTGAACGCCTATGAAAACATCCTGGCCTTTTTTTTTTTTTTCTAATTCTTTGTTTGTGTTTGAATTCTCAGAAGCTTCTTTTGTACTGTGAATTATGTCCTTTTTTCTCTCTCTTTATGTTGCCCAGAAGGTTCTTCATCTGGAACTTTCTTCCTTTGTCTGGCTGGTTTCAATTAGCATATGATCCTCTAAGGTCCACCCTTGTGGCGACCAGTGGCATGATTTCATAATTTCAGGTGAGCTTTTTTATGGCCAAGTAATAGTCTATGGTAAGTATGTACCCCATCTTGTTTAAGCTTTAAACTGTGGGTGGAAATTTTGTTGTTCTGTGTCTTGGCTGTGAACGTTGGGGTGCATGTGTCTTTTTGAATGATGGTTTTCTCAGGATATACTCCAAGTGTGGGAATGTCAGATCCTGTACTTGAAATTTTATTCTGACATGCAGAATAAAAGAGAGACTGTCTTTTCTAGTGACTGTTGCCAATTCCATTTCCACTGACGTGTAGAAGGGTTCCCTCACCTCCTGGCTCTCTCCTACATTTATTTCTTGTAGACGTGTGTGGATGGCCATTCTGACTGGTGTAGGGTGATATTTGTTGTCATTCTGTCATTCTTCCTGCAATAATTAGGGGTGCTGAACATCTTGTTGCAGTTTGGGGTAGTTATTTCTTTTTTTTCCTTAAAGGGTGTGAGGAAAATGTACCTGTTGCAGTTGGCTTTCTGAAAGTCGGCTGTGTTTGGAATTTATTCCTGCAATATCCACCTCAGGTCATTTCCTGAGTGCTGCTGTCATTAGAAGCCCCACTGCTGCTGCTGCTAAGTCGCTTCAGTCGTGTCCGACTCTGTGCGACCCCATGGACAGCAGCCCACCAGGCTCCTCTATCCAAGGGATTCTCCAGGCAAGAATACTGGAGTGGATTCCCGTTTCCTTCTCCCAGAAGCCCCACAGGCTTTGTCAATTGGAAGTGGCATTAAGTATCCATGTTCAAGTTGTAGTTACAGATAATGTCCACAAGGGGGCAGCACTGCTTCATGCCAACTCTGGTTCTATAGGCAAACAGCCTTAAGGAAAGTCGGCTTCCTGGGCTGTGAATTAAGAGTGGAACGTGCCTGAGCATACACCCAAGGCCTTGTGTCTCACTGCTTCTTCCCCTTAATGCTTCACCAACTTTTTCAGACTCATCCCAACCTGGGGCACCACTCCCTGCTGAGCTGCCTAGGAGGCTGCACTCTCAGGAAAGAGGCTTCCGCTGGGGACCCCAGCGCCAGGAGACCTGGAGGTTAGGTGACTTTTCCAAGGTCCTCGTGGCCAGAGGTCAGGCCACCATCCTGTGCATGCAGTAGGGTCTATGGTCCCATCCAGGGCAAACCAGATAGTACGGGTTTAAGAGGGCGCCCAATTAAGGGCACCCCTCCCAACTGTTGGGGCTCCTCTCCAGTTCAGTCATGTGACCCAAGCCTGGTCGGGTTCCAGGGACTGAAAATCACCCCAAGTCAGGGAGATCGGAGGGAATAAAATAGGCATTGCTTTTTTCTTTTCTTTGATCTCATGCAGAAGCTATGTTGGCCGATACTTGATTTGCAGTATTGTGCTTGTTGTCAGTGAACAGGCTCCTAATTCAGGTATGCCATATACATTACAGCATATCTGTTCTTTTTTCAATTGTTTTCCATCGAGATTATTGATCAAGGTCAAGTGACCTCCCTGGGCTGAATATTATGTCCTTCTGGTGTGTCTATTCTGACTGTGTATCTTCTGGTGTATCCATATGTAAGCGACACCAAGGACTGTAACCTGCTATGTTCTTCTTTCCATGGAATTATCCAGACACAAATACTGGAGTAGGTAGCCAGTCCCTTCTTTTGGGGATCTTCTGGACCTAGGCATTGAACCCAGGTCTCCCACATTGCCTTCATATTATTTACCCTTTTTTTGTGTCACCAGAAAAGCCCATAGTATCTATTAGAGATATAGAATTTTTATATATGTGGAGGGAAGGAGAAAGGAGATAATCCTTGTGAATTATCTATTACAGATACAGATTTTTGTGTATATGTTAGACATACAGATTTCTCTGCATATGTGGAAGGAAGGAGAGAATCCTTGCAGATTATATATTACATGTAGAAATTTCTGTGTATAATGTTAGAGATACAGATTTCTGTGTATATATGTTTTGATTTCCTAATTCAGCCCTGGCCTTTACTGTTTCTTTTTCGTTTTGGAATTCCTTGTTTGTGTTTGAATTTTCTGAGTCTCTTTCTCTGTTGTAAAGTAGTTCCTTTGTATCTCTTTTTATTTGCACAGAAGGACTGTCATCTGCCATTTTCTTCCTCTGCCTAGCTGATTTCACTTAGTGTATGGTCTTCCAAGGTCCATCCTTGTAGTGACAGATGGCATAATTTCATAATCTCAGTGGTGGCTTTTCATGGCTGAGTACTAGTCAGGTGTGTACACGTATCACATATTCTTAATCTTTAATTTGTTGGTGGACATTTTCTTGAATCTGTGTCTTGGCTGCTGTGTGTGGTGCTACAGTGAAAGTTCGGGTGCATGTGTCTTTTGGAATGATGGTTTTCTCAGGATACAGCCCCATATATGTCAGATCTTTGGCTTAGCTCCTTTGAAATGTTTTTATTCTGACACATGGAGGCTATCCTTTCAATGGCTGTTGCCAGCGTCCATACCACAGACCAAGTTGGGATGGGGGAGAGGGGGAGTGTTAGATCTCTTGCCAGCTCTCTATGCATTTACTGTTTGTGGAATTTTTAGAATGGCCATTCTGACCAGTGTGATTAGATTTCTCGTTATTTTGCTTGACTCTCCTCCTGTATAATTAGAGATGCTGAGAATCTTGTCCTGTGGTCTTTTGTGGATTGTTTCTTTTCTTTTTTTCTCCTTAAAGTGTGTGTAGAAAAGCTACCAAATGCAGTTGGGTTCTTGAAAGTCCGTTGTGTTTGCAATTTATGTCTGCAATACCCACCCCAGGACCTTTCATGAAGGCACCTGTCATTAGCAACCCCACAGGCCTTGTCAATTGGAAGTCCCAATAAACAAGGTGTTTAAATTGTAGTTACAGGAAATGTCCACAAGGCATCAGCACTGTTTCATGTCCAACTCTGGTTCTTCAGGCAAACTGAGACTTCAGGAAAGTTGGCTTCCTGTGCTGTGAATTAGAGTATAATGTGCCTGGGCAAACATCCAAGTGAAAGGTTGTTGCTGAGCCATGAAAGATGCCAGGATTCTTGGCCTCTGGAGGAGAGGGATTCAATTTGGGGCCAGTGATGAGGCTGGATCACTCAGAGCTATGTGTAATAAAGTTTTATTAAAGTATAGAAGAGATAGAGAAAGCTTCTGACATAGACATCAGAAGGGGGCAGAAAGAGTGCCCCCCTGCCAGTCTTTAGCTGGATGTTATATACCTATCAGCAAGCTGTTCATTAGAGAAAGGAGATGTCTCAAAATTCAGAGTGGCGCCAAGCCCCTCACCGGCAACATGAATTTTGAGATAACATTGGCACAAGGTGAGTCATCCCGGGCCATAAAACGATCGACTTGAATCTTGAAGAAAGACAGGTTTCCAAGTAAATATATAGTTTCATTAACATAGATTAGGCAAACAACGTATGAGTAAAACATACAGGTTTGTTGAGTCGTTATTGGTTCTGAGTCTTAACTGACTTGAAGAAAGACAGAGTCAAGGGTAAATCATTAACATAGCTTAAGACAAACATTTCCATAAGAAAAACACATTAGTTAGCTCAAGATTTAAGAAAAGTTAAGTTCAGATGGAGCCAGGTGTTGTCATGGCAACACAGAATTTTGAGAGAAACCTTATTTTAATTTTGTATAGAGGGAGGTAAAAATCTGACACTTGTTTCCTCCTGCTGCTTAAGAGAGAGATAAAAAAAATGTCTGACACTTGCAGCCTATGTCCTCTGTTTGGAGACCCCTGGCCTTCCTGCCTGTTGCCCTCTCACAAGGCCTTGTGTCTCACTACTTCTTCCCCTTAAGGCTTCACCCCACCCTTTCAAACTCATCCCAGCCTGGGGCACCACTGCCTGCTGAGCCTTCAGCTAGGGACCCCAGCATGAGGAGACATGGAATCTAAGTGACTTTTCCAAGGTCCTCATGGCAAGAGGGTCAGGCTACCACCCTTTGGGTGCACTAGGGTCTCTGGTCCCTGCCAGGGCAAACCAGATGGTACAGTACGGTTTAAGAGGGGGCTCAATTAAGGGCACCTGCCCCAGCTGTCTCGACCCCTCTCCAGTTCAGTCATGCGACCTGAGCCTGGTCATGTTCCAGGGATTGGAAAGCAGTCCAAGTCAGGGAGGGGTGGGGGTGTATGTGGGTGTGGATGTGGGTGTGTGGGTTTGGGGGGGGGGGGCGGGCGATAGGCATTGCTTCTTTTCCCTTTAATCTCATGCCAATACAGTGTTGCCGTATATTCATTTAGCAGTTTTGTTCTTGTCAGTGTATAGGTTCCTGATTCTGTTATGGCATATGCATACAGCATCTATCTTCTTTTTTCAAGTTCTTTGCCATGGAGATTATTGGACAGGGTGAAGTAAGCTCCCTGTGCTGAACACTATGTCTTTCTGGAGTATCTGTTTGGACTCTATGTTACCTATGTTACCTAAAGGACAGTATTCCCCAGGCACGGACAGTGGAGGGGGTGGCCATCCCCTTCTCCTAGGGATCTTTGGGACCCAGGGGTTGAACCCACATCTCCCCCATTGCTGTCATATTATTAACCCTTTGGTCATCAGGGAAGCTCTGAGTATCTATTAGAGGTACAGATTTTTTATATCTGTGGAGGGAAGGAGAAAGGAGATAATCCTTTGTATGATCTTTTACGGATACAGATTTCTCTGTATATGTTAGACATATGGATTTGTGTGTATATGTTAGACACACAGTTTTCTGTGTACATGTGGAAGGAAGGACGATAATCCTTGTGAGTTATCCATTACAGATACAGATTTCTGTATATATGTTCAAGACACAGGTTTAAACATCCATTTCTGCTTCATTGACTTTGAAAAAGCCTTTGACTGTGTGGATCACAAGAAACTGTGGAAAATTCTGAAAGAGATGGGCATACCAGACCACCTGACCTGCCTCTTGAGAAACCTGTATGCAGGTCAGGAAGCAACAGTCAGAACTGGACATGGAACAACAGACTGGTTCCAAATAGGAAAAGGAGTACGTCAAGGTTGTATATTGTCACCCTGCTTATTTAACTTATATGCAGAGTACATCATGAGGAACGCTGGGCTGGAAGAAGCACAAGCTAGAATCAAGATTGTTGGGAGAAATATCAATAACCTCAGATATGCAGATGACACTACCCTTATGGCAGAAAGTGAAGAGGAACTCAAAAGCCTCTTGATGAAAGTGAAAGAGGAGAGTGAAAATGTTGGCTTGAAGCTCAACATTCAGAAAACAAAGATCATGGCATCTGGTCCCATCACTTCATGGGAAATAGATGGAAAAACAGTGGAAACAGTGTCAGACTTTATTTTTTTGGGCTCCAAAATCACTGCAGATGGTGATTGCAGCCATGAAATTAAAAGACACTTACTCCTTGGAAGGAAAGTTATGACCAACCTTGATAGTATATTAAAAAGCAGAGACATTACTTTGCCAACCAAGGTCCGTCTAGTCAAGGCTATGGTTTATCCCGTGGTCGTGTATGGATGTGTGAGTTGGACTGTGAAGAAAGCTGATCGCCGAAGAACTGATGCTTTTGAACTGTGGTGCTGGAGAAGACTCTTGAGAGTCCCTTGGACCGCAAGGAGATCCAACCAGTCCATTCTAAAGGAGATCAATCCTGGATGTTCATTGGAAGGACTGATGCTAAAGCTGAAACTGCAATACTTTGGCCACCTCATGCAACAAGTTGACTCACTGGAAAAGACTCTGATGCTGGGAAAGGTTGGGGACGGGAAGAGAAGGGGACGACAGAGAATGAGATGGCTGGATGGCATCACTGACTCTGTGGACATGAGTTTGAGTGAACTCTGGGAGTTGGTGATAGCCAGGGAGGCCTGGCGTGCTGTGATTCATGGGGTCGCGGAGAGTCGGACACGACTGAGCGACTGAACTGACTGAGTCCTGAATTCCTAATTAACCCCAGGCCCTTTATTGTTTCTTTTCTTTGGAATTCCTTGTTTGTGTTTGAATTTTCAGAGTCTCTTTCTGTGCTGTGATTTAGTTTCTTTGTATCTCTCTTTTTATTTGACTGGAAGGAACATCATATGCTATTTTCTTCCTCTGTCTCCTGAATACACTTAGTATATGATCCTCCAACGTCCATCCTTGTGGCCACCAGTGGCATAAGTTCATAATTTCAGTGCTGCTTTTTCATGGCTGACTAATAGTCCAATGTATTTATTTACACATGTCTTTTAAGATTTAATCTGTCAGAGGACATCTTGTATTCTATATCTTGACTATTATAAGCAGTAAAACTGAATATTGGGGTGCGTGTGTCTTTTTGAATGAAGGATTTCTGGGGCTATAGGCCCAGGTGTGGATGTCATATACTAGGCTTAGCTCTATTGAAATGTTTGTATTCTGGCATGCAGAGGCTGTCTTTTCTAGGGGTCGTTGGCAATGTCTATTCCCACCAACCTTGTATTGGGGTTCAATCAGCTCCTGGCCCTCGCCCACATTTACTTTGTAGACTTTTGTGGATATCCATTCTGACTGGTGGGATTTGGTTTCGTGTTATCATTTTGATTGTCTTTCCTCCTGTAATAATTAGGGATGCTGAATGTGACGAGTTGACTCACTGGAAAAGACTCTGATGCTGGGAGGGATTGGAGGCGGGAGGAGAAGGGGATGACAGAGAATGAGATGGCTGGATGGCATCACCAACTCGATGGACATGAGTTTGAGTGAACTCCAGGAGTTGGTGATGGACAGGGAGGCCTGGCGTGCTGTGATTCATGGGATCGCAAAGAGTCAGATACGACTGAGCAACTGAACTGAACATCAGATCCTCATGCAGTATCTATTACAGATACAGATTTCGAGGTATATGTTGGACTAACAGATTTCTGTGTATATGTTAGTCCCAACCTCTTCCGAATGCATCCTGGCCACCTTTTTAAAAAATTCTTTGTGTTTGAATTCTCAGAGGGTACTTTTGAGTTGTAATTAGTTCCTTTTTTAAATCTCTTTTTATGTAGCCTAGAAGGTCTTCATCTGCTATTTTCTTCCTTTGTCCTGCAAATTTCACTTATTATATGATCCTCCAAGGTCCACCCCTGTGGAGACCACTGGCCTAATATCACAATTTCAGTGGTGCTTTTTTATGGCTGAGTAATAGTCTTTTTTTGGGCTCCAAAATCACTGCAGATGCTGATTGCAGCCAGGAAATTAAAAGACGCTTACTCCTTGGAAGGAAAGTTATGACCAACCTTGATAGTATATTAAAAAGCAGAGACATTACTTTGCCAACCAAGGTCCGTCTAGTCAAGGCTATGGTTTTTCCCGTGGTCATGTATGGATGTGAGAGCTGGACTGTGAAGAAAGCTGATCGCCGAAGAATTGGTGCTGGAGAAGACTCTTGAGAGTCCCTTGTACTGCAAGGAGATCCAACCAATCCATTCTAAAGAAGATCAATCCTGGATGTTCACTGGAGGGACTGATGCTAAAGCTGAAACTGCAATATTTTGGCTACCTCATGCGACGAGTAGACTCACTGGAAAAGACTCTGATGCTGGGAAAGGTTGGGGGCGGGAGGAGAAGGGGATGATAGAGAATGAGATGGCTGGATGGCATCACCGACTCGATGGACATGAGTTTGAGTGAACTCCAGGAGTTGGTGATGGACAGGGAGGCCTGGCGTGCTGTGATTCATGGGGTCGCAGAGAGTCAGACACGACTGAGCGACTGAACTGAAATGAACTGAATAGTCTATGGTAAATATGTACCACATTTTGTTTAAGCGTTAAGCTGTGGGTGGAAATTTTGTGTTTCTGTGTCTTGTCTATTGTAAGTAATGTTGCAGTGAACACTGGGCTGCATGTGACTTTTTAAATGGCTTTCTAGGGATATAGCTCAGGTGTGGGAATTTAACTTCTGACATGCAGAGACTCTTTTCTAGTGACTGTGGCCAAAGGTGCATTCCCACCAAACGTGTACGGGGGTTCCCTCACCTGCTGGCTCTCTCCTACATTTGCTGCTTGTAGACTTGTGCGGATGGCCATTCTGACTGGTGTGGTGTACTTGTTGCCATTTTGTCATTCTTCCTGTAATAATTAGGAATGCTGTGCATCTTGTCCTTTGGACATTTGGGTTTTTTTTTTTTTTTTTTTCTTTAAGGGTGTGAGGAAAACTTACCTGTTCCAGTTGGCTTCTTGAAAGTTGGCTGTGTTTGGAATTTATATCTGCAATACCCATCCCAGGACCTTTCCTGAGGATAGCTGTCATTAACAACCCCCCCAGGCATGTAAATTAAACCTATAATTAAGCACTTCTGGTCAAAGTGTAGTTATAGGGAATATTCACAAGGCAACAACCGTTCTTCATGCCCAACCCTGCTTCAATGGGCAATGAGATCCTTAGGGAAAACCAGCTTCCTGGGCTGTGAATTAGAGTGGAAAGTGCCTGAGCAAACACCCAAGGACTTGTCTTACTACTGCTTCCCCCTAAAGCTTCACCCCTTCCCTCTATACTCCTCCCAACCTGGGCCACAGCACCTTGCTGAGGTGCCTAGAAGGCTGCACTCTCAGGAAGGAGGCTTGAATTGAGGACCCCAGCAACCAGAGACCTAGAGGCTAGGTTACTTTTCCAAGGTCCTGGTGGTCAGATGGTTGGGCCACCATCTTTTGGGTGCACTGGGGACTTTGTTCACAGCCAAGTCAACCAGACCATACAGGTTTAAGTGGGGCCTCAATTAACAGTTCCAGCTGTCTGTTTCTACCCCATCCAGTCCAGCAGTGGGACCCAAGCCTGCTTAGGTTCCAGGGGTGGGATAGCAGCCCAATTCAGGGAGGTTGGAGGTAACAAAATGGACATCCCTTTTCTTCTTTTACTTTTCTTTACTCTCCAGTTTTGTGCTTCTTGTCAGTGGGCAGCTGCCTGATTCAATTATGACGTACACATACAGCATATCTTGTTTGGGGGATTCATTTTCCACAGAGGTTATTTCAGAAGGCTGAGGAAAGTATCATCTGCTGAAAATCATGTCCATCAGGATTACCTTATAGAAATGCAGATGTTTTGTATTTGTGAAAGGAAGAAAGGGAGGAGATAATCCTTGTGAATTATCTATTACAGATATAATTTTCTGTGTATATTCCGATATACAGATTTCTGTGTAATTTGGAAGGATGAAAGAAAGGAAAAAGATAATCCTTGTGGGTTACCTATTACAGATTCCTGTGTGTGTTCATTGTGACCCTTTGAATTTATCCCTGCCCCTTTACTGTTACTTTTTGGGGATTGTTAGTTTGTATTTGAATTCTCAGGAAAAGTTTTTTGAGTTTTAAATGATTTTCCTTCATATGTTTTAAATTTTTTCCTGTAGGGATATCATATTCTTTTTTCTTCCTCTGTCTCACTAACTTCACTTAGTGTATGATCCCCCAAGGTTCATCCTTGTAGTGACTTTTGGCATAATTTCATAATTTCAGTGGTGGCTTTTCAAGGCTGAGTAATAGTCCATTGTATACATGTACCACTTTTCCTTTAGATTTTACTCTGTCAGTGGACATTTGCTTGGATCTCTTTCTTGGCTCCTGTAAGTAGTGCTGAAGTGAATGTGTCTTTTGGAATGATGGTTTTCCTGAGATATATGACCAGGTGTGGGTATGTCAGATCCTAGGATTAGCCGCTTTGAAAGTTTCTGTTTTCCTGACATGCAGAGACACTCCTTTCTGTGAATATTGCCAGTGTCCACTGTGTAGGGTAGGGGAGGCAGGTGTTACATCTCTTTCCAGATGTCTACTGCATTTATTGTCTTCTTAGAATGGTCATTCTGACCAGTGTGATTTGATTTCTTGCTATTTTGATTGACTTTCCTCCTGTAATAATTAGGGATACTGAGCATGTTGTCCTGTGGCCATTTGGGGATTATTTTTCTTCCTTAAATTGTGTGAAGAAAATGTACGTGTTGCAATTGGCTTCTTGAAAGTCAGTCATGTTTGTAATTTATTTCTCCAATACCCACCCTAGGACCTTACCTGAGGACAGCTGTCATTCACTGCCCCACAGGCCTTTTGAATTGGAGGTGCCTGTCAGCACTGATGGAGAAGGCAATGGCAACTCACTCCAGTACTTTTGCCTGGAAGATCTGGAGCCTGGTAGGCTGCAGTCCATGGGGTCGCACAGAGTCGGACATGACTGAAGCAACTTGGCAGCAACAGTCAGCACTGATGCGCAAGTTGTCGTTTCAGAAAATGTCCACAAGGCGGCAGCACTTCTTCACGCCCAACTCTGGCTCCACCTGCAACCAGAGCCTTGGGGAAAGTCAACTTCCTAGGCAGCTAATTAGGGTGGAACGTGCCTGAGCAAACACCCAAGTGCTTGTATCTCAGGACTCCTTCCCCCGTGAAGCTTCACCCCTCCCCTCTAGCCTCATGCCTACCTGGGGCATCACTCCCTGCTGAGGTGCCCAGGAGGCTGCACGCTCAGGAAGGAGTCTTGAGCTGGGAACCCCAGCACCAGGAGACCTGGGGTCTGGGTGATTTTCCGTGTTCCTCCAAGTCAGAGGGTCAGGCTATTAGGATTTGGGTGCACTAGGGATTCTGGCCCCAGTCAGGGCAAACCAGACAGTACAGGTTTAAGGGGGCTCATATGAAGGACAACCTGCTCAGCTGTCTCAACCCCACCCCAATCCAGCCCTGGAACTCAAGTCTACTCAGGTGCCAGGATTCAGATAGTATCCTAAGTCAAGCAGGTTACAGGGAACAAACTAGGATCTATAGACCTCTAGGCAGATACTCAGCATTACTTTTCTTTCCTTTAATTTCATGCTGATGCTATGTTGAAATCTAGTTGATTTGCAGTTTTGCCCGCAGTGTACAATGGACTGATTCAGCTACAACATATACATATAGGCTTTAGTATTTTTCATTGATTCTTTTGCCATCGAGGTTATTGAACAAAGTTGAGTAAAGTTCTCTGTGTTGAATATCAGATCCCTATGGGACATTTATTAGAGGTACAGTTTCCTTGTACGTGTGCAAGGAGCAAAGAAAGGTGATAATCCTTATGGATTATCTGTTACAACTTCAGATTTCATTGTACACGTTAGAGATAAATACTTCTCTGTATATGTATCCGGAACAAAGGAAAGAACAAATGGAAGGAAGGAAGAAGGTGAAAGATAATCCTTATGGATCAGTTAATAAAGACACATATTTCTGTGGGCATGTTAGAGATATCAGAGAAGGAAAAGGCAACCCACTCCAGTATTCTTGCCTGGGAAATGCCATGGGCAGAGGAGCCTGGTGGGCTGTAGTCCACGGGGTTTTGCAACATGTGGGACACGACTTAGAGGCCAAACAATGACAGAGACACACATTTCAGTGCATATATAGAAGGAAGGAGATAATCCTGTGGATTACTATTATAGATATAGAATTGCTCTGTATAGGGTAGGAACAACCTCCCAGTTCATCCCTGGTACTTTGCTTTCCTTTTTGAATTCTTTGTGTTTGAATCTCAGGGTTTCTTTTTATGTTGTAAATTACTTCCTCTGTATCTTTTAATTTTTTTCTTTCAATTTTGCCCCCAAGGGACACGGTCGGCTATTTTCTTCCACTGTTGTTGACTTCACTTACTACACTTTCCTCCAAGGGCCATCCTTGTGGGGACCACTGGCATAATTTCATTAGTTCAGTGGCAGTATTTCAGGTCTGAGTAATAGCCCCTTCTATATATGTACCACATTTGTTTAATCTGTCAGTGAACCTTTTCTTGGGTCTGTGTCTTGGCAGTACCACCGCAGTGAAGGTTGGGGTTCATGTGTCATTTTGAATGACGGTGTTTTGTAATGTAGGCCCAGGTGTGGGTATTAGAATCCTAGGTTTAGCTCTCGACCTTTTTTGGCTGTCCCTTTATTGACTGTTGCCAATGTCTGTTTGCAGGGAATGTGAAGGGGGTGTTCCATCATCTCCTGGCTCCTCCATGTACTCTTTGCAGACAGTTAGGATAGCTAGATGGGATTTGATTTCTTATTGTTGTTTTGGTCAGCATCAGTCCTGTAATAATTTGGGACACTGAGCCTCTTGTCCTTGGCCATTTTTCTCTTTTCTTTTTTTTCCTTAAAGGGTATGAGGAAAATTGACCTGTGAAACTGGCTTCTTGAAAGTCCGTTGTGTTTGGAATTCATTCCTGCAATACCTGTGGCAGGACCTTTCCTGAGGGCTGCTGTGACAGGAAATGATCTCTAGGGGGCAGCACTTCATCTTGTATGTGTCTAGGAGGCCTCTAGGCAGATGCTCAGCTCCTGTACATCTAGACGCCTCTAGGCTGATGCTCAGGTCGTGTGTGACTAGGAGGCCTCTAGACAGACACCCAGCTCGTTTCTCTCTAGAGGACTCTTGGCTGATGCTCAGCTTGTGTGTGACTGACTATGAGGCCTCTAGGCAGAGGCTCAGCTCATTACTATCTAGCAACCTCCAGGCTAATGTTCAGCTCCTGTGTGAGTAAGAGGCATCCAGACAGATGCTGAGCCTGTGTGTATATAGAGGCCTCTAGGAAAACACTTTCTTCAATTTAAGTCTGAATTTGGCAATAAGGAGTTCATGATCTGAGCCACAGTCAGCTCCCAGTCTTGTTTTGATGACACCACCCTTACGGCAGAGAGTGAAGAGGAACTAAGAAGCCTCTTGATGAAAGTGAAAGAGGAGAGTGAAAAAGTTGGCTTAAAGCTCAACATTCAGAAAACAAAGATCATGGCATCACTGGTCCCATCACTTCATGGCAAATAGATGCGGAAACAGTGGAAACTTCATTTTCGGGGGGCTCAAAAATCACTGCAGATGGTGATTGCAGCCATGAAATTAAAAGACGCTTACTCCTTGGAAGGAAAGTTATGACCAACCTAGACAACATATTAAAAAGCAGAGACATTGTTTTGCCAACCAAGGTCCGTCTAGTCAAGGCTATGGTTTTTCCAGCGGTCATGCATGGATGTGAGAGTTGTACTGTGAAGAAAGCCAATCGCCGAAGAATTGATGCTTTTGAACTGTGGTGTTGGAGAAGACTCTTGAGAGTCTCTTGGACTGCAAGGAGATCCAACCAGTCCATCCTAAAGGAGATCAATCCTGGGTGTTCATTGGAAGGACTGATGCTGAAGCTGAAACTCCAGTACTTTGGCCACCTCATGCGAAAAGTTGACTCACTGGAAAAGACTCTGATGCTGGGAAGGATTGGGGGCAGGAGGAGAAGGGGACGACAGAGGATGAGATGGCTGGATGGCATCACTGACTCGATGCACATGAGTTTGGGTCAACTCCGGGAGTTGGTGATGGACAGGGAGGCCTGGCGTGCTGCAGTTCATAGGGTCGCAAAGAGTCAGACACGACTGAGCGACTGAACTGAACTGAGGAAGACACCTAGCACATCTGTGTCAATGAGGCTTTTAGTGAGATGATCACCTGATGTATGACTATGAAGTCTCTGGTCAGGTGCTCAGCTTGTGTGTCTCTATGAGGCCTCTTGGCAGTGTGTCTATGAGGCCCCTGGGCAGACACTCAGCTCAGGTGTGTCTTTAGACCTCTAGGCAGATCCTCAACTTGTGTCTATGTGGCCTCTAGGCAGATACTCAACTCCTGTATATTTATGAGGCCCCTAGGCTAATGCTCAGCACATGTGTCTATGAGGCCTCTAGGCAGATGCTAAGGCTGTGTCTATATGTGGCATCTCTGCTGACGTTTGGATCGTGTGTGACTATGAGGCCTTTAGACTGACACTCAGCCTGTGTGTGACTCTGAGACCTCTAGGCAGATGCTCAGCTCTTGGCTATGAGGCCTCTGGCCATACACTCAGCTCAGTGTGTCTATGAGGCCTCTAGGCAGATGGTCAGCTAATGTGTGTCTATGCGGCCTGTAGGCAGACACTCAGCTTGTGTGTATCTATGAGGCCAGATTGTTTATTTCTGAGCCATTCAGGGGCTTTGTTCTTCCGATGTTAACATGTCTAATGTGCACCCAAAGATCTTTCCTTTGTAATAGCTGAAAGTTTTCCCACTTTTATCCACTGTATAACACCAAACTCAGAAGACCCAGACGGATTCCAACAAAACTGGCACAAACAGATTTAGCATTGATGCATCCAGATGAACTGATTCCCAGATTGGGTAAATGATTTACCCTATAAAACAAATGAACTAATTCCATCTAATCCCACCCCTACAAGAGTTACCTCCCAAATGAACTGGTTCCAACTGGACCGGTTCCCAAATCAGGTAAATAAATTTACCCTACAATTGAGATAATTGTAACTAGGGTGGGTAAGCCCCACGAGGACTAATTTCCAATGAACGG
Organism: Moschus berezovskii; assembly: GCF_049115385.1. Lineage (NCBI taxonomy): Eukaryota > Metazoa > Chordata > Mammalia > Artiodactyla > Moschidae > Moschus > Moschus berezovskii. The sequence continues at coordinate 44,030,767 of NC_142480.1, read as the reverse complement.
TTCAGGGTAGAGTCCAATACCACCTCCTCTCTACAAATGGGTACCCAACCAAATTTGCTTATTCCATAAAGGAAAATACCAGATTGAGGGGAAACTGTGTTCCCATGTGCTCATCAGAACGACTTACCCTCCAAAATCGAGCTCTTTGGCTCTTAACACAAAAAGACACACAAAACATCATACTGGCTGAACCAGCTACTGAATTGCATATACTTACCTTACAAACGAAATTGAGTCCCTCGACTCTAGAAGTTTGTCGGTTTCTTGTCTCAGCTGCCAAGTGCTTGGGGTAGCTGGTGACACTTCAGGGAATCTTGAAGGAAAGAACTTCAGGACAACAAATGGTCCCAGCAGCTGCTAGGGTCTTGCCCCAGTATTCCCTAATCGGGGCCGGCTAGCCATGAGCAGCAAGGCTCCTGGCTGGCTAAGCCAAATTGTTCCCAAGTCCAAGCTCACTCTGCTCACTGCATGATAGGCAATGAATCCGAGAGATGAGATGTTGAGTCAAGGAAGGGACTTTAATCAGGGAGCCAGCAGACTGAGAAGATGGCAGGCTAGCTCCTCAAATTAACCATCTTACTGGGGTCTGGATGCCAGGTTGTTTTATAGGCCAGAGAGAAAGAAGCAAGGAGGAACTAAATTCAGAAGGAGAGGGAGATGCAGTGGGGAAGTAAAGTGAGAAAGTCTTCAGTTTTGCAAAACTTTTCTAAGGGAATGAAAACCCTTCTGAAGGGGTATATTAATCTTTTCTATCTCCAGGTGGGCAGGGACAAATTATCTCTCCCTGAGCTGAACAAAGGGACTTTAGTTTACAGTCAGGGAGGGGGATAGGGACCTCCAGGCAAGCCATTGAGTACGATTATAGTAATTAATGAAAAGCAAGTCAAAAAAACAGTTTTCAACATGGAGTCAGAATTGGCTTTCTCCCTGCAACAAGATGAAGGAACCCCATTTCACATTCCCTGGGAATAGACATGGGAAATATCCCCTTGAAGGGATAACATCCACAGGCCAGAAAAAAATATTTCAAGGCAGTTAAACCTGGATTCTAATACCCACACATGGGCCTATATTAAGAAAAACCATCATTCAACATGAAAAATGCACCCCAACATTCACTGCAGTGGTACCTCCAATTGCCAAGACACAGACCCAAAATAAAGTCCAATGACAGAAGAAATCTTAAACAAATGTGGTTACCTATATAAAATGTGCTTTTACTCGGACTTGAAAAACCAACAATGAAATTATGAAATTAGGCCAATGGTCCCCACAGCAATGGACCTTGAAGGAAAATATGCTAAGAGAAATCAGCAACAGAGGAAGAAAATAGCAGATGTCCTGGAGGGTGAAATTGAAAAAGAAACAGAGGAAGTCATTTACAACAGAGAGACTCTGAGATGTAAACACAAACCCAGAATTCCAAAGTGGGGGGGATGTAGAGTCAGGGATGAATTGGGAGGTTGGTGCTAATGTATACACAGAAATCTGTATCTGAAATAGATAATCCACAAGGATTATCTCCTCCTTCCTTCCTTTCACATAGGCACTGAAACCTGTGCTCTGAAACCATAGGCTCTGGTTGCAGGTGGAAACAGTTGGACATGAAGAAGTACTGCTACCTGTGGACATTCCCTGTAACTACAAAATGACCCCAGGTTCTAACTGCACCTCCAATTTACAAGGCCTGTAAATTGGTGCCCTTAGGACGGCTGCCCTCAGGAAAGGTACCGCAGCAGGTTTTGCAGAAATAAATTCCCCAAACAGCCAACTTTCAAAAAGCCAATGGCAACAGGTAAATTTTCCTCACACCCTTTAAGGAAAAAAGATAAAACCACTAAATCAGTCAGAAAGCAAGATGCTCAGCAAGCCTAATTATGACAGGAGGAATGGCAATTAAATCAACAAGAAGAAATCAAATCCCATGTGACAGAACGATCATCCTGACTGTCAGCAAACAGTAAATGGTGGCGAGAGCAGGGAGATGATGGAAACCCCTGACAAGTGCTGTGGGAATGGACATTGGCAACAGCCCCTAGAAAGGACAGCCTCCATAGGCCAGAACTAAAAATTTCAAGAGAGCTAAGCCCAGGAATTTAATGTCCACACTTGGGCCTCTGTTATGAGAAACCATTACTCAAAATGATTCATGCACCCCAAGGTTCACTGCAGTGGGACCTCCAGGTGCCAAGAGACAAACGTGAGAAGAGGTCCATCCACAGATGAAATCTTAAAGACATGTGGTACAAGGAAAACATACGCAGAACACTCTCTGACACAAATCACAGCAAGATCCTCTATGACCCACCTCCCAGAGTAATGGAAATAAAAGCAAAAATAAACAAATGGGACCTAATTAAACTTTAAAGCTTTTGCACAACAAAGGAAACTATAAGCAAGGTGAAAAGGCAGCCCTCAAAATGGGAGAAAATAATAGCAAATGAAACAACTGACAATTAATCTCCAAAACATACAAGCAGTTCATGTAGCTCAATACCAGAAAAATAAATGATCCAATCAAAACATGGGTCAAAGAACTAAACAGACATCTCTCCAAAGAAGACATACAGATGGCTAACAAACACATGAAAAGATGCTCAACATCACTCATAATCAGAGAAATGCAAATCAAAACCACAATGAGGTACCATCTCAGGCCAGTCAGAATGGCTGCTATCAAAAAGTCTACAAACAATAAATGCTGGAGAGGGTGTCGAGAGAAGGGAACCCTCTTACACTGTTGGTGGGAATGCACACTAGTACAGCCACCATGGGAAACAGTGTAGAGATTCCTTAAAAAACTGGAAATAGAACTGCCATACGACCCAGCAATCCCACTGTTGGGCATACACACCAAGAAAGCCAGAACTGAAAGAGACACGTGTACCCCGATTTTTAATGCAGCACTGTTTACAATAGTTAGAACATGGAAGGAACCTAGATGTCCATCGGCAGATGAATGGATAAGAAAGTTGTGGTACATATACACAATGGAATATTATTCAGCCATTAAAAAGAACAAATTTAAGTCATTTCTAATGAGGTGGGTGAAACTGGAGTCTATTATACAGACTGAAGTAAGTCAGAAAGAAAAACACCAACACAGTATATTAATGCATATATATGGAAATTAGAAAGATGGTAATGATGACCCTATATGCAAGACAGCAAAAGAGACATGATGTAAAGAACAGACTTTTGGACTCTGTGGGAGAAGGCGAGGGTGGGATGATTTGAGAGAATAGCCTTGAAACGTGTATATTATCATATGTGAAACAGATGACCAGTCCAAGTTCAATTCATGAAACAGGGCACTCAAAGCTGGTGCACTGGGATGACCCTGAGGGATGGGATGGGATGGGAAGGGATGTGGGAGGGTGGTTCAGGATGGGGGATACATGTACACCCATGGCTGATTCATGCCAATGTATGGCAAAAACCACCACAATATTGTAAAGTAATTAGCCTCCAATTAAAATAATTTTTTTAATTGGTACATATATTCAATGGGCTATTACTCAGACTTGAAAAACTACCACTGAAATTACGAGATCAGGCCCAGAGGATGGACTTTGGAGCATTATACACTAAAGTGAAGCCGGCAATGGACGAGAAAAATGGCAGACGATGTCCCTTCTAGGCAAAATAGCAAAGAGGTACAGGGGAAGTAGTGTACAACATAAAAAGAGAATCTGACATTCTAACACAAAGGATTCTAAAAATAAATAAATAAATAAAAGGAAACTACCAGGAATGAATTAGGAAGGAAGGCAAGTAGGCAGGCAGGCAGAGGAGAACCTTGTGGATTAGCTAATAGAGATGCCTATTTCTCTAGGTATGTTAGAGATACTGCAGAAGGAAATGGCAACCCACTCCAGTATTCTTGCCTGGGAAATCCCACTGGCAGAGGAGCCTGTGGGCTACAGTCCATGGGGTTGCAAAGTGTCAGACACGACTTACCAACTAAACAACAACATGCATGTTAGAAATACAGATTTCAGGGCATGCGTGGAAGGAAGGAAGCAGATAATCCATTAGTGGTACAGATTTTTGTATATAGGTTAGTAACAACCTTCTAATTCATCCCTGGCACTTTCCCTTTTTAAAAAAAAAAAAATTGGCGTTCTCTGTATTTGACAGTCACACTTTCCTTCTGTGCCTTACATTACTTCCCCTTTACCTCTTTCTTATTTTGTCTGGAAGGGATATTGTTTGCCATTTTTGTTAACTGCTGGCTTCACTTAGTGTATGTTGCTCAAAGGTCCATCTGGGGGACACCACTGGCCTATTTTAATAATTTAAGTGCTGGCTTTTCAAGTCTGAGTAATAAGCCCATTGTATATAGGCACACATTTCTGTAAGATTTAATTTGTTGATGGGCTTCATCTTGGTCTCTGTTTTGGCTGTTTTATGCATCAGTGCAGTGAATGTTGGGGTGCATTTGTCATTCTGAGTGATGGTTTTTCATAACAGAGGCCCACATGTGGATATTAAAATCCTAGGCTTATCTCTCTTGAAATTTTTAGTTCTGGCCTGTAGAGGCTGTCCTTTCTAGGGTCTATTGCCAATATCCACTTCCACAGCACTTACTGGGGGGTTCCATCATCTCCCTGTTCTTGCCATCATTTACTGTTTGCAGACAGTCAGGATAGCCTTTCTGTCAGATTGGATTTGATTACTTGTCATTTTGATTGCCACTCCTCCTGTCATAATTAGGGTTGCTGAACATCCTGTTTTCTCGCTGATTGGTTTTTATGTGTTATTTTTCCTTTATTCCCTTAAAGGGTGAGAGCTAAATTTACCTGTTTACACAGGCTTCTTGAAGGGAGATGATGGAACCCCCTCTTCACGTCCCCAGGGACTAGACTTTGGCAACAACTCCTTGAATAGACAGGTTCCAGAGGTCAGAACAAATAAACTTCCAGAGAGCTAAACCAAGGATTTTAATACCCACACCTTTGCCATTATTATGAAAAACCATCACTCAAAATGACACATGAACCCCAATGTTCACTGCAGTGGCACCTCTAATTGCCAAGACACAGACCCAAGAAAAGTTCCACAGACTTAAAGAAATGTGATACAATTATTTAATGGGCTATTACTCATACTTCAAAAACTGAAACTGAAATTATGAATTTATGCCAATGGTCCCCACATGGATGGACTGTGGAGGAGAATTCACTATACGAAGTCAGCATCAGATGAAGAAAACAGCAGATTATGTCCCTTCTAGAGAAAATGCTAAAAAAAAAAAAAAGAGAGATACAGAGGAAGTAATTTACAACACAAAGACTCCGAGATTCAAGCACAGGCAAAGGATTCCAAAAAGGAAGCAAAGGTCCAGGGATGAATTAGGAGGTACTAATGTATACACAGAAATCTGCATCTCTAATAGATAATCCACAAGAATTACCTCCTTCCCTCTTTCCTTCCACGTTGACACATGTATGTATATCTAACGGGTACTCCACAAACACCTGATGTTCAGGCCAGGAAACTTTGCTCGAAATTCTGCAATAAGCTATATGGCAAACAATTCAAAAAAGAACAGATATTCTATATGTAAATATATGTCATAACTCAGTCAGATGGCTGTATACTGCCAAGAACAAAAGGGCAAATCAACTATATTCCCACTTAGCACTGAGAAAAGGAAAGAAAATCAATGCCTAGCTTATTTCCTCTGACCTCCCAGACTTGGACTACTATCCCATCTTTGGAGTCTGAGCAGCTTTGGAACCCATGATTGGCCAAGAATGGGGTCCAACAGCCCAGGAGAGTGCCCTTAATTGAGTCCTCTCTTTAACCTGTTCTGTCTTATTTGCCCTGATGGGCACCAGAATCCCTAGTAAACCAAAGGATGATCATTCAGCCCTCTGACTTCCAGGACCTTGGAGAAGTCACCTAGCCTCCAAGTCTCCTGGTACTGGGGTCACCAATTCAAGCCTCTTTCCTGAAAGTGCAGCCTCCCAGGCCCCTCAGCCGGGGCTGTGGCCCAGGTTGGAATGAGCCTGGAGGGGCAGGGTGAAGCTTTAGGGGGAAGAAGTAGTGAGATACAAGCCCCTGGGTGTTGGCTCAGGCACGTTCCACTTTAATTTACAGCTCAGGAAACCAACATGCCCTCAGATTCTGGCTGCCAGAGGAACCAGTGTTGGGCATGAAGAAGTACTGCCACATTATGGACATTTCATGTAACTACAACTTGATCAGTAGGGCTCACTGTCACCTCCAAATGACAGCTGCCCTGGGGACAGTTCCTGGGGTGGGCACTGCAGAAATAAATTCCCAAAACAACTGACTTTCCAGAAGACAATTGCAACACCTAAATATTCCTCACACCCTTTAAGGTAAAAAATGCAAAAAACAACCCAAATGACCATAGTACATGATGTTCAGCATCCCTAATTATTATAGAAGAAATGCCAATTAAAACAACAAGATATCAAATCCCACCTGTCAGAATGGTCATCCTCACAATTCTACAAACAATAAATGTGGGAGAGCATCAGGAGGTGATGGAATCCCCTTCCAACAAGGTCAGTGGAATGGACATTGCAAACAGCCTCTAGGAAGGCCAGCCTTTGCATGCTAAAGAAAAGTCTTTCAAAATGCTAAGCCTAGAATCTGAAATACCCTCACCTGTGCTTATATTCCAAAAATAAAGCCATCATTCAAAAAGATACAAGCACCCTACTTTCACTGCACTGCTACTTACAACAGCCAAGTACAGACCTAGGAAAACATCCACTGACATATTAAAGTGTCAAGAAGGTATAGTATATATATCAACAGACCATTACTCAGCCATTAAAAACTACTTCTGAATTTATTAAATTATGCCCCTGGTTGCCATAACAGTAGACCTTGGAGGATCATACACGAAATGAAGTCAGAAAGAGAGGAAGAAAATAGCAGATGATAATCATTCTACTGCACTGACCATAGCAAACACCCTCTTCCAACAACACAAGGGAAGACTCTACACATGGACATCACCAGATGGTCAACAGTGAAATCAGATTGATTATATTCTTTGCAGCCAAAGATGCAGAAGCGCTATACAGTCAGAAAACACAAGACCAGGAGCTGACTGTGGCTCAGATCATGAAATCCGTATTACCAAATTCAGACTTAAATTGAAGAAAGTGGAGGAAACCACTAGAACATTCAGGTATGACCTAAATCAAATCCCTTACAACTATACAGTGAAAGTGACAAATAGATTCAAGGGATTAGAACTGATAGAGTGCCTGAAGAACTACAGACAGAAGTTCATGACATTGCACAGGAGGCAGTGATCAAGACCATCCCCAAGAAAAAGAAATGGAAATAGGCAAAAAATAGTTGTCTGAGGAGGCCTCATAAATAGCTATGAAAAGAGAAGTGAAAGGTAAAGGAGAAAAGGAAAGATATACCCATTTGAATACAGAGTTCCAAAGAATAGCAAGGAGAGATAAGAAAGCCTTCCTCACTGATCAATGCAAAGAAATAGAGGAAAATAATAGAATGGGAAAGACTAGAGGTCTCTTCAAGGAAATTAGAGCTACCAAGGGAACATTTCATGCAAAGATGGGCTCAATAAAGGACAGAAATGGTATGGACCTAACAGAAGCAGAAGATATTAAGAAGAGGTGGCAAGAATACACAGAAGAACTATACAAAAAAGATCTTCACTACCCAGATAATCACGATGGTGTGATCACTCACCTAGAGCCAGACATCCTGGAATGTGAAGTCAAGTGGGCCTTAGGAAGCATCACTACAAACAAAGCTAGTGGAGGTGATGGAATTCCAGTTGAGCTATTTCAAATCCTACAAGATGATGCTGTGAAAGTGCTGCACTCAATATGTCAAGAAATTTGGAAAACTCAGCAGTGGCCACAGGACTGGAAAAGGTCAGTTTTCATCCCAATCTCAAAGAAAGGCAATGCCAAAGAATGCTCAAACTACCGCACAATTGCACTCATCTCACACGCTAGCAAAGTAATGCTCAATATTCTCCAAGCCAGGCTTCAACAGTACGTGAACTATGAAATTCCAGATGTTCAAGCTGGATCTAGAAAAGGCAGAGGAACCAGAGATCAAATTGCCAACGTCTGCTGGATCATGGAAAAAGCAAGAGGGTTCCAGAAAAACATCTATTTCTGCTTCAATGACTATGCCAAAGCCTTTGACTGTGTGGATCACAATAAACTGTGGAAAATTCTGAAAGAGATGGAAATACCAGACCACCTGACCTCCCTCTTGAGAAACCTGTATGCAGGTCAGGAAGCAACAGTCAGAACTGGTCATGGAACAACAGACTGGTTCCAAATAGGAAAAGGAGTATGTCAAGGCTGTATATTGTCACCCTGCTTATAACTTATATGCAGAGTACATCATGAGGAACACTGGGCTGGAAGAAGCACAAGCTGGAATCAAGATTGCTGGGAGAAATATCAATAACCTCAGATATGCAGATGACACCACCCTTATGGCAGAAAGCAAAGAAGAACTAAAGAGCCTCTTGATGAAAGTGAAAGAGGAGAGTGAAGAGGTTGAATTAAAAGTCAACATTCAGAAAACTAAGATCATGGTATCTGATCCCATCACTTCATGGCAAATAGATAGGGAAACAGTGGAAACAGTGACAGACTTTATCATTTTGGGCTCCAAAATCACAGCAGATGGTGACTGCAGCCATGAAATTAAAAGATGCTTGCTCCTTGGAAGAAATGTTATGACCAACCTAGATAGCATATTAAAAAGCAGAGACATTACTTTGCCAACAAAGGTCCATCTAGTCAAAGCTGTGGTTTTTCAAGCAGTCATGTATGGATGTGAGAGTTGGACTATAAAGAAAGCTGAGCGCCGAAGAATTGATGCTTTTGAACTGTGGTGTTGGAGAAGGCTCTTGAGAGTCCCTTGGACTGCAAGGAGATCCAACCAGTCCATCCTAAAGAAAATCATCCCTGAACATTCATTGGAAGGACTGATGCTGAAGCTGAAATGCCAATACTTTGGCCACCTGATGCGAAGAGCTGACTCCTTGGAAAAGACCCTGATGCTGGGAAAGACTGAAGGTGGGAGGAGAAGGGGACAACAGAGAATGAGATGGTTGGATGGCATCACTGACTCAACAGACATGAGTTTGAGTAAACTCCGGGAGTTGGTGATGGACAGGGAGGCCTGACTTGCTGCAGTCCAGGGGTCCCAAAGAGTCTGACACAATTGAGAGACTGAACTTAACCCTTCTACACAAAATTTAAAATGAGAGATGCAGGGGAACTAATTTACAAAGAGAGACTCTGAGAACACCAACACAAAGTAGTTTAGGAAAAAAGAAAAAGGAAAGGGCCAGGGATGAATTAGGAGTTCAGTACTAAATCTGTGTCTCTAATATATAATCCACAAGGATTATCTCCTCCTTCCTTCTTTCCTTCCATCCTATCTTCCTTTCACACAGGCACTGAAATCTGTATATCTACCATATATCCACAAATCTGCATCTGTATGAGCTAATCCACAAGGCTTCCGGCCTTCCTTCCTTGCACATATACACAGAAGTATTTCTCTATAATATAGACATAGAAATCGGTTGTTGGAACAGATAATCTACAAGGACTATTTCCTTCCTTGGTTCCTTACACATGTGCAAACAATCTGTATCTCTAATAATCAGTCCACAGGGACCTGATGATCAGAATAGAGAACTTTACTGGACCTTGTTCAATGAACTCCATGGAAAAAAAATCAAAACAGCTACATGTATGCTGAATGTATCTGTCATAACTGAATCAGTTCATTGTATGCTGAGGACAAGCACAAAACTGCACATTGACTAGACTTCAACAGAGCACTGGAATGAGACTAAGGAAAAGGAAAGAAAAGGAATGCCTATTGTATTCCCTCTGACCTCCAAGACATGGGCTCTTATTCCATCCCTGGACCTGAGGAGACATGAGTCCCGGGGCTGGCCTGTGGTGGGGTGAGATGGCCCGGCAGCATGCCCTTCATAGAGAAACACTTCATAGGGTTCAGTTCAGTTCAGTCGCTCAGTCGTGTCCGACTCTCCGCGACCCCATGAATCACAGCACGCCAGGCCTCCCTGTCCATCACCAACTCCCGGAGTTCACCCAAACTCATGTGCATCGAGTTGGTGATGCCATCCAGCCATCTCATCTCTGTCGTCCCCTTCTCCTCCTGCCCCCAATCCCTCCCAGCATCAGAGTCTTTTCCAGTGGGTCAACTCTTCGCATGAGGTGGCAAAAGTACTGGAGTTTCAGCTTCAGCATCAGTCCTTCCAATGAACACCCAGGACTGATCTCCTTTAGAATGGACTGGTTGGATCTCCTTGCAGTCCAAGGGACTCTCAAGAGTCTTCTCGAGCACCACAGTTCAAAACCATCAATTCTTCAGTGATCAGCTTTCTTCACAGTCCAACTCTCACATCCATACATGACCACTGGAAAAACCATAGCCTTGACTAGACAGACCTGGTTAGGGTCTCCTAAACCTGTGCTGTTTGGATTTTCTGGCTGGGACCAGAATCCCTAGTGCACCCGAACGATGGTGGCCTGACCCTCTGGCCCCGAGGATACAGGGTAGACTCACCAAGCTGAAGCCTCCTTCCTGAGAGTACAACCTCTATATTTTGTACTAACATAAATAAATATGAATCTGTAACAGATAAACCCAAGGATTATCTCCCTCCCTCCCTCCCTTTCTTCCACAAATACACAGAAATCTGTATCTCTAACATACACAGAAATTTCTGTCTCTAATAGATAAGGTCCATATAGTCAAAGCTATGATTTTTCCAGTAGTCATGTATGGATGTGAGAGTTGGACCATAAAGAAGGCTGAGTGCCAAAGAACTGATGCATTTGAACTGTGGTATTGGAGAAGACTCTTGAGAGCCCCTTGGAGAGCAAGGAGATCAAACCAGTCAATCCTGAAGGAAATCAATCCTGAATATTCACTGGAAGGACTAATGCTGAAGCTGAAACTCCAATACCTTGGCCACCTGCTGTGAAGAGCCGACTCATTAGAAAAGACCCTAATGCTGTGAAAGATCAAAAGCAGAAGGGGACGACAGAGGACGAGATGGCTGGATGGCATCACCAACTCAATGGACAGGTGTTTGAGCAATCTCTGGGAGATGGTGAAGGACAGGGAAGCCAGTTGTGCTGCAGTCCATGGGGTTGCAAAGAGTTGGAAATGATTGAACGTCTGAACAAAGCTGGTGGAGGTGACTGAAATCCAGCCGAGCTATTTCAAATCCTCAAAGATGATTCTACTAAAGTGCTACACTCAATATGACAGCAAATTTGGAAAACTCTATAATCCAATGGATGTTGGCAATTTGATATTTGGTTCCTCTGCCTTTCCTAAATCCAGCTTGTACATCTAGAATTTCTGAGCTCATGTACTGTTGAAGCCTAGCTTGAATGATTTTGAGTATTACCTTGCTGGCATGTGAAAACAGTGCAATTGTGTGGTAGTTTGAACATTCTTTGGCGCTGTCCTCCTTTGGGATTGGAATGAAAACTGACCTTTCCAGTCCTGTGGCCACTACTGAGTTTTCCAAAGTCACATGCACCCCAACATTCCCTGCAGCACCACTTACAGTAGCCAAGACACAGGACCAGCAAGATGTCGTCTGATAGATTAAAAGTTAAAGAAGACACATATATAGAAGGTACATATATACAATGGAGTATTACTCAGCTATGAAAAACCACCACTGAAAATTTGAAATTATTCCACTAATTGTTACAACGATGGAGGATGGAGAATCATAGATAAGTGAAGTCAGGCAAAAAGAGAAAGAAAATAGCATATGATGTCCCTCTGGGCAAAATAAAAATCGAGATACAAAGGAACACACTTATTATTCAAAAAGAGACTCTGAAAATTCAAACACAAAGGGTTCCAAGAAAATGTGAAAGAGCAAGGGTGAATTGGGAGGTCAGGTCTAACAGAAATCTGTGTCTGTAAAAGAGAATCCACAAGGATTATCTCTTTTCTTCCTCCCTTCCTTCCAAATATACACAGAAATTTGTATCTCAAACATATACAGAGATATCTGTATCTGTAATAGCTAATCTAAAATCATTACCTCTCTTCCTTCCACACATACACAGAAATCTGTATCTCTAATAGACACTCAAGAAGCACCTGATGTTCAGCACAGAGAACATGGTCTACCTTCTGCAATAACATCTACGGCAACAGAATCCAAAAAGAACAGATATGCTGTGAGCATATGGCGTAAGTGATGCAGGGGGCAGTACCCTGCAGACAAACACAAAACTCCAAACTGACTGTACTCCAACATAGCATAGACATGAGATTAAAGAAAAGACAATGCCGAGTTTACTCCCTCCCTCCTCCCTGACCTGGGCTTTTCTCCCATTCCTGAGCAGGCTTGCATCTTCACGTCTGGACAGCGAGACATCTTCACGTCGAGGCAGCCAGGTGGAGACAACCAAAATTTTAAGAGACAGGCAACCATGTGATTTCGGCCCCACTAGGTAAGACAGGAAAGCAAGCTAACTGAAGAAGCACATGCATGGAAACATATGATGGGGAACATGTACACAATGCAATGTTTCTCAACTCTAAAGAGGTTGGAAGTAATGCCAAGTCCAGCCTCAGGAAAAAAAGTAGAGATGATCATTCCAGCTAAGGACAGACAAATATTGTACGATAGCACTACTAGTTGTGATCTAAAGATGGATGCAGATGAACTTATTGCCTGGAGACACAGAATCACAGGCTGAGAAGCCTCCCATCACCAAGATATAGAGATGTGGAGCAGGGAGCAATGAGCCTCTTCGGACTAATACATGCACAGTACTATTTATAAAGTCAGTCACCAGGACCCACTGTGTAACATGAGGAAGCTTACTCCACACACTGTATAAACCTGTAAAGAAAAAAACAACAAATCACATATATGTCTGTGTAGATGGGAAACAAGGCAGGGGTCCAAGCGGCCAACTGAAGAGCTAAGTTTAACTCACGCCCTTTAAAAAATATTGTAAGGTCAAAACGGCTTGATAATGTTAGGTAAAAATAACTCAGACACCAGGTAAGCGGTGCAACAGGCTTTAATGGCGAGGCACCCCCCGGGTGGGATTCCTGGACCCAACAGAGCCCGGTCGAGGAAGTCCACGCGAGAACAAAGAGCAACTTATATAGCTTCACAGCAAGGTTGGTCTTGCTGTGGTCTCTCATAGGTCAGTTAACCAGGGGCAAGACTGGGTTGGTTGCCCGATCTGCTCAAGGTTGTGCTGACGCAGCGGAATAGTTCTTTCTGTTTCTGGACAGGAGGTTAGGAGGGGGAGGTTAGGAGAGGGTTGATTTCTACCAGGAACCAACACCTCAAGGACACTCCAGCAGTGGGGGAGGGAATGAGAGAATAGAGCACAATAGTCAGAGTCCGGCGTGGCTTTTTCCCGCCGGTGGGAAAGGGAAGAGGAGAAGGAGAAGCCAAGATGGCCACCGGGGTCCGGCCTTACATGAAAAGATGTCAATATTGCTACTTATTATAGGAATGCAGATCAAAACTACAATGAGGCATTTCCTCACATGGTTCACAACAGTCACTGTCCAAAACTGGAGAAACAATAAATGCTGGAGAAACTGTGGGGAAAAGGGAACCCTCCTAGACTGTCAGAGAAAAGGTAAACCAGTAACAGCCACTATGGAGAATAGCATACAGTTTTTTAAGAAATGAGAATCAAATTACAATACTCCCTAATGTCAGGAAGCACTTAACAGGAGGCTTCCTGTGTGCTGTTGTGGACCTGTCAGGAATTCTCTGTTCCTTATTAATTCCTAAATATTCAGGAATTAAAAGGAGAGGCAAGCCTTTCCCGGGGGCTGAGGAATCCAGGCATTTCCTTCGTTAGTTTTTCTGTACGGTGATAAGTACCCTCTTCCTTTTTATGAACCATATGGTAAAAGTAATTATTTACAACTCTAATATGGATTACCTATGTTTTGTAAGTCTGGAATTTTAATCTTTATCTTTGCTGAGAATAACTACAGATATATGCCCACACCATGTTGATTAAAACACCTTTGCTCCATCAGAGCTTTGGTCCCCGTGTCTTGCTTTCTCTCTCTCTCTTTTCAGGCTAATTCCTGGAGCATAGAGGCTCTCTGGGTTCATTTTCCTGCCCGGGCTTCTAAGACCCTCTCGAGAAGGTGCTCTGTGCTTTCACCCCATCGAGAGGGCACCTGAGGCCTTCGTGAACAGAGCAAGCCCCATGCCAGGGGCTTTATTGGCTTTCTGTGTAAACCAAGAAATATCAGCCTCTTTCTCGCTCCTTTACTTTCTTATTGGTTGACTCTGGACCACCAGGTTCCAGTCCATTAAAGGACCTCAACACCCTAATAGCATACACAAAAATAAACTACAGATAAAGACCTAAGAGACAGATAATATGAAACTCTTGAGAAAAAGGTAGAACATGCTTTGACATAGAATGCAGCAAGTTCTAGTTTGACCCACCTCTTAGAATCATGAAAAATAAAACAAAAATAAATAACTGGGGCCGAATTCCCCTTAAAAATGATGGCAGACATACGACCCAGCTATCCCACTGCTGGGCATACATACCAAAGAAACCAGAATTGAAAGAGACACGTGTACCGCAATGTTCATCACAGCACTGTTTATAATAGCTAGGACATGGAAGCAACCTAGATGTCCATCAGCAGATGAATGGATAAGAAAGTTGTGGTACAAATACACAATGAAATATTACTCAGCAATTAAAAAGAATGAATTTGAATCAGTTCTAATGAGGTGGATGAAACTGGAGCCTATTAAACAGAATGAAATAAGTCAGAAAGAAAAACACCAATACCATATGCTAATGCATATATATAGAATTTAGAAAGATGGTAACAATGACCCTATATTCAAGACAGCAAAAGAGTCACAGATATAAGGAACAGATGGTTGGACTCTGTGGGAGAAGGCGAGAGTGGGATGATTTGAGAGAATAGCTTTGAAACACATATATTATCATATGTGAAATAGATTGCCAGTCCAGGTTCGATGCATGAGGCAGGGTGCACTGGGATGACCCTGAGGGATGGGATGGGGAGGGAGGTGGGAGGGAGGGTCGGGATGGGGAACACATGTACACCCATGGCTGATTCATGTGACTGTATGGCAAAAACCACCACAATATTGTAAAGTAATTAGAAACTTGGAAGGAAAGTTATGACCAATCTAGACAGCATATTAAAAAGCAGAGACATTACTTTGCCAACAAATGTCCATCTAATCAAGGCTATGGTTTTTCCAGTGGTCATGTATGGATGTAAGAGTTGGACTATAAAGAAAGCTGAGCGCCGAAGAATCGATGCTTTTGAACTGTGGTGTTGAAGAAGACTCTTGAGAGTCCCTTGGACTGCAAGGAGATCCAACTAGTCCATCCTAAAGGAGATCAGT
Source organism: Moschus berezovskii (assembly GCF_049115385.1). Taxonomy (NCBI): domain Eukaryota; kingdom Metazoa; phylum Chordata; class Mammalia; order Artiodactyla; family Moschidae; genus Moschus; species Moschus berezovskii. Next base: position 44,015,310 of record NC_142480.1, on the reverse strand, counting down.
CCTGGGTGTTCATTGGAAGGACTGATGTTGAAGCTGAAACTCCAGTACTTTGGCCACCTGATGAAAGGAGCTGACTCATTGGAAAAGCCCCTGATGCTGGGTAAGATTGAGGGCAGGAGGAGAAGGGGACGACAGAGGATGAGATGGTTGGATGGCATCATCGACTCAATGGACATGGGTTTGGATGGACTCCAGGAGTTGGAGATGGACAGGGAGGCCTGGCATGCTGTAGTTCATGGGGTTGCAAAGAGTCGGACATGACTGAGTGACTGAACTGAAAATTTTTAAAAATGATGGCAGAGCAGAGGAAACCATAAAGACAACAAAAAGACAACCCTCAAAATCTAACCAATATTTGCAAAAAAAACAAACAAAACCACCTATGAGGAATTTATCTCCAAACACACAGTTTATGCACCTCAATATCAAAGAAAACGCAATCAAACAGGGGCACAAGATTTAAATGGACATTTCTCCAAAGAAAGCATAGAGGTGGCCATGAACTACATGAAAAGATGCTCAGCATCTATAAGTATTAGAGAACTGCAACTCAGAAGTACAATGTATTATGCCTCACAAAGGTCAGAATGGTCAGAACCAAAAACCTACAACAATAAATTCTAGAAAGGGTATATAGAAAAAAGAAACCTCCTACCTGTTGTGGGAATAAAAGTCAATAGATTCATGAAGGAGGAACTGATAATCGTTCATTAAAAACTAAACAGAGAAGTTCTATAGGACCCAGCAATCCTATTACTGGGCATATATCCAGAGAAAACCATTATTTTAAAAGACAGGTGCACCCAATGTTCTTGGCAGCACTATGTACAACAGCCAAGACTTGGAAGCAACCTAAGTGGATAAGGACAGATGAATGGATAAACAAGATGGGGAACACGCACACAGCACAATATTCAGTTCAGTTGCTCAGTCGTGTCCAATATTACTCAGTCATGAAAAGGGTGACATCATGCCATGTCCAGAAACAAGGAAGGAAGAGGAGACGATCATACTAGGTGAAGTGAGAGAGACAAAGGAAGACAAACATCATATGATATCTCTTGGAGGTGGATTCTAAAAATGGATACAAATGAACTTCTTTACAAGCAGAAATGGCCCTATAACATAGCAAGTGAAAGTCACTCAGTCGTGTCCAACTCTTGGCCACCCCATGGATTATACAGTCCATGGAATTCTCCAGGCCAGAATTCTGGAGTGGGTAGCCTTTCCCTTCTCTAGGAGATCTTCCCAACCCAGGGATCGAACTCAGGTCTCCCACATTGCAGTAGCTGAGCCACCAGGGAAGCCCACAACAAAGCAAAGCACCTTATAGTTACCAAAAGGGAAATGTGTTGGCAGTGAGAAATGAGCTGGTAGAGATGAACATACACACACTACTCTTTATGAAATAATCAACGAGGACTCCTCACTATTGTGCACTCAATAGCACACAATAAACCCAAAAAAGGACGTGTACACATCTATGCATAAGTGAATCATGTCGCCGTCCACCTAAAAATAAAAACAAAAACAAACAAACCCTACAACATTGTAAGTCACCTATACACCAATAAATACAAGTTATTAAAAGTGAATGTCAACTCTGTTCCCCTCAGGCCTTGGTGACCTTGGCTGCTGTCACATCCCTGAGGCCTGGACAGGCCTGGACTATCATGGGGCTGACAGAGCCAGGGAGGATGTGCCACCCAATGAACCCTGCCCCATGGACCTGGTGAGCTTGCTCCCCTCTGCCCGGGCCCACAACCTCCAGATCCAGGAGGGTCCTCCTGCAGTGAAACTATGCCTACTGCACCCAAAGGATGTGAGCCTCTGGGCTGAAAGAGCTTTGAAAAGCCCTGTGGGCTCCATGTCTCCTGGTGGTGAAGTTCCCACCTCCAGCCCCCTTCCTTAGGATTGCCCCACCTATGGATGAAAGCACCCTCCCCAGAGTGGTGTTGCAGGAACTTGGATGTGTCCAGGGGATGGTGTAAGCAAGGAAGAAGGAATGGAACACAAGCTATAAGTGTTCCTTATGGCACATTCCACTCTAATTGACAAACCAGGAACAGGACTTTGCCTAAGGTCTGGTTCCCCCAATAACTCGAATTAGGCATTGAAACATGCTGCCCCCTGGTGGCTATTTCCCATAACAACTGTAAAACCAATGCTCATCAGCACTTCACATTCACAAAGCCTCAGTTCAGTTCAGTTCAGCCCAGTCACGTCCAGCTCTTTGAGACCCCATGAACCACAGCACGCCAGGCCTCCCTGTCCATCACCAACTCCCGGAGTTCACTCAAACTCATGTCCATCGAGTCGGTGATGCCATCCAGCCATCTCATTCTCTGTCGTCCCCGTCTCCTCCTACCCCCAATCCCTCCCAGCATCAGATTCTTTTCCAGTGAGTCAACTCGTCTCACGAGGTGGCCAAAGTATTGGAGTTTCAACTTTAGCATAAGTCCTTCCAATGGGGCTATAAATAAAAAACACCTGACCTCAAGAAATGTCCTAAACGAGGTCAATATTCAAAATAGGGAAGGCATTCAAGAAGCCAATTTGAATAAGTGTAACTCACACTGTTTAAAAAAATCACATGGAAAGATGTCAGCATTGCTAAACATGAGAGAAATGCAAATCAAAACTTCAATGAGGTACCACCTCACACCACTCACAATGGCCAGAGGCAGAAACTCTACAAATAATAAAATCCTGGAGAGGGTACAGAGCAAAGGGAACCCTCCCACACTGATGCTGGGAATGGAAATTGGGAGCAACCACTGTGGAGGACACAGGGCAGGTTCCTTAGCATGAAAATGAGAATGAAATTAGACTACTCCCTAACAGCAAACACAAAAATAAACTGCATATAGATTAAAGGTCTAAATAAAAGGACAATGCAATGGAACTCCTAAGGAAAAAAGCAGAATACACTGTGACATGAAGTGCAGCAAAGTTCTGTTTTGAGTCACCACTTAGAATCAGGACAAATAAAACAAAAATAAACAAATGGGACCAAATAGACCTTAAAAGCATTTGCACAGCAAAGGAAACCATCAGTGAGAGAAAAAGACAACCAAGAATGGAAGAAATTCTAGCAAATGAAGACACCCACAGGAAATTTCTCTCCACACATACTAACAACTCATAAAGCTCAATATCAAAAGATACAGAATCCAGTGAAAAATTGCCAAAGATCTAAATGTACACTTCTCCACAGAAGGTATGGAGATGGTCATAAAGTACAAGAAAAGACTGTCAGGAACGTTAGTTCTTGGAGAAAGGCAACTCAGTGGTCCAATGAGGTAACACTTCACAATGATTAGAATGATCATCTCAAAAAATCTACAACAATAAATTCTGCAGAAGGTGTGGAGAGAAGAAAACCCTCTGATGGTGTGTGTAGGAACGTAAATGGGTACATCCACTAGGCAGAACATTATGGAGGTTCTCTAAAAAACTAAAAACAGAAGTACCAAATTACCCAGAAATCCCATACCTAGGCATAGATCCAGAAAAAAAAATTTTTTAAAGACACCTGCACCCCAATGATCATGATAACACTAGGTACAATCGTAAAGACAGGGAAGCAACTTAAATGTACAAGGACAGATGAATGGATACAGAAGAGGGGCACGGTGCAACATGACTCCGAAATAAAGAGGGGTGAGATGACGCCATTTCCAGTTACAGGGAAGAAACTAGAGATGCGCATACTAAGTGAGACCGGGAAAGACAGGTATCACAGGACATCATTTCAGGTGGAATCTAAAAATGGATACAAATGAACTTTTTATAAAAGAGAATCAGCCTCAGAGAGTTAAAAAGAAACTTACCTTACCAAAAAATAAAGGGGCAGAGAGCAATCAGCTGGTTCAGATTAATAGATACACAGTAAAGCAGATGCTGATAATGCTCTCAAAAGTCAAAAAGGGCTGTAAATGACAGCTGCCCTCAAGAAGTGTCCTAGGGTAAATCATCAGAAAAGCATTCCAAACAGGGCCAAGTTTCAGCAAGCCAGATTCAAGAGTTAAATTGTACCTACAAGGTGTAAAATGATCAAAGCAGGTGGAAAGATACTCCACATCAAGAATTATCAATGCAAATCAAAATTACAATGAAGTATCACTTCACATTGGTCACAATGGCCATCAATGAAAATATCTTCAAAAAATCAATACAGCACAGAATGTACAGAAAAAGGAATCCTCCTACAATGTTGATGGGAATATAAATGGCGAAGCCACTTTGGAAAACAGCATGGAGGTTCTGTGAAACACTAAACATAGAGGTATCATATGATCCTGCAATCCCACTCCCAGGCTTAGATCCGGAGAAATTCATCATTCAAATTACATGTGCTCCTCAATTTTCACCGTAGCACTATTTATAGTAGCCAAGACATAGAACCCACCAAAATATCCATTGACAGAAAAATGAAGACTATGTGATGCATTTATACAGTGAGATACTACTTAGCCATGAAACAGAAAAAATAATTATATTGGCAGCAGCATGGATGAAGTGAGAAATTTTCATACTAAGGGAGGTAAGTCAGAGAGAAAAAGACAAATATTGTAAGATAATGCAGACAGTTGGAATCTATAAATTCATACCAGGGAACACTTCTACAAAACAGAAATGGACTTGCAGATTGAGAAAACCAAATTATGATTATCAAAAGAAAGTTAATTACTCAGCTATTAAAAAGAATACATTTGAATCAGTTCTAATGAGGTGGATGAAACTGGAGCCTATTATACAGAGTGAAGTAAGTCAGAAAGAAAAATACCAATACAGTATATTAACGCATATATATGGAATTTAGAAAGATGGTAATGATGACCCTATATGCAAGACAGCAAAAGAGACACAGATGTAAAGAACAGACTTTTAACTCAGTGGGAGAAGGTGAGGTGGGATGATTTGAGAGAATAGCATTGAAACATGTATATTACGATATGTGAAACAGATGATCAGTCCAGGTTCGATGCATGAGGCAGGGCATTCAAAGCTGGTGCACCGGGACGACACTGAGGGATGAGATGGGGAGGGAGGTGGGAGGGGGGTTCAGAATGGGGACACATGTACACACATGGCTGATTCATGTCAATGTATGGCAAAAACCGCCACAATATTGTGAAGTAATTAGCCTCCAATTAAAATAATTTTTAAAAATAAAGTTAAAAGAAAGGAATAAATTAAGAGTTTCAGATTAAAATATACACCCTAATAGCTATCAAACTGATAATCAAATAGAATCTACTGAATAGAACAGTGAACTCTACTGAACAAACTAATAACCTATATGAGGAACAAAAAGGAAAAGGAATAGATGTATATTTATGTAAAGTCGAATCAAATCCCTGTGTACCTGAAACCAAAGAAACAATGGAAATAAACTCTACCCCACTATAAAATAAAAATTAAACTACCTGAGCTTAGTGAAGGGGAAACTAGACAGTGGTGACCCTATGAATTAGACATGTGATATGCTATGATATTAACATGACACCTCCAGAGGTTTTCATTCTGTGGAACACAGCAGCAACCCACTCAGAGGTGCCTGACCTCATGTGAATGTGACAAGGTGAAGAGAAGAAAAAGGAACCCAGGTTAATCAGGGCAACGCCCTCAATTCAGATGCTGGGAATCTCTGAGGAGACAGGACACACTGCAGGTAAAGAACAGATATAGGGTCTCTGGGCACAGATTCCTGACCCATGTGGATAGGGTGAGACCCACACAGTGCCCAGACCTCCAAACTGGGGTCACACATCCCCTCAGTCAGGACATCATGGCTGTGGTTGGCGGGCCCCCAATGTGTGAACAAGCCAGGACCCTGGGGCCTCCTGGGACCCTAGAAAGAAGTCTAGGGACCGTCTCCTCCCCCAACAATTGTTCCTGAGAAGTCAGGCCCCTCCTGTTTTCACTTTGGTTCTGTTTTGCTGGTTTGAAAGCTCATGCTAGAGGTGAACATACTACCTTGGTTCTGGCAGGCTCTGTCTTTCTTGTCCCGCTGAGGTGCTGAGAAAACAGGAGAGCTGGGCTGAGAGACGAGGGGCAGCTCTGTTCTCTTGGGAGGAGAGAGTCGACTGGAAGTAGAGCACAGAAGCAAACTCACCTGCTGCCCGTTGACTTTATGCCCGATCCCTGTGCCCTGGAACCAGTTCACCGGGTGAACCAGCCTCCCTACTCAACCTGAATGTGCTGGAACATTGGAATGATTACCAGGGAGCCACCTGAGGGGTCTCCAAGAGCCCCAGGGAGGTGAATCTGGCAGGGGACAGACTAGGAGCCCCACCGCAGCACTGACCCCCGGGAGGGCCATGGAGCCCACTCAGAGGAGAGCACCCAGAGAGGCCCACCCCAGACCCAGACACAGGCATCTGAGCACTGACGTTCAGACGCAGGCGCGGAGTTTCCCAGACAGAGGCCAGGCCAGGTCTCCACCCGGGTCTCCGTGTTCCAGTGCAGAGAGTACAGGTCAGGTCTAAATGTTCTCACTGCAGAAAGCGCACGGTCTGGTCTAAACATCCTCAGTGTACACAGGACATGGAGAGGTCTAAACCTACCATGTGGACAGAACTTGGTCAGGTTCAGACTAGTCTAGGGCTGGTCTCTCAGGAAGCACAGGTCACTGACATGCAGGGGTTCTCACTGTTGGACAGGGGGCTCACCCTCGTGTGGGAACTAGGATGTACATTTCTTGAAGAAGAAATCATCACTGGCTCCACACTTCACCCATGTCAGGAAACTGAATGTTACCAATTTCTGTGGCCACATGATGGTTAGGACCCAGGGGAGATCCAGGAATTTCTTACAGTGCCTCCCTGTGTCCTGTGAAGACAGACAGGAGGTGGCCTGAGTCCAGCATCCCAGGTTCTCAGCAGGAAGCAGCCACACTGGAAGTCTTCTGGAAAAGTACATTCTTTATCAGAATAAAAATATACTGGTTTAATTTCAAGCATACTAGTTATTTGCAAACTTAAAATATTCTTAAAATTTTGGAAGCATGATTTTGCAGTTCCCATTGTTCCTTTGGTTCAGATTTTCTAGGTAGAAGCAAGCCATAATCTCAAATTACTTTATTCTAATTCTGTTATCTGTTACTATAGGAATAAAAGGTCAAAATTGAAAATAAAATAAAACTCCTGCAAACAATTAGTGGCTCAAAGAGCATATGAGCTACAGGGACTTAGTCTTCTAACAGTGTCATCTTTCTCCATGAAGAAAACAGAAAACTTAGGCCCCCTCACTTTTTGCTTCTTTGTTCAAACTGAGCTAGAATGAAATTGACATTCATATCAACAAATAATAGGTCATAGAAGGAAACAGGACCTGGAGAAAAGAGAATGCTCCTACACTGCTGGAGGGAAACCACATCCAAAAAATAAGGCTAAAATTCAAATTGGATTTAATTATGACACTATGGGGTTACATGGAGTATGAACCAAGAGTCTAAATATATCAGACAATATGCAAAAACAAATTCAACATCTCAGATATGAGAGTAAGGTTTCTTGTCAGATCTGCAGCTAGTATGCACAAATTCTTTTAGAATACAGCATGTATCTTTTGGAATTATGGCTTTGTCTGGATGTATGGCTAGAAGTGGGATTGCTGGATCATATGGTAACTCTGCTTTTAGTTTTTTGAGGAGCCGCCATCCTGTTCTCTACAGTGACCGCACCAGTTTACATTCCCACCAACTGTGCAGGAGGGTTCCCCTTTCTCCACACCCTCTGCAACACTTGTTATTTGGAGAGTTTTAAATGATGGCCTTTCTGACCAGTTTGAGGTGGTATCTCATCAAAGTTTTGATTTGGATTTCTTAAATAATTAACAATGAGGAGCATTCAGGATGAATCTTTGATTTTCAGATGTGTAAAATAAATTAGGTTTGACATCTCAACTTGACAATTTTTTCAGATAAGAATTTATGAAATATTTAGTTATTTCCTTTCTTCTTAGTCTAACTATAGGGACATGCATTATCATGTTACTCAAGGCGATGCACTCAGTTTTGGATTTTTGAGCAGTTTTAAAGATGTGCAGTGCTCCCTTCAAAGGGAAGGCTTCTGGTGGGACCAATAAAAGCTGCTCCTTGAGCCAATATAGTCACAGCCAAAGGGGCACACAGTGAGACCACCATGTCAACAGACACTTCCCACATCTCAGGCCTCAGTCTGACCATTCCATTTGAGGTTTAACAGTTTGCCCTGGTGATACAGCTTGACCTCTTTCTGTATGACTAGGTGAGTTGTTAATGACTTTTTATGATTCTACTGGGGCTTCACAGGTGGCACTAGTGGTAAAGAACTGCCTGCCAATCAGGAGACATAAAGATGCTGGTTCAATCCCTGGATCAGGAAGATCCCTTAGGGAGGAGGATGTGGCATCCCACTCTGGTATTCTTGCCTAGAGAATCCCATGGACAAAAGAGTCTGGTGGTCTATGGTCCATAGGGTCACAAATAGTGGGACACGACTGAAGCGACTTAGCACACAGATATGCTCACCCTCAGAAAGGTCCTGCAGCAGATACTGCAGAAATAAATTGCAAACACAACCAACTTTCAAGAAGCCAATGGCAAAAGGTTAAGAAAAAATCCCCAAACTGTCACAGGATATTATGTTCATCATCCCTAATTATTACAGGAGAAATGACAATCAAAATGACAACAAGAAATCAAATCCAACCTATCAGAATGGCCATCCTTACAGGTCTGCAACAATACATGTGGGGGAGAGCTGGGTAGTGATGGAACCTACTTGACACAGTCAGTGGGAATGGAGATTGCCAACAGCCCTAGAAAGTACAGCCTCCACATGCTAGAAAAAGATCTTCAGAAAAACTAAGCCTAGAATCCGACATACCTCTCCATGGACTTATATCCAAAAACCACCATTCAAAAAGACACCAGCACCCCAACATTCACTGCAGCCCTACTTACAACAGCAAAACACAGACCCAGAAAAATGTCCACTGACAGATTAAAGCTTAAAGATGCAGTACATGTATAAAATGGACTATGAAAAACTGCCGCTGAAATTCGGAAACTATGCCCCAGGTTGCCACAGGGATGGACCGTGAAGAATCTTAACACTAACCAAGTCAGCCAGTCAAGGAAAGACAGTAGTACACTGTCTCCCTTCTGTGCTAAATGAGACAGAAATGCAATGGAACTAATTTACAGCACAAAAGAGACTGAGAATTCAGACCCAATGTGTTCCCCCGCCCACAAAAAAGTGAAGGGCTAGGGATGAATTAGAAAATCGGGACTAACATATGAATAGGAATATGAATCTGTAATAGATAATCCACAAGGAATATCTCCTACCTACCTCCCTTCATTCCTTCCACATATACAAGGAATCTGTATCTCTAATGTATACACAGAAATCTGTATCTGTAATAGAAAATCTACAAGGATCACCTCCTTCCTTCCTCATATACACAAAAATCAGTATCTTCAGTAGATAATCCACAAGGAATATCTCCTTCCTTGCTCCTCCCTCCCACATAAACACAAAATCTGCATCTCCCACATAAACACAGAAATCTGTATCTGTAATAGACAATTTGTAAGGATTATCTCCTTCCTTCATTCCATCCACATTTGCACAGAAATTTGTATATCTAATAGATACTCCAAAAAACACTTGATGTTCAGCACAGGGAACTTTGCTCAATATTCTACAATAACCTCTAGGGCAAAACAATCCAAAAAAGAACAGATATGCTGTATATAAACATAAGTCATAACAGAATCAGGCGATTGTATACTGATGACAAGCAAAAAACGGCAAACCAACTATATTCCCATATAGCATTAAAGAAAAGGAAAGCAATGCCTAGTCAATTTCCTCCCACCTTCCTGACTTGGGCTGCTATCCCATCCCTGGATTCTGAGCAGCCTTGGAACCCATGACTGCCCTGGAGTGGGGTTGAACAACTGGGCAGTCCGTAATTGGGTACTGTCTGGTTCGCTCTGGCTAGGACTAGAGTCCCTAGTTCAGCCAAAGAATGGTCACCTGACCATCTGGCCTCAAACCCTGGAAAAGTAACCTAGACCAAGTCTAATTTGTGCTGAGGATCCCAATTCAAGCCTCCTTCTTGAGAGCGCAGCCTCCTAGGCACCTCACCAGGTGCTCTGGCCCAGGTATGGATGGGTCTGGAGAGGAGGTGTGGAGCTTTAGGGGGACTAAGTAGTGAGACACAAGCCTTTGGGTGTTTGCTCAGACACATTCCACTCTAATTCACACACAGAAAGCTGACTTTCCTTAAGGATCAGACTGCCCAAGGAAGCAGAATTAGGCATGAAAAGTGCTGCCACCTTGTGGACATTTCCTATAACTACAGCTTGATCTCTGGTGATCATCACCTCCAAGGAGAAGGCAATGGCACCCCACTCCAGTACTCTTGCCTGGAAAATCCCATGGATGGAGGAGCCTGGTAGGCTGCAGTCCATGGGTCGCAAAGAGTCGGACACGACTGAGCGACTTCACTTTCACTTTTCACTTGCATTCATTGGAGAAGGAAACGGCAACCCACTCCGGTGTTCTTGCCTGGAGAATCCCAGGGATGGGGGAGCCTGGTGGGCTGCCATCTATGGGGTCGCACAGAGTCGGACACGACTGAAGTGACTTAGCAGCAGCAGCACCTCCAATTCACAAGGCCTGTGGGGCTGTTAATGACAGCCACCCTCTAGAAAGGTCCTGGGGCGGGTACTGCGGAAATAAATTCTAAACACAACTGACTTTCAAGAAGCCAACTGTAACAGGTAAAATTTCCTCACACCCTTTAACAAAAAGAAGAAAAAAAAAATGGCCACAGGACAAGACGCTCTACATCCCTAAATATGATGTCAATCAAAACGACAAGAAATCACATCCCGCCTGTCAGAATGGGCATCCTCACAAGATTACAAATATTACATGCAGGAGAGAGATGGGAGAAGAGGAACTCCCTGACATGGTCGGCGGGCAAGAACATTGAAAACAGCCACTAGAAAGGACAGCCTCCGTAGGCCTAAAAATAAAATTCCAAGAAAAGTTCAGCCCATGATCAGACATACCCATACCTGGGCCTATATCTGAGAAAACTATCATTCAAAAAGTCACATGCACCCCAATGTTCACTGCCGCACTAGTTATAACAGTCAAGACACAGAACCAGCAAGATGTCTTTTGACAGATAAAAGGTTAAAGATGTGGTACATATATACAATGGACTATTATCAGCCATGAAAAATGGCTACTGAAATTATTAAATTATGCAACTAACTGTCACAAGAATGAGCCCTGAAGGATTATAGACTAAGTGAAGTCAGCCAGACAAAGAAAATAGCATATGATGTCCCTTGTAGGCAAAATTTAAAAAGAGATACAAAGGAACAAATTTACAACACAGTAAGTGACTCTGAGAATTCAAACACAATCAGAAGGTTCCAAGAAAAAGTGAAAGAAAAAGGATGAATTAGAAGGTCAGGGCTAACATATACACAGAAATCTGTATCTGTAATAGATAATCCAGAAGGATTATCTCTTTCCTTCCTTCCAAGTATACACAGAAATTTCTATCTCTAACATATACAGAGAAATCTCTATCTGTAATAGATAATCCAAAATCATTATCTCCTTCCTTTGACATATGCACAGTAATCTTTATCTCTAACATACCCACAGAAATCAGTATCTATATTAGGTAATCCACAAAAATTATCTCCTGCCTTCCTTCTTTCCATCCTTCCTTCCATGCACATATACACAGAAATACTTATCTCTAACATATACATAGAAATCTATAGCTGTAATAAGATAATCCACAAGTATAATCACAAGGATAATCTCCTTCCTTCATTCCTTGCACATGAACAGAAAAAGGTTTAACTTTAATAAATGTTCCACAGGCACCTGGTGTTCAACACAGAGAACCTTACTCGAACTTGTTCAATAACCCTTATGGCAAAATAATTTTTTAAAAGCACAAATATGCTGTATATATATATATATATATATATATATATATACACACATATATAAAATTGAATCAGTCCACTGCACGTTTAGGACAAGCACAACATTGCAAATACAGTGTACTTCAACATAGTATCAGCATGAGATTAAAGGAAAGAACAGTAATGCCTAGTTTATTCCCTCTGACCACCGTGACTTGGGTTGCTACCCTATCACTGGAAGCTGAGTAGACTAGAATCCCAGGGGTAGACTGGGGTGGGGTCAAGACAACCCTGCAAGGTGCTCTTCATAGAGACTCCTCTTAAGCCTGTACCATCTGGTTTCCTCTAGCTGGGACCAGAATCCTTAGTGCACCCCAACAGTGGTGGCCTGACCCTCCGGTCTTGAGGACCAGGGTAACCTCACCGGGTACCAGGTCTCCTGGTGCTGGGGTCCCCAGCCGAAGCCTCCTTCCTGAGAGGGCAGCCTCCTAAGCACCTCAGCAGGGAGCCATTCCCCAGGTACTGATGAGTCTGGAGGGGAGGGGTGAAGCCTTAGGGGGAAGAAGTAGTGAGACTCAGGCCCTTGGGTGTTTGCTCAGGCACATTCCACTCTAATTCACCATCCAGGAAGCCTACTTTCCCCAAGAATCTGGTTGCAGATGGAACCAGAGTTGGCATGAAGAAGTACTGCTGCCTTGTGGACATTTCCTATGATTACAACTTGACCACAGGTGCTTACTGGCATCTCCAATTCACAAGGCCTGTGGGGAAGATCCCCTGGAAGGCATGGAAACACACTCCACTATTCTTGTCTGGAGAATCCCATGGTCAGAGGAGCCTCACAGGCTCCAGTCCATGGGGTTGCACAAAGTAGGACATGACTAAAGCGACTTGGCATGCACACACATATGTGAGGCTGTAATGACAACTGCCTTCAGAAAAGGTTCTACAGTGGGTATTGCAGACATAAATTCCAAACACAACCAACTTTCAAGAAGCCAGTTGTAACAGGTAAATTTCCTCACATCCTTTAAGGGAAAAAAAAAAAAATCAAACAGTCACAGGACAAGATGCTCAGCATCCCTAATTATTACAGGAAGAATACCAATCAAGATGACAAGTAATCAAATTCCATCCGAGAGAATGGTTATCCTGACTGTAAGCAAACAGTAAATGGAGAGAACTGGGAAATGATGGAATCCCCCGTCTTGCTCCATGGGAATGGACATTGGCAACAGCTCCTAGAAAGGACAGCCTCCACGGGCAACAATGAAAATTTCAAGACCACTAAGCCTAGGATCTTAATACCCACACCTGAGCCTATATTACAGAAAACCATCATTCAAATGACACATGCACCCCAACGTTCACTGCAGTGTTACTTCCAGCAGTCAAAAGAAACAGACCAAAGAAACATTCCACTGAAAGATGAAAACTTAAAGAAATGTGGTACATATATACCTTAGGCTTTTCCTCAGACATGAAAAAGCACCATGAAATTATGCCATTGGTCCAGACAAGGATGGATGTTAGAGGATCATATATTGAGTGTAGACAGCAACATAGAAAAAATATAGCTGATGATGAACCTTCTTCACACACACAAAAAAAAAAGACATACAGGGGAATTTACCACACAATAAGAGACACTAAGAGTCAAACACAAAGCTTTCCAAAAAGGTAAAGGACCAGGTATGAATTAGGAGATCGGCACTAATATAGACACAGAAATCAGTATCTGTAATATACAATCCACAAGAATTATCTCCTTCCTTCCTTCCACATATGCACTGAATCTCTAACATACCCACAGAAATCTTCACTAGGTAATTCACAGGAATTATCTCCTACCTTCCTCCTTCCTTTTCTTTCATCTTTCCTTCCATGTACATATACAAAAAAATATTTATCTCTAACATATACATAGAAATCTGTAGCTGTAATAGATAATCCAAAAGGACTATCTCCTTCCTTCATATCTTGCGCATATACAATAAATCTGTATCTCTTAACAGATACTTCACAAGGATCTGATGTTTAGCACTAAGAAATTTACTCCACATTCTTCAATAACCTCTATGGCAAAAAAAAAAAATTTTTTTAAATACAAATATGCTGTAAGTATCTGTCATAACTGAATCAGTGCCTTGTACACTGAGGAGGAGCACAAAACTGCAAATCAACTATACTTCAACATACCATTGGCTTGAGATTAAATGAAAGAAAAGTAATGTCTAGCTTATTCCCTCCAACCTACCTGACTTGGGTTGCTATCTGATCCCTGGAACCTGAGTAGGGTTGAGTCCCAGAGCTGGACTAGGGTGGGGCCGATACAGCCTGGCAGGGTGCCCTGCATTGAGACCTCTCTTAAACCTGCACTGTCTGCTTTCTCTGGCAGGGACTAGAATCCCTAGTGCATCCCAACGATGGTGGCCCGACCCTCTATCCTCGAGGAACAGGGTAAAGTCACCAAGTATCCAGGGCCCTGGCGCTGGGACCCCAGCTGAAGCCTCCTTCCTGAGAGTACAGCCTCTTAGGCACCTCAGCAAGGAGCAGTACCCCAAGGAAGGATGAGTCTGGAGGGGAGGGGGAAAGCTTTAGGGGGAAGAAGTAGTGATATTTAAACCCTTGGGTATTTGCTCAGGCACATCCCTCTCTAATGCACAGCCCAGAAAACCAACTATTCCTAAACTTTGGTTGTTTCAATCAGAGTTGGTATGAAGAAGTGTTGCTACCTTCTGGTCATTTCCTGTAACTGCAACTTGCCAGTAACCAGCACTTACTGGCATCTCCACTCCTATTCACAAGGCCTGGGGGGCTGTGTCTGACAACTGTCCTCAGGAAAAGTCCTGTTACTGGTATTGCATAAATAAATTCCAAACACAAGCAACTTTCAAGAAGGCAACTGCAACAGGTAGATTTTCCTCACACCCTTTAAGGGGGAAAAAAAACACACACAACCGCAGGGCAAGATGCTTAGCATCCCTAATTATTACAGGAGAAATGCCAACCAAAATGACAACAGGAAATCAAATCCCACCTGACAGAATGTCCATCCTGTCTGCAAACAGTAAATGGGGGAGAGAGCCGGGAGATCATGGAATGCTCCCTACACGCTCCATGGGAGTGGACATCGGCAACAGCCCCCAGAAAGGGCAGCCTCAACAGGCAAACAGAAAATTTCAAGAGAGCTAAGCCTAAGATTTTAATACCTACACCTGGGCATATACTATGGAAAAAACTTCATTCAAAATGACACATGAACTCCAACGTTCACTGCAGTGGTACCTCCAGTACTCAAGATACAGACCCAAGAAGAAGTCCATTAACAGGTTAAATCTTAAAGAAATGCAGTACATACATACAGTGGGCAATTACTCAGACATGAAAAACTCCCACTGAAATTATGAAATTATTCCAATTTTTCCCACAAGGATGGACTTCGGAGGATCATACACTAAATGAAGTAGCAACAGTGAAGAAAATAGCAGATGATGTCCCTTTTAGGTAAAATGAAAGAGATAAAGGGGAAGTAATTTACAACACAAAAAGGGATTATGAGATTCAAACACAAATGTATATATGATTTAGATCATCCACAAGGATTATCTCCTGCCTTTCTTCTTCCATGCCTTATACACAGAAATATTTTTCTCCCATATACATAGAAATCTGTAACTGTAATAGATATTCCACAACAATAGGATCCAGCAATCCCATGCCTGGGCATGCTTCTGGAGTAATTCCAAAATTTAAAAGACACAGGTACCCTTGGAATCTTGGCCCCACAAGGTACAATAGCCAAGTCTGGGAAGCAAGCTAATTGTAGAAAATACAGATGATGGACACGATGCAGCATTTCTCAACCGTAAAGAAGTAGGAAATAAAGCCAAGTACAGCCATAGAAAAGAAAGTAGAGATGATCACTCCAAGTGAAGGAGACAGGGAGAGGCAATATCATGCGATATCACTTCCAGGTGTAATTTAAAGATGGATACAAATGAACTTCTTTCCTCAGACTTTGGAAAGAAACTTCTGGTAACCAAGAAAGAATGATGTGAGTCAGGGAGAAATGAGTTGCTTCAGACCAACATGCACACTACTATCTATAAAATAAGTCACCACAACCCACTGTGTAACAAAAGGAAACTTATGCAACTCTCTGCAATAACCTATATGGAAAAATAACCCCCCAAAAACCCCATATACACATCTATGTAGAAGTGAATCAATTTGCATTAGACTGAAAAAGGGGAAAAAACCCCACAAGAATGTAATTCACCAATATACTTCAATTCAAATTATAGAATAAAACCTTTAAAAAATGCTGATTCTACCCCCCTCAGGCCATAGTGACATGGGCTGGTGTCACCTTCCTGGAGCCTGATTGCTTGGGGTGCCTATGTTGGAGTGTCCTGGGCCTGAGGGAGCCTGGAGTAGGCAGCAGGTAGAGTGCCTCTTGCCCCCTGCAGAGACCCCAACCTCCAGATACAGCCCGGATAAATTCAGAGTTTGGAATTACCATATATATGCTGATATATATCAAATAGATGATCCATCAGTTCAGTTCAGTTCAGTTCAGTCGCTCAGTCGTGTCCGACTCTCCGCGACCCCATGAATCACAGCACGCCAGGCCTCCCTGTCCATCACCAACTCCCGGAGTACACTTAAACCCATGTCCACAGAGTCGGTGATGCCATCCAGCCATCTCATTCTCTGTCGTCCCCTTCTCCTCCTGCCCCCAACCTTTCCCAGCATCAGAGTCTTTTCCAGTGAGTCAACTCGTCGCATGAGGTGGCCAAAGTATTGGAGTTTCAGCTTTAGCATCAGTCCCTCCAATGAACATCCAGGATTGATCTCCTTTAGAATGGACTGGTTGGTTCTCCTTGCAGTATAAGGGACTCTCAAGAGTCTTCTCCAACACCACAGTTCAAAAGCATCAATTCTTCGGCGATCAGCTTTCTTCACAGTCCAACTCTCACATCCATACATGACCACAGGAAAAACCATTGCCTTGACTAGACGGACCTTGGTCGGCAAAGTAATGTCTCTGCTTTTTAATATACTATCAAGGTTGGTCATAACTTTCCTTCCAAGGAGTAAGCGTCTTTTAATTTCATGGCTGCAATCAGCATCTGCAGTGATTTTGGAGCCCAAGAAAACAAAGTCTGACACTGTTTCCACTGTTTTTCCATCTATTTCCCATGAAGTGATGGGACCAGATGCCATGATCTTTGTTTTCTGAATGTTGAGCTTCAAGCCAAGATGATCCATAGTAAATACTAAAAAGCAGAGGGAAGTTCATTGAATACACTGCAATCACCTATATGCGAAAAAGAACCAGAAAGAAAACAGATAAATGGCTATGCATAACTGAATCGAGATCCTGTGCACCTGAAACAAACGCAAGATCAGATATGAACTCTATTCCAAAGTAAAATAACAAGGAAATTATAGGCAAAAACTGCAATGGTGTGTGCATGAAGAAGTGCTGCTGCCTCGTGGCCACTTTCTGTAACAACACCATGAAGAACTGTGCTGCTGGATATTTAATATTCACAAGGACCCAGGGGCTAGAAGTAAAAAAACATATGCCCTCAAGGAATGTCCTAGGGATTGTCATCGAAAAAGAATTTAAAACAAGGCAGGCATTCAAGTGATCAACTTCAAGTGGTGGCTTAACTCACACCCTTAAAAAAAAAAATGTCAGCATTGTTTAACATTCAGTTCAGTTCAGTCGCTCAGTCATGTCCGACTCTTTGCGACCCCATGAATCACAGCACGCCAGGCCTCCCTGTCCATCACCAACTCCCAGAGTTCACTCAAACTTATGTCCATCGAGTCGGTGATGCCATCCAGCCATCTCATTCTCTGTCATCCCCTGCCCTCAATCCCTCCCAGCATCAGAATCTTTTCCAGTGAGTCAACTCTTCGCATGAGGTGGCCAAAGTATTGGAGTTTCAGCTTCAGCATCAGTCCTTCCAATGAACACCCAGGACTGATCTCCTTTAGAATGGACTGGCTAGATCTCCTTGCAGTCCAAGGGACTCTCAAGAGTCTTCTCCAGCACCACAGTTCAAAAGCATCAATTCTTCGTCGATCAGCCTTCTTCACAGTCCAACTTTCACATCCATATATGACCACTAGAAAAAACCATAGCCTTGACTAGACGGACCTTTGTTGGCAAAGTAACGTCTCTGCTTTTTAATGTGCTATCTAGTTTGGTCATAACTTTCCTTCCAAAGAGTAAGCATCTTTTAATTTCATGGCTGCAATCAGCATCCGCAGTGATTTTGGAGCCCCAAAAAATAAAGTCTGACACTGTTTCCACTGTTTCCCCATCTATTTCCCATGAAGTGATGGGAAAAATGCAAATCAAAATTTGGAAACAATAAGGTATTTGCTCACACAGTTCACAGTCACCATTGTCCAAAAGTCAACAAACAATAAATGCTAGAGAAAGTGTGGGAAAAGGGGAACCCTCCTACACTTTTCAGGAAAAGGTAAATTAGTAACGGCCACTATGGAGAATGGTGTGCAGGTTTTTAAAGAAATGAGGATGAGAATGCAATGAGAATACTCCCTTTTGATGCACACACAAAAATAAACTCCAAATAGATTAAAGACCTAAATAAAAGGTTGGATACAATGAAATTCTTGAGGAAAAGAGCAGAACACACTTTGACATAAAATGCAACAAGTCCTTTTTTGACCCACCTCTTAGAATCATAAAAATTAAAACAAAACTAAATAAATGGGACCTAATTACCCTTAAACGTGTTGTAACAGAAGAGGAAACCATAAATAACAAAAAGACAAACCTCATAACGGAACTAATGTTTGCAAACAAAGACACCCACAAGGAATTTATCTCCAAAGCACACAAACAGCTTATGCACCTCAATATCAAAGAAACACCACAATCAAATAGGGGAACAAGATTTACGTGGACATTTCTTCAAAGAAGACATAGAGATGGTGATAAAGTACTGAAAAGATGCTCAGCATCTGTAACTATTAGAAAACTGTGGATCAATAGTACAATGTGGTACAATGTGACCTCACAAGGTCAGGATGGTCAGCATCAAAAAATCAGTAACAATCAATGCTGGAGAGGATATGAAGGAAAAAGAGCCCTCCTCCCTGCTGGTGGGAATGAAAGTCAGTTAATCCACAAAGGAGCACAGGACAATGGTTCATTAAAAACTAAACAGAGAAGCATCATAGGACCAGCAATCCCATTCCTGGGCATAGATGCAGAGAAAACCATTATTTTAAGAGACAGGTGCATGAAACGTTCAAGGAAGCACTAAGCAACCTTCATGGATAAGGACAGATGAACGGGTAAACAAGATGGGGTGCACGCACACAGCGCATTATTACTCAGCCATAAAAGGGTGACATCAGGCCATGTCCAGCAACAAGAAGTGGAGATGATCATACTGAGTGAGGGGAGACAAAGAAAGACAAGTATCATGTGATATCACTTGGTGCTGAATTCTAACAATGGATACAAATGAACTTCTTTACCAAACAGAAACCCTCACAACATAGCAAAGCACCTTATGGCTACCAAAAGGGAAAGGTGGTGGGCATTGAGAAATGAGCTGATGGAGATGAACATACACTCACTACTCTTTACAAAAACATCAGTGAGGGCCTCTACTCAACACTGCATAATAAACCATATGGGAAGAGAACCCAAAAAAGGATACGTACACCTCTATGCATGAGTGAACCATGCTGCTGTCCACCTAACAAAAACCAAACAAACAGACCCTACAACACCGTAAGTCACCAACACCAATACAAAATACGAATTACAAAAAGAGAATTCTGACTCTGTTCCCCTCAGGACTTGGTGACCTGGGCTGCTGTCACATCCCTGAAGCCTCAGCAGGCTTGTTTCTCAAGGATGGACTGTCATGGGGCTGATAGAGCTGGGGAGGGTGTGCCAGCCAATGAGCCCTGCCCCATGGACCTGGTAAGCCTGCTCCCTTCCACATGGTCCCACAACCTCCAGATGCAGACAAGTCCTCCTGCAGTGAAACTACTCCTGCTGCACCCAAAGGATGTGGAGGTTCTGGGCTGGAAGAGCTCTGAAAAGCCTCCTGGGCTCCATGTCTCCTGGTGATGGGATTCCCACCTCCAGCCTCCTTCCTTAGGGTTGCCCCACCTATGAATGAAAGCACCCTCCCCAGAGTGGTGTTGCAGGAATTGGGATGTGTCCAGGGGACAGGGGTAAGGAAGGAAGGAAGAATGGGACACAAGCCTTAAGTGCTTCTTCTGGCACATTCCACTCTAACAGACAATCTAGGACAGGACTTCCCCCAAGGCTCTGGTTCCCCCAGTAACCAGAGTTGGGCATAAAGACGTGCTGCCACTTGTGGTCACTTCCCATAACAACAACTTTGAAAGCTTTGCTCGTGGGCACTTAATATTCAAAAGGTCTGGGGAAAGTGAAAGTGAAGTCGCTCAGTCGTGTCTGACTCTTTGCAACTCCATGGACTGTAGCCTACCAGGCTCCTCCATCCATGGGATTTTCCAGGCAAGAATACTGGAGTGGGTTGCCATTTCCACCTCTAAGAGATCTTCCTGACCCAGGGGTTGAACCCTGGTCTCCCGCATTGTAGGCTGACGCTTTACCGTCTGAGCCACCTGACTGTAAGTAAAAAGCACCGTTCTCAAGAAATGCCCTAAATGAGGTCGTCAGAAAAATGTTCAAAATGGGTCAGGCATTCAAGAAGCCAATTTGAATAAGTAAGTTTAACTCACAGGGTTTTAAATGCATGAAAATATGTCAACATCGCTAAGTATGAGAGAAATGCAAATAAAAACTTCAATGAGGTATCACCTTACACAGGTCAATGGCCGTAGGCAGAAACTCTGCAAACAATAAATGCTGGAGAGGGTATAAAGCAAAGGGAACCCTCCCACAGATTCTGGGAGCCATCGTGGAGGACACCAGACAGATTCCTTAGCAATGAAAATGAGAATGAAATTAGACTATTCCCTAACACCATACACAAAAATAAACTGCGGATAGGTTCAGTTCAGTTGCTCAGTCATGTCCAACTCTTTGCAACCCCATGAATCACAGCATGCCAGGCCTCCCTGTCCGTCACCAACTCCCGGAGTTCACTCAGACTCACCTCAAAAGGACAGATACTGTGAAACTCTTAAGGAAAAAAGCAAAAAACACACTTTGACATAGAATGCAGCAAATTCTTTTTTGATCCACGTTTCAGAATCAGGACAAATAAAACAAAAATAAACAAATGGGATCTAATAAATGTTTTAAAAAAGCATCTGCACAGCAAATGACACCATTAGTGGAAGAAAAAGACAACCCTCAGAATGGAAAAAATTCTTACAAACTAAGATTAAGATACCCACAGGGAATTTATCTCCAATACGTACAAACAACTCCACAGTGCAATATCAAAAAACAAACAATCCAATAAAAAAATCAGCCAAAGATTTAAATTCACATTTCTCCAAAGAAGGCATAGAAATGGCCATAAAACACAAAAAAGGATACTCAGCCTCACTAGTTCTTAGAGAAAGGCAAGTCAATTGTCCAATGAGATGTCACGTTACATCGACCAGAATGACCATCTCAAAAAATCTACAATAAAATCTGTAGAAAGTGTGGAGAGAAGAAAACACTCCCACTGTGGGTGGGAACGTAAATGGGCACATCCACTAAGGGGAACATTATGGAGTTTCTTTAAAAAAACTACATAGAAGTACCAAGTGACCCAGCAATCCTATACCTAGACGTAGATCTGGAAAAAAACCAAAATTTTTAAAAGATAACTGCTGCGCAACAATCACGGCAGTGCCGGGAGCCAGCGAGGGAAATCCTACCCGTGGCAAAGGTCAACTGGGGAAGAGGCCTGACGGGCAAAGGCTAATCAGGACTCGAGGAGCCCCCTGGACCTACCTGAGCATCTACCCCAAAGAAAACCGGAATCTGACTGATTTACTATCTTACGCCTCTTACCAAGTCCTCTAATACTTATGGGGGTTTCCCCCCAACCACCTTTCTCTGAAAACATTAATTCAGAACTGTAGTTTAAAAGTTCTCCTCGGCTTAATAGGAGTGTTCCAATCCAAGCCCCTCTGATAGCTTTCTAACTTGCATGACAAGTTTGTCCGGGCTCTCACAACTATGAGTGTGACTGTTTATAGCCTCCCAGCCATGCAAGGACAGAAAGTCTGATATTCTAAAATACAGAAA
The DNA here is from genome assembly GCF_049115385.1 of Moschus berezovskii. Taxonomy (NCBI): domain Eukaryota; kingdom Metazoa; phylum Chordata; class Mammalia; order Artiodactyla; family Moschidae; genus Moschus; species Moschus berezovskii. Next base: position 43,993,108 of record NC_142480.1, on the reverse strand, counting down.
TCTGTTGAAGAAGTTAAAATCATTAGAATAGTACTAAAAGAGATTTCATTGTTGAATCAATGCTTGCTGCAAAGTTTCCTGTATCTGTTGTATCCTTGGAAATATATTAATCACATATAGAGAATATAAGTAGTAGCCTTTGATTTAACCACATCAGATCTTAAGTTAATAAATTCCTTTTTGTAGCTCACTACACCTGTACCTTATAGGAATGTAACCTTGTCATGTGTATAGCACCTGACTTTAGGAAAATCAACTTAAAAGAATATAAGCCTTTTTCTAGCTAACTAACCTTTGTTAGGAGAGAGGGCCATAAACTGTTAGCAGGCCACCTGGCCAGAAGATGATGTAAACCACCCAAAACTTTTGTATATCACGAGACATACAAAAATGAGCCCTGATCCTGATAAGGGTCAAGACTGCTGACCCCGCGTGATTTTGGCGTGACTCTATACCTCTCTTTCTCTGTTTTTTATGTGCATAACTTAGGGTATAAAAGCAGCACTGGAAAATAAAGTTTTGGGCCTTGCTCACTGAAGCTTGGTCTCCCCATGTCGTTCTTTCTCTTTTTCCGTCCTTTTCTCTATTCTCCTTTTTCTGGTTGAGATCCTTGGAGCGCTGGGCCCTCTGAGTTTACTTATCTGCCTGGGCTTCTAAGACCCACTCGAGGGGGTGCCCTGGTGGGGTACCTCAAGTGATTCGAGAGGGCGCCTGCGGCCTACGTAAACAGAGCAAGCCCCGTGCTGGGGTTTTATTGGTTTCCAGCGTAAACCAAGGAATCATCAGCCCCTGTCTCTCTCTCTCTTTCTCTCTCTCTCTCTGACGCCGACGCCGTTCATCCCGAGGATACCCTGGGTCATATCGGGGCTGGACCCCGATACGGCAGCACTCGGTCCATTAACCAAGACAGGGAAGCAACTTAAGTGCAGAAGGACAGATGAATGGATACAGAAGATGGGGTACATATACACAATGCAACAGTACTCAGAAATTAACAAGGATGAAAAACGCCATTCCGTTACAGGGAAGAAACTCGAGATGATCATACCAAGTGAAGTGAGACAGGAAAGACAGTTATCATGGGACATCGTTTCTGGTGATATCAAAAATGGATATAAATGAATTTCATTACAAAAGAGAAATAGCCTCACAGACTTGGAAAAGAATCTCCTGGTTATCAAAAAACAGTTGACAGGGAGCAGGGAGCAATTAGCTGGTTCAGATTAACAGACACACTGTAAAACAGGTGCTGAAGGTCTCTGACTAGTCAAAAGTCCCACAGGGCTTTAAAGGACAGCTGACACAAGAAATGTCCTGCGGTAAATCATTGAAGAATTCCAAACAGGGCTAACTTTCAAGAAGCCAGTTTCAAGAGGTAAACTGTACTCACAAAGCATAAAATCATACATGCATATGGAAAGATACTCCACATCAAAAATTATCAAATCATTGCCAATCAAAACTACAATGAGGGAAAAAAAAAAAAAAACTACAATGAGCTATCACCACACACTGGTCACAACAGCCATCATCGAAAATATCTACAAAAAATAAATACTGCAGAGGATGTACAGAAAAGGGAATTCTCCTATAATCTTGGTGGGGATGTAAATGGTGAAGCCACTGTGTAAAACAGCATGGAGGTTCCCGGAAACACTAAACATAGAGGTATCATATGGTCCTGCAATTCCACTCCCAGGCTTAGATCTGGAGAAATTCATCATTCAAAATGACACATGCTCCTTGATTTTCAGGGCAGCACTATTTACAATAACCAAGACATAGAATCCACCAACAGGGCCACTGAAGAAAAATGAAGACTCCATGACACAACCATATAATCGACTACTACTCAGCCGTAAGACAGAAAAAGTGACATTTGCAGCAACATGGATGGCCTGAGAAGTTTTCATACAAAGTGAGGTAAGTCAGAGACAAAAAGACAAGTATTGTAAGGCATCATATACAAGTGGAATCGGCAAATTCATACTAATGAACTCATGTCCAAAACAGAAACAGATGCACAGACTGAGAAAACCAAATTATGATTATCAAAAGAAAGTTAAAGGGGAGGGTAAATTAATTTGGATTAATATATACACACTAATATCTAGCAAATTGATAATCAAATAGGACCTACTCAATAGAATCGGAAACTCTACTGAAAAAACTGTAATAACCTATATGAGGAAAAAATGGAAGATGAATGATATACCCTATTGTCCTGCTGATCCTGCTTACAGTACCAATTGCATCGCTGCATCTCACTGTGTATGCTATTCATTGAACCCATGACAGGCAAGGTGCGAGCAGGGAAGCTGGAAGAAAATGTGAGGAGCTGTAGGAAGTGCGGAAACATTTATCCTCTCCTGGCTGACGCAGCAGCCATAGCAGCAGTCATAACATAACCTAATATAACCTCAAGGGCTTTCCAGGTGGAGCTTATATGTACTTACTGTACAAAAGTAGCCCACGGCCAAGCGAGTACCTTGTGACACACATGCACAGTGCTATTAAGTGATCTCAGCTGTTACATAATCATTATTTTAAAAACATGCAGCAAAAGCAAGAAGCCATAGGGCAAGAGAGCTTCAAATCACCATCTTGGCTAATTTGTTCTTTCCCTACATCTGTGTAAAATCAAATCAAGATCCTGTACACCTAAAACCAACAAAACAAGGGAAATCAACTCTACTCCAATGTAAAATAAAAATTAAATTACAAGACAAATTACCTGAGCTTGGTGTAGGGGAAACCAAACTGTGGTGACCCCTATGAATGAGATATGGGATATGCTATGATATTAATATGACACCACCAAAGGTTTTCACTCAGCAGAACACAAAGCAACAACCCACTCAAAGGTGCCTGACCTCACATGAATGTGACGAGATGAAGAGAAGAAAAAGATCATGGGTTAATCAGGGCAACACCCTCAATTCAGACACTGGGAATCTCCAAGGGAACCAGACACACTGGTAAAGAGCAAATATGTGGTCTCTGGGTACAGGATCCTGACCCATGTGGTTGGGGTGAGACCCACACAATCCCCAGACCCTGTACCTGGGGAAACACTTCCACAGTCTCCAAGGTGACACCACCTCCCCAGACCCTACATCTGTCATCCCACGATCCTTGGTTAGGACATCAGGTCTCTGCTGGTTGGGCCCCTAAGGTAGGAATGAGTGGGTTCCTATAATCTCCTGGGAGGGTAGAAACAAGTGTAGGATCGGTCTCCTCCCCCGACGCTGTCCCATAGAAGTCCTCATCTTTCCCCTTGGTTCTCTGTGATATTAACTGTTTTTACAGCTGTCAGGACAATGCTGAACGCACTACCTTGTTTCCGGCAGGCTTGGTCCTGTCTTGTTTCACAGAGGTGTTGAGAAGACAAACACGAGGTGCAGGGATACAAGGCGAGGGGCAGGTCTGGTCTCTGCTGAGGAGGGACAGTTGACTGGAAGGAGATCACAGCAGCAAACTCACCTGCTGCCCATTGGCCATTTGTCTGATCCATGTGCCCTGCAATCAACTCACCAGGTGAACCTGCCTCCCTTCCCACCATGCTTGTGCTGGTGCATGGGCCACCTGAGGAACCTCCAGGAGTCCCAGAGAGGGTGAACCTCGCAGGGGTAAAGAAGCAAACAGGCAGCATGCCTGTATAAAGTGAACACCATAAAGCATTAATTCCTAAACACAAGTGAAGCTCTCATGTATTCCTCAATTTTTCTTAGATTTGAGTCTGTGGTCTCCCCGTACACATGATCCTGACCCATGCAGATGGGATGAGACTCACACAGTCCCCCAGACCCCCAAACTGGGGTCACACATCCCCTTGGTCAGGACACCATGGCTGTGGTTGGTGGGCCCCCAATGTGTGAACAAACCAGGACCCTGGGACCTCCTGGGACCCTAGAAAGAAGGGTAGGGACCATCTCCTCTCCTCTCAATTGTCCCTGAGAAGTCAGGCCCCTCTTGTTTTCACCTTGGCACCATATGATTTTTTGCTGGTTTGAAAGCTCATGCTAAAGTTGAACACTCTACCTTGGTTCTGGCAGGCTCTGTCTCTCTTGTACCGCTGAGGTGCTGAGAAAATAGGAGAGCTGGGCTGAGAGACAAGGGGCAGCTCTGTTCTCTTCGAAGGAGAGAGTGGTTTGGAAGGAGAGCACAGCAGCAGCCTCACCTGCTGCCCATTGACTTTTTGCCCCATCCCTGTGCCCTGGAACCAATTCACCAGGTGAACCAGCCTCCCTACTCAACCTGAATGTGCTGGAAAATTGGAATGATTACCAGGTAGCCACCTGAGGGGTTTCCAGGAGCCCCAGGGAGGTGAACCTGGCAGGGGACAGACTAGGAGCCCCACCGCAGCACTGACCACTGTGGAGGGAAACCACATCCTAAAACTAAGGCTAAAATTCAAATTGGGTTTAACTGTGATACAATGGGGTTACATGGAGTATGAACAAAGAGTCTAAATATCAGTTCAGTTCAGTCGCTCAGTCGTGTCCGACTCTTTGCGACCCCATGAATCACAGCACGCCAGGTCTCCCTGTCCATCACCAAATCCCGGAGTTCACTCAAACTCATGTCCATAAAGTCGGTGATACCATCCAGCCATCTCATTCTCTGTCATCCCCTTCTCCTCCTGCCCCAATCCTTCCCAGCAGCAGACCCTTTTCCAGTGAGTCAGCTCGTCACATGAGGTGGCCAAAGTATTGGAGTTTCAGCTTTAGCATCAGTCCTTCCAATGAACACCCAGGACTGATCTCCTTTAGAATGGACTGGTTGGATCTCCTTGCAGTATAAGGGACTCTCAAGAGTCTTCTCCAGCACCACAGTTCAAAAGCATCAATTCTTCAGCGTTCCGTTTTCTTCACAGTCCAACTCTCACATCCATACATGACCACGGGAAAAACCATAGCCTTGACTAGACGGACCTTGGTTGGCAAAGTAGTGTCTCTGCTTTTTAATATACTACCTAGGTTGGTCATAACTTTCCTTCCAAGGAGTAAGCGTCTTTTAATTTCATGGCTGCAATCAGCATCTGCAGTGATTTTGGAGCCCAAAAAAATAAAGTCTGACACTGTTTCCACTGTTACCCCATCTATTTCACATGAAGTGATGGGACCAGATGCCATGATCTTTGTTTTCTGAATGTTCAGCTTCAAGCCAACCTTTTCACTCTCCTCTTTCACTTCCATCAAGAGGCTTTTGAGTTCCTCTTCACTTTCTGCCATAAGGGTGGTGTCATCTGCATATCTGAGGTTATTGATATTTCTCCCAGCAATCTTGATTCCAGCTCATGCTTCTTCCAGCCCAGTGTTCCTCATGATGTACTCTGCATATAAATTAAATAAGCAGGGTGACAATATACAACCTTGACGTACTCCTTTTCCTATTTGGAACCAGTCTGTTGTTCCATGTCCAGTTCTGACTGTTGCTTCCTGACCTGCATACAGGTTTCTCAAGAGGCAGGTCAGGTGATTTGGTATTCCCATTTCTTTCAGAATTTTCCCCAGTTTATTGTGATCCACAAAGTCAAAGGCTTTGGCATAGTCAATGAAGCAGAAATAGATGTTTTTCTGGAACTCTCTTGCTTTCTCCATGATCCAGCAGACGTTGGCAATTTGATCTCTGGTGCCTCTGCCTTTTCTAAAACCTGCTTGAACATCTGGGAGTTCATGGTTCACATATTGCTGAAGCCTGGCTTGGAGAATTTTGAGCATGACTTTACTAGCGTGTGAGATGAGTGCAACTGTGCGGTAGTTTGAGCATTCTTTGGCATTGCCTTTCTTTGGGATGGGAATGAAGACTGACCTTTTCCAGTCCTGTGGGCACTGCTGAGTTTTCCAAATTTGCTGGCATATTGAGTGCAGCATTTTCACAGCATCATCTTTCAAGATTTGAAATAGCTCAACTGGAATTCTATCACCTCCACTAGCTTTGTTCATGGTGATGCTTTTTAAGGCCCATTTGACTTCACATTCCAAGATGTCTGGCTCTAGGTCAGTGATCACGTTATCGTGATTATCTTGGTCGTGAAGATCTTTTTTGTACAGTTCTTCTGTGTATTCTTGCCACCTCTTCTTAATATCTTCTGCTTCTGTTAGGTCCATACCATTTCTGTCCTTTATTGAGCCCATCTTTGCATGAAAATTTCCCTTGGAATCTCTAATTTTCTTGAAGAGATCTCTTGTTTTTCCTATTCTGTTGTTTTCCTCTATTTCTTTTCATTGATTGCTGAGGAAGGCTTTCTTATCTCTCCTTGCTATTCTTTGGAACTCTGCATTCAGATGCTTATATCTTTCCTTTTCTCCTTTGCTTTTCGCTTCTCTTCTTTTCACAGCTATTTGTAAGGCCTCCTCAGACAGCCATTTTGCTTTTTTGCATTTCTTTTCCATGGGGATGGTCTTGGTCCCTGTCTCCTGTACAATGTCACGAACCTCCATCCATAGTTCATCAGGCACTCTATCTATCAGATCTAGTCCCTTAAATCTATTTCTCACTTCCACTGTATAATCATAAGGGATTTGATTTAGGTCATATCTGAATGGTCTAGTGGTGAAAGCAAATTGGAAATGATCAAACAGGAGATGGTTAAGAGTGAACGTAGACATTCTAGGAATCAGTGAACTAAAATGGACTGGAATGGGTGAATTTAACTCAGATGACCATTATATCTACTACTGTGGCCAGGAATCCCCTAGAAGAAATGGAGTAGCCATCATGGTCAACAAAAGAGTCCAAAATGCAGTACTTGGATGCAATCTTAAAAACGACAGAATGATTTCTGTTCGTTTCCAAGGCAAACCATTCAATATTACAGTAATCCAAGACTATGCCCCAACCAGTAATGCTGAAGAAGCCGAAGTTGAACAGTTCTATGAAGACCTACAAGACCTTTTAGAACTAACACCCAAAAAAGATGTCCTTTTCATTATAGGGGACTGGAATGCAAAAGTAGGAAGTCAAGAAACACCTGGAGTAACAGGCAAATTTGGCCTTGGAGCACAAAATGAAGCAGGGCAAAGGCTAATAGAATTTTGCCAAGAGAACGCACTGGTCATAGCAAACACCCTCTTCCAACAACACAAGAGAAGACTCTACACATGGACATCACCAGATGGTCAACACCGAAATCAGATTGATTATATTCTTTGCAGCCAAAGATGGAGAAGCTCTATACAGTTGGCAAAAACAAGACCAGGAGCTGACTGTGGCTCAGATCATGAACTCCTTATTGCCAAATTCAGACTTAAATTGAAGAAAGTAGGGAAAACCACTAGACCATTCAGAGTCTAAATATAGCAGACAATATATGAAAACAAATTTGGTGTCTCAGATGTGAGAGTAAAGGTTTCTTGTCAGATCGGCAACTGATATGCACAAATTCTTTTAGAATACTGCATGTATCTTTTTGAATTATAGCTTTGTCTGGATGTTTGGCTACAAGTGGCATTGCTGGATCATATGGTAACTCTACTTTTAGTGTTTTTGAGGAATTGCCATACTATTCTCTACAGTGACTGCACCAATTTACATTCCTACCAACAGTGTCAGAGGGTTTCCTTTTCTCCACACCCTCTGCAACTCTCATTATTTGGAGACTTTTTAATGATGGCCCTTCTGACCAGTTTGAATCGGTACCTCAGTGTAGATTTGATTTGCATTTCTCAAATAATAAACAAGAGGAGCATTATAGGATGATTCTTTACTTTTCAGATGTGTAAAATAAAGTTTAACATGTCAACTTGACAATTTTTTCACAGACAAGCACTTATTACATATTTAGTATTTCCTTTCTTCTTAGTCTAACTATAGGAACGTGTGTTATCATGTTACTCAAGGTGATGAGTTTGGTTACGCATCTTTAAGCAGTGTTAAAGACGTGCATTTTGTGTAATGGTATTTTAAATTGATTTAAACTTCAAATATTTGTATCAATGATACGTAGGCTCTTTTTTGTATTGAAAACAGATATATTTTTAATTGAAGAATAGTTGTTTCATGTTGCTGTGCTAGTTCCAGGAGCATGCCAAATGGATTCCGCCTGATATATTACATATACATAGTATATAATATACTTTATGTTTATTATATATAAACATATATAATGCATACATATATAAAAACACCTGCATATATGCTTTCAGCTTATTAGTTGATTCCACATATTGAATATAGCTCCCTGTGCTATATGGGAAGGCCTTGTTTATCTATTTATATATAGTACTGTAAATCAGTTAATACCAAATTCCTAATTAATCCCCCATCTCCTTCCCCTTTGAAAATCCTAAAAGTTTGTTTTCTCTGTCTGAGACTGTTTGTCAAGAAATTCATATGCATCATAGTTCAGGGTCTACTCATAAGTGATATATAATATTAGTCTTTCTCTGTCTTTACTTAATGTGCTAATCTCTACATCCATCCATGTTGCTGAAATGGCATTATTTCATTTTTACAACTGAGTAATATTCCATTATGGGCTTCCCTGGTGGCTCAGAGGTTAAAGCGTCTGTCTCCACTGTGGGAGACCCGGGTTCGATCCCTGGGTCGGGAAGATCCCCTGGAGAAGGAAACGGTAACCCACTCCAGTATTCTTGCCTGGAGAATCCCATGGACGGAGAAGGCTACAGTCCACGGGGTCGCATAGAGTCGGACACGACTGAGCGACGGAATGGATGGAATGGAATATTCCATTATATATTCTATGATAGGTGAACTCTTGATTCAGGCATTACAGATGTTTCACACAGACCTGTTAGCATGAACGTCCTCTCATGGTGAAGGTTAAACCACGATTCCCCAGAAGAAACTTACCTGATGGTCTGGGCCTCCTGGAAGAAATCATCTGACATGGAGCCTTCCTTGATCACCTTAACAGAACATCACACTGCCCCTTGAACCTGCCCAGATGGACTGCTCCAAACGGGCCACCTCCTAGCTCCTTCAACACAGTAATCTCTTCATTTTGCAGTTCCCCAAATTCCTAATAATGCAAGACAGGAGCACTTTAGGCTGAGAATAGAAGACTTTGGGGCTAAAAGCCTCACAAGTGACTTCCTCTCCAATGAGAATTTAACATTGACAAAATGAAGTACAGCACAACTTTTTTAAAAACTGCTCAGTTAAAAAGAAAACCCTTGGTAATGTGGTCTTAAGACCTGTTAGACCACATGATGTTGCCACCAGAACAATATTGTTTCTGGCATAGCTACAATTAGTGACAAGAAAGGTGACAAAAAGTGACAAAAAAAAACCTTTGCCAACCAGAGGCATCTTGGAAAAACTTGGTGACAAAATGGGCTTAGTGTCCTTAGCTTGGTAAGGTTTAGTGTTAGATAGATTAATTGGCTTGATTGGAGTAAGAAGTTCTTGGAAAGCAAAAATTACAAGAGTAAAGTAACTTTATGTGATTTTTAAAATTCTCATCAAAATTAGTCTCTTGATAGAATCTTCTTTTTTTTAAATTTCCCCATTTTTATGTTGCTTATTTTTTCTTTTTGATTACTTAATTGTTTTTGTAGACAGCCACAACAATTTTTTAAGTTGAAGTGCAGTTTATTTACAATATTATATGAGTTTGGGGTATACAACATAATGATTTACTATTTTATGGCTTATTGAAAGGCATTGCAAATAAAGACTATTTTCTTTGTGCTGTATAATATATCCTTACGGCTTATTGATTTTATACATAATAGTTTCTATCTCCAGAGAAGGCAATGGCAAGCCACTCCAGTACTCTTGCCTAGAAAATCCCATGGATGGAGGAGCCTGGTAGGCTGCAGTCCGTGGGGTCACTAAGGGTCGGACACGACTGAGCGACTTCACTTTCACTTTTCACTTTGACACATTGGAGAAGGAAATGGCAACCCACTCCAGTGTTCTTGCCTGGAGAATCCCAGGGATGGGGGAGCCTGGTGGGCTTCTGTCTATGGGGTCGCACAGAGTCGGACACGACTGAAGTGACTTAGCAGCAGCAGCAGCAGTAGTCTCTATCTCCTAATCCCCTACACCTATCTTGCCCCTCCCACCACCCTATCCCCACTGGTAACCACTAGTTCTTGTATCTTTGAGTCTGTTTCCATTTCATAGATAAGGTCATTGGTGTCATACTTTAGATTTCACATGTAAGTTGTATTATATGCTATTTCTCTTTGTCTTTCTGACTTACATGACTTATTATGAAATCTTTAGGATTATACAGCTAAAAATGCCATTATTTTAATTTTTTATAGCTGAGTAGTATTCAATATATTCAAATATGAAAACCTAGGTATATATTTCATATATGAATATATACATACGTATTTGCAGATAAATAAATATATATATTTTCCTCTGCTATTGTTCTTTAACCAAAAGAATGAAAGTTTTACTATAACTTATAACGATACTAACGCTTACAACTTCGACTTGGTAAAATGTGTGTTTTGCCAGGACTTCCAGGGCAATAGTCCTCAAACTTCAGTTTGCGTCAGTGCTTCACATTTACCTGGATGGCTTATTAACTAAAATTGTCAGACGGCAACTCCAGAGCTTCTGATTTAGTAGATTTTTAAATACCAGTCCATTGACCATAATGACAATCACTGTGCTTTTTGAGTAAAGCTTTTAGAGACTTAAGATACCACTTCTAAATCAAGTACACTGTCTTACATCTTAATACATACAAAAGTTTTAATTTGAAACTAGAAGATTGCTAAATGAATTCAATTTATAGGACATTGTGAACTGAAATTAATATGTAGGCATCAAAAATAACGAAAATAAAATGTTTTGTCAGAGAAACATTGACAGAAGCAACTTAAGTTTTTTTAAAAAAACATATTTATCCTGTAGTTAGATTAACCAGCTGACTTGACTGATAAGTTGCTTGCAAAGCAAAAATTCCTGGAGGATGGCATGGCACTCCAGTATTCTTGCCTGGAGAATCCCATGGACAGAGGAGCCTAGCAGACTACAGTCCATGGGGTCACAAAGAGTCAGACAAAACTGAAGTGACTGAGCACACACAAAGAAAAAGTTAAAGGAGTAAAACTATTTTATGTGATTTTTAAAAACTTCATCAAAACCTGTTTCTTGATGACATCATCTGTTTTTAAAATTTTCCTGTTTTTCTTTTGCTATTTTTCTGAGTTGTATTACATATGTATTTCATATATGAAAATAGTTATATATTTCATATATGGCAATATAGGTATGTATGTCTTATGTGAAAATATCTGTATATATATCTGTAAAGGATCTGTACTCAAATTATACCAAAACATCTCTTATATGACAATATAGGTACATACCTCATACATAAAAATAGAGATATGCAAGTCAAATATAAAATATAGGTATATATTTTTATATCATAAAATTTTAAACTTTCAAAGAATTGAATCCTTTGACTGTGTGGATCACAACAAACTGTGGAGAATTCTTAAAGAGACTGGAGTACCAAATAACCCAACCTGCTTCTTGAGAAACCTGTTTGCAGGTCAAGAAGCAACAGTTAGAACCAGACATGGAACAATGGACTGGTTCAAAATTGGGAAAGGGTATGTCAAGCCACCCTGCTTATTTAACTTATATGCAGAGTACATCAAGCGAAATGCCATGCTGGATAAAGCAGAAGCTGGAATCGAGGCTATTGGGAGAAATATTAACAATGTCAGATATGCAGATGATACCAGCAGAAAGCAAAGAGGAACTAAAGAACCTCTTGATGAAGGCAGAAAAGGAGAGTGAAAAAACTGGAATAAAACTCAATATTCAAAAAACTAAGATCATGGCACCTGGTCCAATTACTTTATGGCAAATAGATAGGGAAGAAATGGAAACAGTGGCAGATTTTATTTTCTTGGGCTCCAAAACACGGTGGATGGTGACTGCATCCCTGACATGAAACACCTTATTCAGAAAACCAAAAGATGAACCACAGACAGGAAGGAACAATTTCCAAAACACATATCAGAGAAAGGATCTGTACTCAAATTATACCAAACAGCTCCTTAAAATTTGGTAAAGATTGAAAAACACACCTGGACAAAGAATATAAACAGATATGTACATAGATATTTATATCAATATAGAGAGAACTGTTTATATCTCTCTGTAGATGTTTATATGTCTAGGTAGAAATGTCTCTCAGTAGATAAATATTTATATCACTACACAGATATTCCATAAAATTAATAACTTCCATAAAACTGAAAATTTCCATAAAATTAATAATTTTCATAAATTGAATAACACATAAAATTACTTTCCTAAAATAAATAACTTTCATACATTAATAATATTCATAGAATTACTTCTGTTAGGTAGATAGAATAGGGAAAAGGAGTCCAAAATGGCGGTGGCCAAAAGACAGGGAAGGGAAAAGCCCCTGATAATAGAACAAAGGAAGGTTTGAGGACCAGAGTGAAAACTGCAGGTAGAACAGCACTCCTGACTAAGCCCAATTTACATAAGGCAGGCCCAGGGGGAAGAAAACATAAAAAGGAGGAGCCAAGCGCTTGCTCTCTCTTTCTCTCTCCCATGTGCATATGCTCTTTCTGTCTCTCTCTACCCCCCAACCCCCAACCGCGCACACTGGCGTGCTCCTCCACTCTCTTCTTTTCTTCGAGGATGGATTCTCCTGCTATCTTCTAAATAAAATAGAGCTGTAACACTGATTTGTCTAAGAGCTATGACACGGTTTGTTCAAGACCAGAGAGCTGTGATGGGCCGAGGGCTTTAATGTCCGTCGCCCCAAATCGTTGTGACCAGACAAGAACGGAGGAACATACACTCACCTGGTGGGGGGTTAAGGTTAGGGGGTAGAGAGAAAGAGCGCACGCATGTGGTGGGGGGGCGGAGAGAGAGAGAGCGTATGCACGTGGGAGAGAGAGAGAGCAAGCACTTGGCTCCTCCTTTTATATGTTTTCTTCCCCCTGGGCCTGCCCTATGCAAATTGGGCTTAGTCCGAAGTGCTGTTCTACCTGCAGTCTTCACTCTGGTCCTCTGACCTTCCTTTGTTCTATTTTCGTGGGCTTTTCCCTTCCCTGTCTTTTGGCCACCGCCATTTTGGACTCCTTTTCCCTATTCTATCTACCTAACATTTCCATACAATTACTCACTTTAATACAATTTAAAACTTATTCAGGAAATTAAAACCTTCCCCAGAAAATTAAAAATTTCCTCAGAAAATTAAAAACTTCCTCAGAAAAATAAAAATTATAAAATTACTTATACAGCCTCTACTCTATGAAACACCTTATTCAGAAAAATCAAAAAATAAACCACAAACTGGGAGAGACTATTTTCAAATCACATATCAGATAAGAGTCGGACAGGACTAATCGACTTTCACTTTCATTTTCTCTGGATATAGGCCCACATGTTGGAACGTCAGATCCTAGGCTTAGCTCTCTAGAAAAAAAAAATTTTTTTCTGGCAGGGGAGGCTGTCCTTTCTAGTGGCTATTGCTACTAGAATCCCACGTACTGTGTAGGTGGGTTCTCTTCCCTCAAATTATACCAAATTACACCAAACAACCCAACTAAAATTTGGTAAGGATTGAAACACACACCTGGCCAAAAAAGATAAACAGATAGTAGGAAGTGAGGAAGAACTGGGTGGGGTAGAGACAGCCCCTTGAGGCAGTTAATCCTCTGATCCGACCTTCCCATACCTGGGTCAATGTTCTGAGAAAACCAACATTCAAAAAGGCATGTGCACCCCAACCTTCACTGCAGCACTCCTTACAACAGCCAAGACACAAAACCAGCAAGAAGTCCACCAACAGGCTAAAACTTAAAAAAGATGTGGTACAGGTAGATAATGGACTGCTATTCACCCAAGAAAAACTGCCACTGAAATTGAAATTACGCCACTGCTAGGCACAGGGATGAACCCTGAAAGATCATACACTAAGTGAAGTCAGTCAGACAGAAAAAGACAATAGCATATGAGTCCATTCTAGAAAAAATAAAAAAGCAGATACAGGGAACTAATTTACAAGACAAAAAGAGACTTTGAGACTTCAAACCCAAACAAAGAGAGCCCCCCAAAAAAAGAAATGGAGACTTTATCTCCTTCCTTCCACATGTGCAGAAAATCTGTATCTCTAACAGATACTCCACAAAAACTTGATGGTCATCACACTAAACTTTACTTGAGTTTGTACAATTTCCTCTATGGAAAAAGAATTGAGAAAAACAACAGATATGCTGTCTGTATACGTCACAACTGACTCAGGTGGCTATGCACTGCCAGCAAGCACAAAACTGAAAATCAAAATGACAATGACAAATCAAATCCCACGACCCAGAATGGCCATTCTCACATGTCACAGCAACAATGCAGGAGCAAGCCAGGAGGAAAGAGAACCCACCTACACAGTACATGGGAATGGACATTAGCAATAGCCACTAGAATGGACAGCCTCCTCTGCGAGAAAACAAAATTTATTTTCTAGAGAGCTAAGCCTAGGATCTGACGTTCCCACATGTGGGCCTATATCCAGAGAAAATGAAAGTGAAAGTTGCTTAGTAATGTCCAACTCTTTGCGACCCCATGGACTATACAGTCCATGGAATTCTCCAGGCCAGAATACTAGAGTGGGCAGCTGTTACATTCTCCAGGGGATCTTCCCAGTGCAGGGATGATGTTCCCACATGTAGCCCTATATCTCAAGAAAACCATCATTCAAAAACCCACATGCACCCCAATGTTCACTGCAGCACTACTTTCAGTAGCTAAAACACAGATCCAGGAAAATGTCTACTGACACATTAAAGCTTAAAAATGTGGTACACATATACAATCAACCATTTCTCAACCATGAAAAACCACCACTGAAATTAAGAAATTATTCCACTGGTCACTACAAGGACGGACCTTGGAAAATCATACACTAAATTAAGTCAGGCAGACAGAGGGAAAACACAGCATATGATGTGAATACTAGGCAAAATTTGAAAAGAAATAGACAAGTTAATTTGCAACACATAAAGAGACTCTGAGAATTCAAACACTGAGGGGTCAAGAAAAACTGAAAGAGCAAGGATGAATTAGAATGTAGTGACTTAACATACAGAAATCTGTATATAAAATACATAATCCAAAAGGATTCCCTCCTTTCTTCTTTCCTTGTCCCTTCCTCCCACAAATGGGTTTCCCTGGTGGCTCAGACAGTAAAGAATCTGCCTGCAATTCGGGGGACCTGGGTTTGACCCCTGGGTCAGGAAGATCCCTGGAGAAGGAAATTACTCCTCACTCCAGTACTCTTGCCTGGAAAATTCCATGGACAGAGGAACCTGGTAGGCTACAGTCCATGGTGTGGCAAAAAGTCAGACATGACAGAGTGACTAAAACGTTCACTTTTTTTTTTAACTTTCCTCCCACAAATACAGAAATCTCAGAATCTCTGAGAATACACAGAAACCTGTATCACTAACACATACACAGAAATCCATATCTGTAGTAGATAATCACCTCCCTTGCTTTCTTCCTCCGGATATAAACAAAAATCTGTATGTCTAACATATATACCAAAATTTGTATCTTTAACATATACACAGAAATCTGTATCTCTAACAGATACTCCACAAAGACCTGATGCTCAGCACAGGGAACTTTGCTAGATCTTCTGCAATTCCTCCATGGTAAAAGAATCCAAAAAAAGAGATACACCGTATGTGTATGTCATAACCGAATCAGGCAGCAGTGTAACGATGACAATATAATAATTTCCTGGGCTCCAAAATCACTGCGGATGGTGGCTACAGCCATGGAATTAAAAGACTCTTGCTCCTTGGAAGAAAAGCTATGACAAACCCAGACAGCGTATTAAAAAGCAGAGACATCACTTTTCCAACAAAGGTCTGTCTAGTAAAAACTATGGTTTTTCCAGCAGTCATGTACAGATGTGAGAGTTGGACCATAAAGAAGGCTGAGCACCAAAGAATGGATCCTTCCCAATTATGATGCTGGAAAAAAACTCTTGAGAGTCCCTTGAACTACAAGGAGATCAAACCAGTGAATCCTAAAGGAAATCAATCCTGAAAATATTCATTGGAAGGACTGATGCTGAAGCTGAAGCTTCAAGACTCTGGCAACCTGATGCGAAGAGCTGACTCACTGGAAAAGACCCTGATGCTGGGAAAGACTGAAGGCAGGAGAAGGGGATGACAGAAGATGAGATGGTTGGATGGCATCACCGACTCAATGGACATGAGTTTGAGCAAGCTCCGGGAGATGGTAAAGGACAGGGAGCCTGGTGTGCTGCAGTCCACGGGCTAAAAAGAGTTGGACAGCACTGAGCAACTGAAAACAACAAAATCAAAACTACCATGAAAAATCACCTCACACAGGTCAGAATGGCCACCATCTAAAACATCTACAGAGAACCCATGCTCCAGAGGATGGAGGCCAAAGGGAATCCTCCTACACCCTTGGTGTGGATGTAAGTGGGTGCAGGAACTGTAAAAGCCAGCAAGGAGGTTCCTTATAAACTAAACATCCAGAAACCACATGGTCCCACAATCCCACATCTGGGCTTAGACCCAGAGAAAATCAGAATTCACAATAATCTATGAACCCTTGTTTTCAGGGCAGGGCAGGTGACAATGGCCAAGAACTAGAATTGCCAAAATATTGGCTTTCTCTGCCCAGTGAAGCCAAATAAAAAATATGGAGACTGAGTTTGGAAGAAATAGAAAGTGGCTTTAATTCTCAGCTGGTGAAGCGGGGAACACAGTAGGCGAGTGCCTCAATAACTGTGCCCCCCATGAGGAGTTTATGGGCTCATATAAGATGAGGGCTCACAGTCAGTGATGAGGAACAAAGGTGATAGGATTTTGATTTCTTCCTCCTGCACTGTTTCAAAGACAGTCATAAACTGGGGTCAGGAATCCAGTAATTGAGTCTGGCGGTTCGGTGGCCTTCTTCCTGATGTGTAACTGCAAGAGGAAGGGTGTTTTTAAGAGTAAACACCAGATAGGGGGTGTATTTAGCATAGAGTCAAAGGAAAATGGGTGCAAAGGGTAGCTCCTGCAGAGTTAGGGGGCAGAAAAGCAAACTTAGTTACAGACACTCAGTTAGGAGCATTAAAGTAAAAAACTAGGAATGTTCAGGCCTGATCACTGTTCTCTTTATCTCCTTTGTTATTAGGAAAGTGAAAGAAAAAAACTCGTTCCTTCTTTTTTCCTTTTCACTGCAACAAATTCAACCAAGAAATCCATCGACAGAAAAATGAGGACCGAGTGGTGCACCTCTACACTGGACACTACTCAGCCACGAATCAGAACAGAATAACGCCATTGACAGCAGCATGGATGGACAGAGTGATTACCTTACTAAATAAAGGAAGTCAGAGAGAGAAAGACAAATATCACAGGGTATCACTGACAGTTATATTATTGAAATAAATGCAAATTTCAGATATTGCACAATAGAAACAGACACAAACTTAGAAAATAAGCTTATGATTATAAAAAAAAATCTTAGGATTGAGGAATAAATTAAGACTTTGCTAATAACATATGCTCATTAATATATATCAGATAGTTGATCAAAATAAATCCATTGAATAGTATAGGGTAGTCTACGGAACACATTTTAATTATCTATGTGGAGAAGAGAACCCAAAAAAGAACTGATAAATGTGATATCTGAAATTAACTCTACTCCAAAATAAAATAACAATGGAGGTCCAGAAAAAGGAAAAATGAAAGTGGGACATGAAGAAATGCTGCCTCCTTGTGGACTTTTTTTGTAACAGCAACTATAAAAACCTCGCTGATCCATCCATCTTTTCCGTCGCTCAGTCGTGTCCGACTCTTGAGACCCCGTGGACTGTAGCCTACCAGGCTTCTCCGTCCATGGGATTTTCCAGGCAAGAATATTGGAGTGGGTTACCGTTTCCTTCTCCAGGGGATCTTCACCTCGCTGATGGGCACTTCATATTCCCAAGGTCCGTGGGGCTGGAAGTAAACAAAAACGGCCCTCCAGAAGTCCCCCGGGGGTGGTCCACAAAAAAGAATCCAAAACTGTGCAGACGTTCAGGGAGCCGATTTCAGCAGGTATCTTTAACTCACATCCTTTAAGAAAAAAGTCACACGATGTCAATCAACATCGCTGAGTATTAGGGAAGTCCACTCAACCCTGCAACGAGGTGTCACTCACTCCGGTCAGAGCGGCCATTTTTAAACACTCCACAAACGTTAAATGCTGCAGACGCTGTGGAAGAACAGGAACCCTTCTCCTGTGCTACTTGAAATACAAATTGGTGACAGACACTCTGGAGGACAGCGTGCTGGTCATTTCCAACTCATGCAGCGGTAAGTGGCAGCGAGAGATAGCTGGAAGCAGGGTCTTAGTTTCCCAGACCGAATCCTAACCACTGGACCACAGGAGCCAGCAGTCAGGGCTAAGGTCCCTAGTCTTTGCCTGCCTTGTCAAGAATGAATTCAGGCGAGGAGGCAGAAGGTGAAGAGTAAAGTAAAAAGTTTATTTAAAATTAAAGTACATGGGGAAAGGTGCACGGGGGAGCTCAGAGACAGAGTCATGCCTTTGGAAGTTTATATCCTTTATAAGGGGGCAGTTTTCCGTATTTGTCTTCCCTCAGTCCAATCATCTTTGTGTCCCACATCCCAGTAATTTGCCTCAGGACCCATAGGGTATGCACACACACCTTAGCCAAGATGGATCTCGAAGTGAAGGCTTCTAGGAGGAGCAAGGCTCATTATGGCCTGGAATTACCCTATGACTTTTGACCCCAAAGAGCCTTTCTGCGCATGTGTAGTGTTCTTCCTAATCTTTTACTCAGAGGGGGTGTTGCCTCTCTGTCCTTGCCAAGATTATTGCCTTGAGGTGTTTACAAGAGACAAAGGCTGGCTACTTACTCTGTTTCTGTTGTTACTTCAATTTCTGAGAGCAAACAGGGGGCTAGTTGTAAATTTCTCAACTGGAACCCACCTATCTGTTGCCCCAGGAACTGCAGAATGGAGGCTGGCTGTGAATTTCCAACCTGGAGCCCATCTGTCTCCTATCTCACTGGTTCCTTGAACAGTGACTTCCCTGGTGGCTCAGATGGTAAAGTGATTAAGAGATACAAACCACTATGTATAAAATAAATAAACTACAAGGATGTAATAAACAGCGGAGGGTAAATATAGCCGTTATTTTGCAATACCACTCGTCGTTGTTCAGTCGCTCAGTCATGTCCAACTCTGTGACCCATGGACTGCAGCATGCCAGGCTTCCCTGTCCTTCACTATCTCCCAGAGTTGGCTCAAGCTCATGTCCACTGAGTCAATGATGCCATCCCACCGTCTCATTCTCTGTCACCCCCTTCTCCTCCTACCCTCAATCTTTCCCAGCATCAGGGTCTTTCCAGTGAGTCTGCTTTTCACATCAGGTGGCCAAAGTATTGGAGGTTCAGCTTCAGCTGAACTAGTGAGTATTAAGGTTGATTTCCTGAATCAAAGGAAGTTAAAATTAAAATTTTAAAAACAAAAGAACTAAGTAAATTACAGCAGAAAAAGAGAATCGGAGAATACAAACACAAAGGGCTCCCCTTACCCCCGACGCCCCGTCTGGCCAAAAAAGAAAGTGAAGGTCTGGGGAGGAATTAGGAGGTCAGGACTAACATATTCACAGAAATCTGTATCACCAACATAACCACAAAAATCTGTATCTCCCACAGATACTCCAAAAGGACCTGATGTTTAGTACAAGGAAGTTGGCTCAACCTCTATAATAACCTCTATGGCAGAAGAATCCAAAAAAGCATAGATATGTTTTACGTACATGTTATAAATGAATAAGCCATCTATACACTGACAAGAAAAACACTGCACATCAGTTATACTCCAATACATCACAGGCATGAAATTAAAGAAATGAAAAAAAAAAAAAAAAGCTACAGCTTGCTTTTTCCTTCCGATCTCCCAGATCTTGGCTGCTTTTGATCCTTGGAGCTTGAGCAGGCTAGGGTCAGATGGCTGGACTGCATGGGGTTGAGAGAGCCTGGCAGGGTGCCCTTCACTGAGCCCCCCCCCTTTTTTTTTTTTTAATTGAGTAAGTTTATTCATGGAGAAAACAGTTACAGAATACCCTTAGGATTTTTTTAGTCCAACAATTAAAATTGCATTTAAAAGCCAACCGAAGTGTTTACAGACTCAAAAGACATCTGGAGAAACTACTGTTCCTCTTTCCTTGGGTTTATGTGTGTTTACCTTCTAGGCAAGAGACATAGCTGGGATTAATCTCTTTTCTGCTGCTGCTGCTAAGTCACTTCAGTCGTGTCTGACTCTGTGCGACCCCACAGACGGCAGCCCACCAGGCTCCCCTGTCCCTGGGATTCTCCAAGCAAGAACACTGGAGTGGGTTGCCATTTCCTTCTCCAATGCATGAAAGTGAAAAGTGAAAGTGAAGTCGCTCAGTCGTGTCCGACTCTTAGCTACCCCATGGACTGCAGCCTACCAGGCTCCTCCATCCATGGGATTTTCCAGGCAAGAGTACTGGAGTGGGTTGCCATTGCCTTCTCCCACTGAGCCCTTTTTCAACCTCTACTGTCTGTTGTCCTCCAGCTAGGGCCAGAGTCCCGAGGGGGAACAAGGCCCTGAGGACCTTGGGGCCAACAGTCACCGGAAACACACACCCCAACCAATACTGCAGCACTAATTCCAATAGCCAAGGCAGATGACAAGCAAAATCTAAACCAAGAGGTTGAAAGCTTAAAAAATATGTGGTATGTATGTATGATGGACTATGACCCAGCCATAAAAAACCGTCATTGAAATTAGGAAGTTATGACACTGGTCTAGCCACAGAGATGGACCTTGAAGAATCATAAACTAAGGGAGGTCAGCAAGGCCAAGGAAGACAATAGTATATGATGTGAGACCCTGAGTACTGAAAGGGTTCAAAGAAAATAACAGTGAAAGGTCGGGAATGAATTAGGAGGTCTGGACTAACATAGATGCAGAAATCAGGACCTGTAATAGATAATGCACATGGATTATCCTCTTCCTTTCTTCCTTCCTTCTGTCCTTACACACGTACACAGAAATCCATTATCTCTAACCTATACAACAGAAATCTGCGTCTCTAGGAGATAATCCACAAAAAATATATCCTTCCTTCCTTCGTTGTATACAAAAAACACTGTACCTAAGATACATTATCCACAAGGACCTGATGCTTAGCAATCGGCTTGACTTTTATGGCAAAATGTCCAAGAAAGAATACAGATACCCCATAGATATGTCATGCCTGAATCAAGCGGCTGTACACTGACAACAATCACAACACTGCAAATTTACTATGCTGCAACATAGCAAGGGCATGATGTTAAAGAGAAGGAAAGAAAAGCAGTGCCTTCTTTATTCCCTCCAATCTCCCTGACTTGGGCTGGTGTCCCATCCCTGGACCTTGAGTGGGCTTGGGTCCCACAGCTGGACTGGGATGGGGTCAAGACAGTCTGGCATGGTGCCTTTCACTGAACTTTCTTAAGATCTACTGTCTGCTGTGTTCTGGCTTGCACCAGAGTCCCAGCAGGGATCAATGTCCTGAGGAACTTGGGGGCAATAATTACCAAGCCTTCTAATTCTCTAGTGCTGGGGATTCCAGCTCAAGCCTCCTTCCTTCAGTGCAACCTCCTAGGATCCTAAGTACCCTAAGCAGGTGCTGCAGACCCAGGAGGAATTAGTCTAGTGGGTATGTGTGTGTGTGATGCTTTAAAACAAGAAAGTCATAAGAAACAAGCTCTTGGATGTTTGCTCAGGCATTCCACTAATTCACAGCCCAGGAAGCCAAATTTCCCTAAGGCTCTGGTTGCCCTGTTAGCCAGAGGTGGGCATGGGAAAGTGCTACCACCTTGCAGACATTTACTATAACTACAATTTAATCACAGATGCCAATTGGCACCTCTAATTCGCAAGACCTGGGGTTCTGTGACTGACACCTGGCCTCGTGAAATGTCATGGGGTGGGTATTGCAGAAATAAATTCCAAACACAACCGACTATCAGGAAGGCAACTTCCAAAGGGAAATTTTCCTCACACCATTTACTGAAAAAAAAGAACGCAAACCTTCACCACAAGACTAGATGTTCAGCATCCCTAATTGCTGGAGGAATGCCATTAGAACAACAATTAGAAATCAAATCCCATCAGTCACAATGGTCATCCTCATATGTCTACAAACAATAGATGGAAGAGAGAACCTAGAGGAAAAAGAATCCCCCTGTGTGTCGGTGGGAAGAAAATTGGCAACAGCCCTTAAAGCAGTGGAAGAGCCAAATAGACTCAAGCAATTAGATCTGATCGAGTTGAAAAACTATGCGCAGAGGTTCACAACATTGTATAGGATGCAATGATCAAAGCCATCCCCAAGGGAAAAAATGCAAAAAGGCAAAACGGTTGTCTGAGGAGACCTTGCAAATAGCCAGGAAGAGACGTGAAAGACAAAGGAGAAAAGGAAACATATACCCATCTGAATGCAGAGTTCCAAAGAGTAGCCAGGAGAGATAAGAAAGCCTCCTTAAGTGAACAACGCAAAGAGAGAAAAACTGTAGAACGGGAAAGACTTAGGATTTCTTAAAAATTAGAAATACCAAGGGAACACTTCATGCAAAGATGGGCACAATAAAGGACAGAAACAGTATGGACCTAACAGAAGCAGAAGATACTAAGAGGTGGCAAGAATACATAGAACTGCACCAAAAAAAAAAAAAAAGTATTTTCCATGACATACAGCCAATGCATGTTCTATAAGACACACACTTCTAGACACGAGAACACTTGCAGAGTCAACTGAATCATCCCAATTTGCAAGAGTTCCCCTTTGTTAATGGGAAAACTGCAGCAACCCATTTCAGGCAGGACTGTTAACGATCTAGGCAGTGATCAGCAAAATGTAGCCCAAAGGCCAAATCTGTCTCTCCACGTATTTTTGTAAAAAGTTTTACTGTAACATAGCCACATCCATTTGTTTATATGTTGTCTGTGACTGTTTTGCAGTGACATATTTTATTTTCTTGGGCTCTAAAATCAGTGCAGATGGTGACTGCAGCCATGAAAGTAAGACACTTTCTCCTTGGAAGAAAAGCTGTGACAAATCTAGACAGTGTATTAAAAAGCGGAGACATCACTTTGCCAACAAAGGTCCATCTAGTCAAAGCTATGTCTTTTCCAGTAGTCATGTACGGACATGTGAATCGGACCATAAAGAAGGCTGAGTACCAAAGAACAGATGCTTTCGAATTGTGGTGCTAGAGAAGACTCTTGAGAGTCCCTTGGACAGTAAGATCAAACCAGTCACTAAAGGAAATCACCCTGAATATTCACTGGATGGATTGTTACTAAAGCTGAAACTCCAATACTTTGACCACCTGATGCAAAGAGCCAACTCACTGGAAAAGACCTTGATGCTGGGAATGATTGTGGGCAGGAGGAGAAGAGGGTGACAGAGGATGAGATGGTTGGATGGCATCACCAACTCAATGGACATGATTTCAAGCAAACTCTGGGAGATAGAGAAGGACAGGGAAGCCTGGTGTGCTGTAGTCCATGGGATGGCAGAGTCAGATACTACTTAGCAACTGAAAACAACAAATGCCTGTTTTCCATTGTAACCACAAAGTTGGGCAGTGGAGAAACTCTATGACCCTCAGAGCCCAAATGTTTACTATCTGACCCTTCACAAAAAAGGCGTGTAAATTCCTAGCCACCCACCACCCAGGTACCTACTGGAGCCAAAGGAAATACTGAATGAGCAAGGAAATAAGGTACTTATAAATGCAAGCTATGACAGGTAACCAGTTGTAGAAAAGGAGACTATCATGCTGCTGCTGCTAAGTCACTTCAGTCGTGTCCGACTCTGTGTTACCCCATAGACGGAAGCCCACCAGGCTTGCCCGTCCCTGGGATTCTCCAGGCAAGAACACTGGAGTGGGTTGCCATTTCCTTCTCCACTGTGTGAAAGTGAAAAGTGAAAGTGAAGTCGCTCAGTCGTGTCCGACCCTTAGCGACCCCACGGACTGCAGCCTACCAGGCTCCTCTGTCCATGGGATTTTCCAGGCAAGAGTACTGGAGTGGCTTGCCATTGCCTTCATGACTATTTCTTATTTTGATATAAATACTGGTACAAGTAACCAAGTACTGTTCTATCACCCCCTCAGTATCTGCATAAGGTGCATTAGCAACATTTAGCTTTATCGGTCAGTCCTTAATATCTCAAAGGGAGAGTGGTAATTGGCTAAGAGAAGAGGGAACAGTACCCCAAGACAAAAAAAAAAGAAACAGGATTCTATTTCCTCTTCTAAGAAAATGGTGAGTGCCTCTTTGACTGAATGTAGGTTCATTGTAGCATATTACACACAAGCATGACTTTGTCACTGTTTTTATTTGGAGACTGAGTATAGATTAAAGTGATGCGTGTGAGAGCCATCTGACAGAAACTTGGAGGATAGGTTTCCTTGAAAAAGATGTGTTGTTTCAACCAGACCTTGCAGGAGAGTGGTTTGCCTTTTTTTTCCTTGTGTGTAGAATGAATTAATACATTTCAGCGGGATCGAGTGGGAAAAGGTCATTCTGCAAATATTCAAAAGCAATTTCATGAAACACTGGGTTCTCATCCATCTGCCGTTAACAAACTGGCTGAGCCCTGTGCAGCTTTAAGCACTGTACATTCGGTGAAATTATGGCTCCCGCCGGGGGTAAATCATATTTTTTTTCAAGGCTGAAATGAAACAATCTACAGTACACTGGACACACAGAACTGTTAGACTGGGGGAAGTCTTAGAGCCATTTCATTGTTCGTGGAAGATAGGTGATAAATCACCCTGTGTAATCTGCAACCAACTGTTTCATTTGTTCTTTAATGTTCCTTGGATCTTTCGGAAATAAAGGAATTTCACATAAAACAAGTAATTTGATTAACTTTAACCTTACTCGTAATTGGATAATAAAATTGGATTCGTGCAGTAATTAAAAAGATTGTGATGGGAGAGTCAATCTGCAGTTTCATGCTGAGCCTTTTCCATAAACTGAGTTCAGTTCAGTTGTTATCAGAGTAAATGTACTTAAAAGATAAGATATACCATGTCAGTGATGGCCAGCATTACCACCGCAGGCGCCATGAGATCAGGGGCATCAGTTTTAAAGATTAGGCTTCAACTTGTTAGCGAGCAGGAAATGAACGGCTCGATTTTCACTTAAGTGAGTTCATTTGAGTTCATTTGTCCAGGTTATCTGCAGATCAGTTCATCTGTTACCCATGCTCCACTGCTGCTGGTTTTGCATAAATGCAGACTTGCAACTTGCACTCAAGTCCACCTGTGTCAAAGTAATGCCTGGCAGGCCAGCTCCCAGACTCAAAAGTATTCAGTCTCTCCTCTGCCAAGTTGGATCCTCCTGGTCTGGCTTCTGCTCTTTTTTTTGGGGGGGGGGCTTCAAGTCTTATATCTGGCCACCAGGACTCTGCGTTGGCCCTCCAGTGAGACCCTCACTGCTAGGTCAGCCCCTGCTCCTCTCTCCCTCACCACTTTCTGGTTTATCCAACACTTCTCCCTCTTTGGCCTTCTCCAGTCCTGGCTGTGGCTTGCTACCAACCTCTCCATCCTCACCACAGACCCAACAGTGCAGCACCAATTTCCCCCCAGGTCCTGCCCAGCCTCGACTCGGCTACCACCCCACCCCACTCTGTGCTGTGGTTAGTCACTCATTCGTGTCCAACTCTTCGCCAACCCAACGGACTGTAGCCCAGCTGTCCAAAGGGATTCTCCAGGCAAGAATACTGGAGTGGGTTACCATACCCTCTTCCAGGGGATCTCCCCAATCCAGGAATTGAACCCAGGTCTCCCACATTGCAGGTGGATTCTTTACTGTCCATCCCTGGTCAGGGAACTAGATTCCACATGCCACAACTGAGAGTTCTTGTGCTGCAACCAAGATTCGGCACAGCCAAATAAATTTAAAACAAACAAAAAAAGGACCTGTAATCAGGAAAGTCACAAATATATATGGATGCTATTACATGGAGCAAAGACCACTTCTATGTTACAAATGAGGAAACGGCCCCTCAAAAAGCCAAGGTGACCTGCTCAGGCTCTGTTAGAACAAAGGAGGCAAATTCACAACTAGAATGGAAGCCACTCTTACCACACAATTGTGGTAAGTGTTCCTATTTTCTTTCTTTTTGAATAACTCATGTCTCTGTGATTTTTTTTTATGATAAAACAAAGTGTTATAGCCATATTAACATTTTAGTATATGTTTTTTCATTGATTTTTTTCCTTCTATAAAATGCAATTGTTGTGATATATTGCTTTGTAAGCTGTTTTTCTTCTCAAAGCTTAAAACTTGAACATTTCTCCTCTTTAAACATTCATCAGCAATATTTTTAATGGCTATGCAGTGTATCATTGGTATAATAATGCCAGACCCCTGTCGTTATGGGGCTGTACTTCACCAGGTAACATCAATTATCACTATGAAAACAGCCCCATGCCGAACATCCTTGTATATAACTCTGGGCAAATAGCTTACATTATTTCACTAGGATGATGGTGTTGCTGTTCAGTTGCTAAGTCATGTCCGACTTTGCAAAATTCCTACAAGTAAAAACACAGGGTTGGGACATCCCTGGGGTCCAGTGGTAAAGAAACCACCCTCCAATTGAACTCAGGTTCAATCCCTGGCCAGGGAACTAAGATCATAAATGCTGCGGGGCAACTAAGTCTGCACACTCTGGAGCAGTAACTGAGCCCACATAGCCGAATTTAAAGAAACAAAAAAATCCAACCAACAACAGCAACAAAACGCACAGGGTCAAAAGTCATAGAAAATTACAAGATTTCTGTTACATTTTGCCAGATTGCTTTCCAGAAAGACTGAAAAATTTATAATCTCCCAGCAGTATATGCACATGTGCGTGCTCAGTTCCTCAGTCACATCCGCCTCTGCGACCCCGGGGACTCTAGTCTGCCAGGTTTCTCTGTCCATGGAATTCTCCAGGCAAGAAAACTGGGGTGGGCTGCCAAACTCAGAGCCCAAACTCACTATGATTATTCTGATTAGTTTTTTATCACTCCCATGGTTGGACTTGCAGTTCTGTGATGATATATGAAATTAATTTTTCTCATACGTTTATGGCTATTTGTGCCTTTTCCTTTATGAACTACCTATTCACAGCCTTTTTTCTTTTTCCTTGGGCATATTTCATTGCTCTCTTGTTGGTTGGTGTTCAGTCACTAAGTCGTCTCTGACTCTTTGTGACCCCATGGACTGCAGACTGCTAGACTCCTCTGTCCATGGGGTTTTCCAGGCGAGAATACTGGAGTGGGTTGCCATTTCCTTCTCCAGGGCATCTTCCTGACCCAGGGATCAAACCTGAGTCTCCTGCGTTGGCAGGCACGTTCTTTCCCACTAAGTCACCAAGCTGGCAAAGGGGACTTACACTAACAGAGGGAGGAGTGGAGGTGATGAGGGACTCCTAGGCCACCCAGGTACTCTGGGCTCATCACCCCGACCCCAGATTTTAGGTCCCTTTCTACAGCACCACTCTGTCTTCTGCGCTAAAGCCATTGCAAATTAATGGACCTTAAGAGGAAAATAACTTCCTGTTAGACTGAAAAGGCTGGCTGACGACCAATCATTTTTCATCTCTGATTAAAATGTCTGAGGAAGAAGTCGGAAATAATTCAGCAAAAGGAAGCTCCCACTCTTGAAGCTTTGGAATGCAAAGGAAATTTGGAGGAGGTAGTGAAAAAGGAGCTCTCTGCCCTGTTTGTGTCTCAGAGCAACCAGGCTCTTTCTCATCTGTATACATGGGGCTTGCTGGTAGGTAGAGAGGGGTCACTGGGGTAACTGGAATAGCTTGGACAAGCAGAACACAAGTGGAATGTGCTTTGGACTCTTAGTCAGGGCTTCCCTGATGGCTCAAGAAGTAAAGAATCTGCCTGCCAGTGTGGGAGACACAGGAGGCATGAATTCGATCCCCGGGTGGGGAAGATCCCCTGGAGGAGGAAATGGCAATCCACTCCAGTATTCTTGCCTGGGAAATCCCACAGACAAAGGAGCCTGCTGGGCTACAGTCCATGGGGTCACAAAGAGTTGGACACGACTAAACACACATGCACACACGCACTTGGATCCTAGTCACGTTCAGTGTTTCCCTGTGCCTGTGTTAGACGTACTTCTTGGAACTACAAATCACCAGTCTGTTTCCCTGGAGCCTGCCTAAGGTAGGACCAGAAATAAGACTTTTAAACAAGGGCCTCAGGTGCTTCTTATGATCTGTCAAGGAGTTGATTCTGTCTAGCGCTTTTCAGACTAAAATCCTCTGAGAAGATCTGACAAACAATACCAAGGAACTCCATTTCTGTGGCAGACTAATGTATACATTCAGTCCTGAATATTCACTGTAAGGACTGATGCTGAAGCTGAAACTCCAATACTTTGGCCACCTGATGCGAAGAACTGACTCATTTGAAAAGATCCTGATGCTGGGAAAGATTGAAGGTGGGAGGAGAAGGGGATGACAGAGGATGAGATTGTTGGATGGCATTACTGACTCAGTGAATGTGTTTGAGTAAACTCCGGGAGTTGGTGATGAAACAGGGAGGCCTGGCGTGCTGCAGTCCATGGGGTTGCAAAGAGTCGGACACGACTGAACGACTGAACTGAACTGAATGTATACGGATCAACATTTTTACCACAAACAAATAAAAACTATGAACAAAACTACATTTTAAAACAGATTCTGTTTATAAACAACAGAGAGGGGACTTCCTTAGTGGTTCAGTGGTTATAATTCCGTGCTCCCAACGCAGAAGGCACGGCTTCAATCCCTGAGCAGGGAAGATTCCTGCCACATGTCGTGGCCAAAAAATAAAACAGAGTAATCAAAAGTGGGGGCTTCCCTGGTGGCTCAGAGGTTAAAGCGTATGCCTCCAACGCGGGAGACCCGGGTTCGATCCCTGGGTCGGGAAGATCCCCTGGAGAAGGAAACGGTAACCCACTCCAGTATTCTTGCCTGGAGAATCCCATGGACGGAGAAGCCTGGTAGGCTACAGTACACGGGGTCGCAAAGAGTCGGACACGACTGAGCGACGGAACAGAACGGAACGGAATCAAAAGTGGTAAGATCTTAAGGCACTGAGATCTCACAGAAGGAAATCACAAGAGGTGAAGCTGATATTTGGCACAGCTTTTTGCCTTGAGGCATTTGCTGTTTCTTAAGAAAAATGAGCTTTGCTGGAGCAGCTGTGAAGAGATATCCCACGACCAAGGTAAGAGAAACCCAAATAAGACAGTAGGTATTGCAAGGGGGCATCAGAGGGCAGACACACTGAAATCATAATCACAGAAAACTAGTTGATCTGATCACATGGACCACAGCCCTGTCCAATTCAATGAAACTAAGCCATGCCGTGTGGGGCCACCCAAGATGGACGGATCATGGTGGAGAGGTCTGACAGCATGTGGTCCACTGGAGAAGGGAATGGCAAACCACTTCAGTATACTTGCCTTGAGAACCCCATGAACAGTATCAAAAGGCAAAATGACAGGATATTGAATGAGGAATTGCCCAGGTCGGTAGATGCCCAGTATGCTACTGGAGATCAGTGGAGAAATAACTCCAGAAAGAATGAAGGGATGGAGCCAAAGCAAAAGAAATACCCAGCTGTGAATGTGACTGGTGATAGAAGCAAGGTCCGATGCTGTAAAGAACAATATTGCATAGGAACCTGGAATGTTAGGTCCATGAATCAAGGCAAATTGGAAGTGGTCAAACAGGAGATGGCAAGAGTGAACATAGACATTCTAGGAATCAGTGAACTAAGATGGACTGGAATGGGTGAATTTAACTCAGATGACCATTATATCTACTACTGTGGCCAGGAATCCCTTAGAAGAAATGGAGTAGCCATCATGGTCAACAAAAGAGTCCGAAATGCAGTACTTGGATGCAATCTTAAAAACGACAGAATGATTTCTGTTCATTTCCAAGGCAAACCATTCAATATTACAGTAATCTAAGTCTATGCCCCAACCAGTAATGCTGAAGAAGCTGAAGTTGAACGGTTCTATGAAGACCCACAAGACCCTTTAGAACTAACACCCAAAAAATGTCCTTTTCATTATAGGGGACTGGAATGCAAAAGTAGGAAGTCAAGAAACACCTGGAGTAACAGGCAAATTTGGCCTTGGAGCACAAAATGAAGCAGGGCAAAGGCTAATAGAGTTTTGCCAAGAGAATGCACTGGTCATAGCAAACACCCTCTTCCAACAACACAAGAAAAGACTTTACACATGGACATCACCAGATGGTCAACACCGAAATCAGATTGATTATATTCTTTGCAGCCAAAGATGGAGAAGCTCTATACAGATAGCAAAAACAAGACCAGGAGCTGACTGTGGCTCAGATCATGAACTCCTTATTGCCAAATTCAGACTTAAATTGAAGAAAGTAGGGAAAACCAGTAGACCATTCAGATATGACCTAAATCAAATCCCTTATGATTATACAGTGGAAGTAAGAAATAGATTTAAGGGACTAGATCTGATAGATAGAGTGCCTGATGAACTCTGGACGGAGGTTCGTGACATTGTACAGGAGACAGGAACCAAGACCATCCCCATGGAAAAGAAAAGCAAAAAAGCAAAACAGCTGTCTGAGGGGGCCTTACAAATAGCTGTGAAAAGAAAAGAAGTGAAAAGCAAAGGAGAAAAGGAAAGATATAAGCATCTGAATGCAGAGTTCCAAAGAATAGCAAGGAGAGATAAGAAAGCCTTCCTCAGCGATCAATGCAAAGAAATAGAGGAAAACAACAGAATGGGAAAGACTAGAGATCTCTTCAAGAAAATTAGAGATATCAAGGGAACATTTCATGCAAAGATGGGCTCGATAAAGGACAGAAATGGTATGGACCTAACAGAAGCAGAAGATATTAAGAAGAGGTGGCAAGAATACACAGAAGAACTGTACAAAAAAGATCTTCACGACCAAGATAATCACGATGGCGTGATCACTCACCTTGAGCCAGACATCTTGGAATGTGAAGTCAAGTGGGCCTTAGAGAGCATCACTACTAACAAAGCTAATGGAGGTGATAGAATTCCAGTTGAGCTATTTCAAATCTTGAAAGATGATGCTGTGAAAGTGCTGCACTCAATATGCCAGCAAATTTGGAAAACTCAGCAGTGCCACAGGACTGGAAAAGGTCAGTCTTCATTCCAATCCCAAAGAAAGGCAATGCCAAAGAATGCTCAAACTATCGCACAATTGCACTCATCTCACAAGCTAGTCAAGTCATGCTCAAAATTCTCCAAGCCAGGCTTCAGCAATACGTGAACCATAAACTTCCAGATGTTCAAGCAGGTTTTCGAAAAGGCAGAGGAACCAGAGATCAAATTGCCAACATCCGCTGGATCATGGAAAAAGCAAGAGAGCTCCAGAAAAACATATATTTCTGCTTCACTGACTATGCCAAAGCTTTTGACTGTGTGGATCACAATAAACTGTGGAAAATTCTGAAAGAGATGGGAATCCCAGACCACCTGACCTGCCTCTTGAGAAACCTGTATGCAGGTCAGGAAGCAACAGTCAGAACTGTACATGGAACAACAGACTGGTTCCAAATAGGAAAAGGAGTGCGTCAAGGTTGTATATTGTCACCCTGCTTATGTAACTTACATGCAGAGTACATCATGAGGAACGCTGGGCTGGAAGAAGCACAAGCTGGAATCAAGATTGCCAGGAGAAATATCAATAACCTCAGATATGCAGATGACACTACCCTTATGGCAGAAAGTGAAGAGGAACTCAAAAGCCTCTTGATGAAAGTGAAAGAGGAGAGTGAAAAGGTTGGCTTGAAGCTCAACATTCAGAAAACAAAGATCATGGCATCTGGTCCCATCACTTCATGGGAAATAGATGGGGAAACAGTGGAAACAGTGTCAGACCTTATTTTTTTGGGCTCCAAAATCACTGCAGATGCTGATTGCAGCCATGAAATTAAAAGACACTTACTCCTTGGAAGGAAAGTTATGACCAACCTAGACAGCATATTCAAAAGCAGAGACATTACTTTGCCAACCAAGGTCCGTCTAGTCAAGGCTATGGTTTTTCCCGTAGTCATGTATGGATGTGAGAGTTGGACTGTGAAGAAAGCTGATCGCCGAAGAATTGATGCTTTTGAACTGTGGTGCTGGAGAAGACTCTTGAGAGTCCCTTGGACTGCAAGGAGATCCAACCAGTCCATTCTAGAGGAGATCAGTCCTGGGTGTTCATTGGAAGGACTGATGCTAAAACTGAAACTCCAGTACTTTGGCTACCTCATGCAACGAGTTGACTCACTGGAAAAGACTCTGATGCTGGGAGGGTTGGGGGCGGGAGGAGAAGGGCACGACAGAGAATGAGATGGCTGGATGGCATCACCAGCTTGATGGACATGAATTTGAGTGAACTCTGGGAGTTGGTGATGGACAGGGAGGCCTGGCGTGCTGTGCTTCATGGGGTTGCAAAGAGTCGGACACGACTGAGCGACTGAACTGAACTGAACTGAAAGACCTATCACCACTCAAAAAGTGAGCTCCGGGGTGAGGCTTGACATGGAAGTGGTTGAGTTTGGGTTCTGTTGCTCTCAGGCACACCTGGACACTCTGCCTGCAGGGGGCCGGCTGCACGGTGGCAGCTGCTAGGAGGCTCAGTCTGCAGTGTGACCCTGTGCTGTTGGCTGGCCTCGGGCCAGTGTTCATCTCCCTGCTTCTGACCACAACTCACACGGCCAACAACTCCCACGTTATTAAATGCCCTGCCTAGCTGCTCTTGTGTTTTAAAATGGCCTGAGCAGCCACGCAGTTATCTATCTATAGGTTTTTCCGTAAACTTGGAAATCTGAACATCTCATTCTCTGAAATCTCCCTTCTGGTGCCAGATGTTGAGGGGATATTTTTTAAAACTTTATCTAAATTTTAATAATAATTTTAAAAAAAAGGATGGATTTGCCAGTAGAAATAAATTGCATTTACAGGCAAAAATAACACTGGCAGGACTAGTTTTAGGCAAAACTGCCAAGAGGATAAAATGAGGTGGGGAACCCCTCCCCTCTCCTTCTGTCGTATTCTTGCTCACTCAGGCGGTGGCAGGGGCAGATACCCACCTTCAATCCCACAGCAGCTGCCCCAAGCCCAGCACCTTCCAGAGAGCTTCCATCATATTCTGGACTCCTTCATGAACCCTCAGCCCCCAGCAGAACATCCCCAGGGTACTGCTTTCTATTAGATAAAGGAAGACAGGGTCTCGAACTGACTTTTGGACACAGAGGGGGAAGGGAAGGGACAAATTGAGAGAGCAGCATTGACATATATACACTCTGTGCATGTGCGTGTGTGTGTGTGAGCTCAGTCATGCCCAACTCTTTGTGACCCCATGGACTGTAGCCTGCCAGGCTCCTCTATCCATGAGATTCTCCAAGCAAGAATACTGGAACAGGTTGCCACTTCCTTCTCCAGGGATCTTCCCAACCCAGAGATTGAACCTGAGTCTCTTGCATCTCCTGCACTGGCAGACAGGTTCTTTACCACTAGCACCACCTGGAAAGCCCCACACTACCGTGTGTAAAATAGACAGCTAGCAGGAAGCTGCCGTATAGCACAGGGAGCTCAGGTTGGTGCTGTGTGATGACCTAGAGGGGTGGGAGGGAGGCTCCAAAGGGAGGGAATATATGTATACATATAGCTGATTCATGTTGCTGTACAGCAGAAATTAACACAGCAGTGTCAAGCAATGATACTGTGATTTAAGATTTTTTCAATTAAAAAAAAAGCATGGGGGGGTGCCTCATACTCATCTGACTGAGACCCCTCCTTTGCAGATAGCCCTGTCCCTGTAGGGTTCAAAGTGAGGGGCTTGGGGAAGAAGAGAGAGGAAGAGAGAGACACAGAGATGGGAGACAGATTTGGAGGGAGACGAAGAAGGAGAGAAAGAATGAAAGAGAGGGGGCCAAGAGATGCAGGGGTCGGGGGAAGAAGAAAGAGAAGGGGAAGGGATGCAGGTGTGTGATGGCTGGGCCACATGTAGAAACTGAAAAGCAAAAAACATCATCGCTCGGTGGTGACGGAAAGGCTGATAAGGAAATCAAAAGAAAACCCAGATTTGAGGAAAGCAGCCTGTAGAAGGAGTTCCCAGGTGGCACTAGTGGTAAAGAATCTGCCTGCCAATGCCCACAATACAAGTTCAATCCCTGATCTGGGAAGATCCCACTTGCTGCGGAGCAACTAAGTCCCAGGAGCTGCAACTACTGAGCCATGTGTCACAACTACTGAAGCCCATGAGCCCTAGATCCTGTGCCCTGCAAAAAGAGAAGCCACCCCAATGAGAAGCCGGCACACTGCAACGAGAGTAGCCCCCACTGTCTGCAACTAGAGAAAGCCAGAGTGCAGAATCTCCAGAACAGCCCAAAAAACAAAAATGAAGTTAATATAATTTTAAAAAAGGACCGGGCAAGGGGGGGAAGTGGAACTGCAATGCAGGCATGCACAGGCACACGGCCTCAGCCAGGCCCATGGCCGCTGCCCTGCGATGGCCCCTCACTGGTGGCCTGCCCTGAAGCAAAGGGGCCAGACCTTCCCACCTCTTCAGTGACCAGATGCTAGTGTGGGCTGTCATCAAGAAAGGGCTCTAACTCTGCGAGAGATGCTTTTGTTTTGTTGTTGTTGTTTTTCTGTCACTAAGTGTGTCTGACTCTTTGCGACTCCATGGAC
The DNA here is from genome assembly GCF_049115385.1 of Moschus berezovskii. Classification (NCBI taxonomy): domain Eukaryota; kingdom Metazoa; phylum Chordata; class Mammalia; order Artiodactyla; family Moschidae; genus Moschus; species Moschus berezovskii. Next base: position 43,958,351 of record NC_142480.1, on the reverse strand, counting down.
TGCAGCACACCAGGCTTCCCTTTCCTTCACCATCCCCCGGAGTTTGCTCAAACTCACGTCCATTGAGTCAGTAATGCCGTCCAACCATCTCGTCCTCTGTTGTCCCTTCTCCTTCTGCCCTCAATCTTTCCCAGCATCAGGCTCTCTGCATCAGGTGGCCAAAGTACTGGAGCTGCAGCATCAGGAGCAATTGTTTAGCCAGGAGCAATTCCAGGGGAGGGGCTCAGCTCTGGGCCACCAGCAGCTGGAAGAAAGCATAGTTTAGGCCTCACAGAGGGGTCGGGCAGCTCGTCACAGCACCCGCTGCACCTTCCATCGTCTTCTTCTCTGCTTGAAGTAAAGGCCCACAGCTGATCTATTCAGACACAGAGAGATCTCGGACAGTAGACTTAAATTTACCTCCTGCCTTTGGAGAGCTCTCTTCAACAGCTAACTCCAGCTTTGTCTGTCTGCTGTGCACGGCCCCAGTCAAAAATGAGCACAAGAACATGAACTTCTATCAGCAGGAAAACTCTGCAGACTGCTAACTGTCATAGAGTTTTGCCGTGGCATAAGTCCCTGCCTGTTGACCCTCGGTCCAATTACCGTGTGAAAAGGGTTGTTACACGGGGTTTATCCTTCCGTGAGGAATTTCTGGAATCTCCAAGGCAGGGCCAACGGGAGACAGGTATCTACATTTTGTTATTGCTGTTCTTGCTCCACTGGGTCTTGTGTGTGTGTCAGTCACTCAGTCATGTCTAGCTCTCTGTAACACCCCCTGAGCTGTAGCCCTCCAGGCTCCTCTGCCCATGGGATTTCCCAGGCAAGAATACTGGTGTGGGATGCCATGCCCTTCTCCAAGGGATCTTCCTGACCCAGGGATCGAACCTGGGTCTCCTGCATTGCAGGCGGTCTTCTTACTGTCTGAGTCACCAGGGAAGTCCATATGCCGGGTCTTAGTTGCCACATATGGGTTCTAGTTCCCTGACCAGGAATCGACCCCAGACCCCCTGCATTGCAAGTACAGAATGCACATGGGACCACAGAACACAACTGGGATTGGCCACACACCTGCAGAACACTGCTGACTTGAGGGGTTCACACCTCTTCCATCCTACACGACTCTGGTGTCAGACGTCACCCCCACCAGGTGAAACCTACGATACTTATAGTGAAAGTGAAAGTCGCTCAGTCGTGTCCGACTCTTTGTGATTCATGTCCATGGAATTCTCCAGGCCAGAATACTGGAGTGGGTAGCCTTTCCCTTCTCCAGGGGATCTTCCCAACCCAGGGATCGAACCCAGGTCTCCCGCATTGCAGGCAGATTCTTTACCAGCTGAGCCACAAGGGAAGCCTGCATATACTTTTCATGGCTGGCAAAAAGGGCATTCCAGTTTAAGCTGAGTTGCTCCATTACCTATCTCCCCATTTGGAGAAGGAAATGGCATGGGATTTCTTGCCTGGGAAATCCCATGAACAGACGAACCTGGTGGGCTACACTCCATGGGATTGAAAAAGTCAGACATGATTGAGCAAGTAAATATTACATTTATCTCTAAACATCCAGACTCTAGTTCTCTATAAAAGCTTTCCTATGACTTTAACATTCATAAGAACCCATAAGGGTGCTTGCTTACAATGCAAATTTCTAGGCCGCTACCCCTAGAGATTCTGATTTAGTAGATGGCCTGTAGAAAACAGTTTGAAAAACAGCGCTCTAGAAAACAGTGCTGTCTAATAGAACTTCTTGCAGTGATGGCCATGTTTTATCTCAACACTATTTAGTTTAGTAGGCACCTAATAGATGGCTAATGTGACCAAGGAAGTGAATTTTAAGTTTTATTCAGTTCTGAAAAGCGAAAGTGTAATCGCTCAGTTGTTTTTGACTCTTCGCGACCCCACAGACACGAAGGAGCCCACCAGGCTCCTCTGTCCATGAAATTCTCCAGGCAAGAATACTGGAGTGGGTAGCCATTCAGTTTTAATCAATTTCCATTTAAATAGCTACATGTGATGAGGGTCACCGTCTTGAACAGCACAGCTTAGGACCTTGATGCCCAGAGTGCACAGCAAACCAATAGCAGCTCCTGGGGGGTTGTTAGAAATGCAGAATTTCAGGTCGCACTCTAGACCTACTGAATCAAGATCTGCAGTCTAACAAGATGCCCAGGCAGGAGCTCCCTGGAGATCCAGTGGCTATGACTCCAAGCTTCTACTGCAGCGAGGAGTGGGTTTGATCCCCGGTCAGGGAACTAAGATCTCTCACATGCCAAAAAATAATAATAACAAATAAAAATTTAAAAACGAACAAGATCCCCAGGCAAACCATAAGTCAATGAAGGCTGACACTCACTTTCGAGAGCATTTTGGTGCCTCACTGAGATGTCCCATTCCTGAGCCACCTGCCATCCGTTTACACCACTCTTGTTATAGACAAATTCTAATACCCAACTGTATTAACAGTCTAATCCAATTTTTACCCAGAATACTGGATTCTGATGTAACTAGCATATTGGTTTAGAAGAAATAAGAGGATGTGTGTGTGTGTTAATATAAAGAGGGAAAGAGAAAAATGAAGAGACGGTGTAGTCAAGTTAGGATGGGTCCTATATGCTAGCCAAGGGTCTCAGCAGTAGAGAACCATCAAAGATGTTAAGCAGGCAGATAACATAAGTAGGGTTGTTTTCTGACAATAAGGTTCCTAACTGTGGAGGATGGGGTAGGGGAGATGGCTGGTCACACAGGAATCTCCATTGTTCCTCGGGTCTTATATGAAGTATAATTACAGGGACTTACAAAATCTATCTATCCTCCAGCATCCATGTCCACAAGTATCTCAACCCAGATCTTCAGAATAATGTAGTACTCTCTTTTCTTGAGAGAAAATAACAGACGATTTTTGTATTTTAATCCCTAAGAGATAATTTCTCAGTGATAAACCAGACGTCACTATTTCTAGTAGTGAACTATTTGGGATCCAATTCACCCCTGCAACAATTGTTTGCTTCTAAAGTATATATTTTTCTAATTTTATTTATTTTGAATTGAAGGATAATTGCTATTCAATATTGGTTTCATTTCTGGCATACATCAACGTGAATTAGCCATAGGTGTAAAGTATACTTTTTTACCCTTCGTTGTACAGCAGAAACTAACACGACATTACAAACTAATTATACTCAAGTACAAATAATGTAAATATACATTTAAAAAATAAAGTGTACTTTCTATACATTTTAAGGCTAAAATATAAGGAGGATATTCACAGAACACACATAATCAAAACAATGGACTTCCCTTTAGATATCTTTCCCATTAGTATTCACGTGGTCTGTTGTCGCAAACATGAAAATGAAAAATAGCTGCAACTGGGGGTGGAGAGAGGGATGGCATGCAAGGAAGTGAAGGACTTAAAAGTGTTCCTCATCTTTAATCCGGGCTCAGAAGTCCTTTGATGCACCCAAAGGGTGGAGATTGGTCAGCCAGGGTCTCTGAGAGGGAAAGAACCCAGAGATAGGAATCTGCTGTTTTCTAGGCAACAGGGTTCTTTAGGCCATGCCGTTTTTCAAGAAATAACTTAAGAGAAATGATTTATCCTAGCAGAAGGCAATGGCACCCCACTCCAGTACTCTTGCCTGGAAAATCCCATGGATGGAGGAGCCTGGTAGGCTGCAGTCCGTGGGGTCGCTAAGGGTCAGACACGACTGAGTGACTTCACTTTCACTTTTCACTTTCACACATTGGAGAAGGAAATGGCAACCCACTCCAGTATTCCTGCCTGGAGAATCCCAGGGACGGGGGAGCCTGGTTGGCTGCCGTCTATGGGGTCGCACAGAGTCGGACACGACTGAAGTGACTTAGCAGCAGCAGTACTCAAACACGATGGGCAAGAGAATAGCCCGGGAGAGCACTCAGAATATAAGGAGACCAGAGAGATGAAGGGGTCATGGGAGGTCAGACACATGTGGTTATTAAGAGGCAAAGAGAGGGGCTTTCCTGCTAGTCCAATGGTTAGGAATTCACCTGCTATGGAAGGGGACACAGGTTCAATCCCTGGACTGGGAAGATCCTATGTGCTATGGGAAGATCCTATGGAGCAACTAAGCCTGTTCACAACTACTGAGCCTATGCACCAGAGCCCGTGCTCCACAAGAGAAGCCACTGCGATAAGAAGCCTGTGCACTGCAACTAGAGAGTAGCCCCTACTCGTTGCAACTAGAGAAAGGCTGCAGGCAGCAATGAAGACCCAGCGCAGCCAAAAATAATAGATCAATTAAAAAATGTTTTCAAAGACGCAAGGAGAGAAGGGTTGGATGAAGTCAGTGCCCCAAAGCTCAGGCAAGTCTGTTAGTGGAGGGACCAGAGAACTGAAACCTCTACCAATCCCACTAGGAGGACAAGTCCTTGGAGCAGTGGCCTCCAAACAAGGTGACATGCACCAGGGAGTGGGCAAGGTGAACCACTGGGGCTCCAGAAGAAGAAATTAGAATATCTATTTGTACTTACTTTTTATCTTCAAAAGACAATGAATTAAGTTTTGCTAAAACTTAAAACATAGATTGGCATCTGCCCTGAACTCCAAAGGCACATCACAAGGTCCCATGTCCAGTTAGGACGCAGGCCAGAAAATAGTTGTTGGAAGTGTGAACGGAGGTGTTTAGTTCCTTTCCGCATATTGTGATGTATTGTGTTTTTTCAATATTCCCAGACATGTAGATTATTATGTAGTTTTCACTAAATCCATCCTCTTAAAATGGGTCTGTGTGTTTGTGTGCTCAGTCACTCAGTCATGTAGAACTCTTTGCGACCCCATGGACTGTATCTCACCAGGCCCCCCTATCCATGGGATTTTCCCAGCAAGAATACTGGAGTGGGCAGTCATTCCCTTCTCCAAGGGATCTTGACACTATAGTCATCAAAATAATATCACTTTCTGAACAAACTTATGGTTGCTGGGGGGACAGGATAGTTAGGGAGTTTGGGATGGACATGTCAGTTCAGTAACTCAGTCGTAGCCGACTCTTTGTGACCCCATGGACTGCAGCAAGCCAGGCTTCCCTGTCCATCACCAACTCCTGGAGCTTACTCAAACTCATGTCCATTGAGTTGGTGATGCCATCCAACCATCTCATCCTCTGTCGTCCCCTTCTCCTCCCACCTTCAATCTTTCCCACCATCAGGGTCTTTTCAAATGAGTCAGTTCTTCGCATTTGGTGGCCAAATTATTGGAGTTTCAGCCTCAGCATCAGTCCTTCCAATGAATATTCAGGGTTGATTTCCTTTAGAATTGACTGGTTTGATCTCTTTGCAGTCCAAGGGACTCTCAAGAGTCTTCTCCAACATTGATGTTGAAGCTGATTCATCAGCACTCAGCTTTCTTTGTAGTCCAACTCTCACATCCATACATGGTACTGGAAAAATCATAGACAGACCTTGTTGACAAAGTAATGTCTCTGCGTTTTAATATGCTGTCTAGGTTGGTAATAGCTTTTCTTCCAAGGAGCAAGCATCTTTTAATTTCATGGCTGCAGTCACCATCTGCAGTGATTTTGGAGCCCCCCAAAATGAAGTCTATCACTGTTTCCATTGTTTCCCCATCTATTTGCAATGAAGTGAATGGGACCGGATGCCACGATCTTAGTTTTCCAATGTTGAGTCTTAAGCCAACTTTTCCACTCTCCTCTTTCACTTTCATCAAGCAGCTCTTTGCTTTCTGCCATAAGGGTGGTGTCATCTGCATATCTGAGGTTATTGATATTTCTCCCAGAAATCTTGATTAAAGATTGTACTTCATCTAGCCTGGCATTTCTCATGATGTACTCTGCATATAAGTTAAATAAGCAGGGTGACAAATACAGCCTTGATGTACTCCTTTCCCGATTTGGAACCAGTCTGTTTTTCTATGTCCAGTTCTAATTGTTGCTTCTTGACCTGCGTACAGGTTTCCTAGGAGGCAGGTCAGGTGGTCTGGTATTCCCAACTCTTTAAGAATTTTCCACAGTTTGCTGTGATCCACACAGTCAAAGGCTTTGGCGTAGTCAATAAAGCAGAAGTAGATGTATTTCTGGAAATCTCTTGCTTTTTCTATGATCCAACGGATGTTGGCAATTTGATCTCTGGTTCCTCTGCCTTTTCTAAATCCAGTTTGAACATCTGGAAGTTCACGGTTCACGTACTGTTGAAGCCTGGCTTAGAGAATTTTGAGCATTACTTCGATAGCCTGTGAGATGAGTGCAATTGTGTGGTAGTTTGAACATTCTTTGGCATTGCCTTTCTTTGGGACTGGAATGAAAATTGACCTTTTCAAGTCCTATGGCCGCTGCTGAGTTTTCCAAATTTGCTGATATTGAGTGCGGCACTTTCACAGCATCATCTTTTCGGATTTGAAATAGCTGAACTGCAATTCCATCCTCCACTAGCTTTGTTCATAGTGATGCTTCTTAAGGCCCACTTGACTTCGCATTCCAGGATGTCTGGCTCTAAGTGAGTGATCACACCCTCATGGTTATCTAGGTTGTGAAGATCTTTTTTGTATAGTGCTTCTGTGTATGCTTTCCATCTCTTCTTAATATCTTCTGCTTTTGTTAGGTTCATACCATTTCTGTCCTTTATTGTGCCTATCTTTGCATGAAATGTTCCCTTGGTATCTCTAATTTTCTTGAAGAGATCTCTATTCTTTCCCGTTCTATTGTTTTCCTCTATTTCTTTGCATTGATCACTGAAGAAGGCTTTCTTATCTCTCCTTGCTATTCTTTGGAACTCTGTATTCAAATGGGTATATCTTTCCTTTTCTCCTTTGCCTTTTGCTTCTCTTCTTTTCTAGGAAGTCCTCCTCAGTCCTCCTTTTTGCATTTCTTTTGCTTGGGTATGGTCTTGACCACTGCCTCCAGTACAATGTCATGAACCTCTATCCATACTTCTTCAGGCACTCTATCAGATCTAATCCCTTGAATGTATTTGTAGTTTCCACTGTATAATCGTAAGGGTTTTGATTTAGGTCATACCTGAATGGTCTAGTGGTTTTTCCTACTTTCTTCAATTTAAGTCTGAATTTGGCAATAAGGAGTTCATAATATGAGCCACAGTCAGCTCCCAGTCTTATTTTTGTTGACTGTTTAGAGATTCTCCATCTTTGGCCGCAAAGAATATAATCAATCTGATTTTGGAGTTGACCATCTGGTGATGTCCATGTGTAGAGTCTTCTCTTGGGTTGTTGGAAGAGGGTGTTTGCTATGACCAGTGCATTCTCTTGGCAAAACTCTGTTAGCCTTTGCCCTGCTTCATTCTTTACTCCAAGACCAAATTTGCCTGTTACTCCAGGTATCTCTTGACTTCCTACTTTTGCATTCCAGTCCCCTATAATGAAAAGGACATATTTTTTGGGTGTTAGTTCTAGGAGGTCTTGTAGGTCTTCATAGAACAGTTCAATTTCAGCTTCTTCAGCATTACTGGTAGGGGTATAGTTTTGGATTACTGTAATATTGAATGGCTTGCTTGGAAACGAACAGAAATCATTCTGTCGTTTTTGAGATTGCACCCAAGTACTGCATTTCGGACTCTTTTGTTGACCATGATGTCTACTCCATTTCTTCTAAGGGATTCCAGCCCACAGTAGTAGATATAATGGTCATCTGAGTTAAATTCACCCATTCCAGTCCATTTTAGTTCGCTGATTTCTAAAATGTCAATGTTCACACTTGCCATCTCCTGTTTGACCACTTCCAATTTACCTTGATTCATGGACCTAACATTCCAGGTTCCTATGCAATATTGTTCTTTACAGCATCAGACTTTACTTCTATCACCAGTCACATCCACAACTGGGTGTTTTTGCTTTGGCTCTGTCTCTTCATTCTTTCTGGAGTTATTTCTCCACTGACCTCCAGTAGCATATTGGGCTCCTACCAACCTGGGGAGTTCATCTTTCAGTGTCCTGTCTTTCTGCCTTTTTATACTGTTCATGGAGTTCTCAAGGCAAGAATACTGAAGTGGTTTGCCATTCCCTTCTCCAGTGGACCACATTTTGTCAGAACTCTCCACCATGACCCGTCTGTCTTGGGTGGCCCTACACAGCATGGCTCATGGTTTCATTGAATTAGACAAAGCTGTGGTCCATGTGATCAGTTTGATTAGTTTTCTGTGATTGTGGTTTTCATTCTGACCAGCCCTTTGATGGATAAGGATAAGAGGCAAATGGAAGTTTCCTGATGGGAGAGACTGACTGAGGGGGAAACTGGGTCTTTTCTGATGGGCGGGGCTATACTCAGTAAATCTTTAATCCAATTTTCTATTGATGGGTGGGGCAGTGCTTCCTATTGTTTGACCTGAGGTCAAACTATAGTGTAGGTAATGAAGACAATAGCGACTTCCTTCAAAAGGTCCCATGCAGGCACTACCACACTCATGCCCCAGACCCTGCACCAGGCCACAGCCGACCCATGCCTCTGCCAGACTCCTGGACACTCACAGACAAGTCTGGGTCAGTCTCTTGTTGGGTCACTGCTCCTTTCTCCTGGGTCCTGGTGTGCACAAGGTTTTGTTTGTGCCCTCCAGGAGTCTGTTTCCCTCATCCTGTATAAGTTCTGGAAGCACTATGGTGGGGTTAATGGCAACCTCCTCCAAGACGGCTTATGCCATACCCAGTTCTGCTGCACTCAGAGTCCCTGCCCCTGTGGCAGGCCACTGCTGACCCATACCTCCACAAGAGACACTCAAACACTCAAAGGCAGGTCTGGCTCAGTCTCTGTGGAGTCTCCTGGTGTGCACAAGGTTTTGTTTGAGCCCTCTGAGTGTCTCTGGTGGGTATGGGGTTTGATTCTAAATGCGTTTCTGCCCCTCCTACCGTCTTGCTGGGACATGTACACACTGCTATATTTAAAATGGGTAACAAAAAACTATTGTATGACACATGGAATTCTGCTCAACATTATGTGTCAGCCTGAATGGGAGGGGGGTTTGGGGGAGAATGGATACATGTATATGTATGGCTGAGTTCCTCCACTGTTCTCTCGAAACTATCACAACATTGTTAATTGGCTATACCCCAATACAAAATGTTTATGTGTTCAGTTCAGTTCAGTCTCTCAGTTGTGTCCGACTCTCTGCGACCCCATGAATCACAGCACGCCAGGCCTCCCTGTCCATCACCAACTCCCGGAGTTCACTCAAACTCATGTACACAGAGTCGGTGATGCCATCCAGCCACCTCATTCTCGGTCGTCCCCTTCTCCTCCCGCCCCCAACCTTTCCCAGCATCAGTCTTTTCCAGTGAGTCAACTCGTTGCATGAGGTGGCCAAAGTATTGCAGTTTCAGCTTTAGCATCAGTCCTTCCAATGAACACCCAGGATCGATCTCCTTTAGAATGGACTGGTTGGATCTCCTTGCGGTACGAGGGACTCTCAAGCGTCTTCTCCAGCACCACAGTTCAAAAGCATCAGTTCTTCGGCGATAAGCTTTCTTCACAGTCCAACTCTCACATCCATACATGACCACGGGAAAAACCATAGCCTTGACTAGACGGACCTTGGTTGGCAAAGTAATGTCTCTGCTTTTTAATATATTATCAATGTTGGTCATAACTTTCCTTCCAAGGAGCAAGCGTCTTTTAATTTCATGGCTGCAATCAGCATCTGCAGTGATTTTGGAGCCCAAAAAATAAAGTCTGACACTGCTTCCACTGTTTCCCCATCTATTTCCCATGAAGTGATGGGACCAGATGCCATGATCTTTGTTTTCTGAATGTTGAGCTTCAAGCCAACCTTTTCACTCTCCTCTTTCACTTTCATCAAGAGGCTTTTGAGTTCCTCTTCACTTTCTGCCATAAGGGTAGTGTCATCTGCATATCTGAGATTATTGATATTTCTCCCGGCAATCTTGATTCCAGCTTGTGCTTCTTCCAGCCCAGCGTTCCTCATGATGTAATCTGCATATAAGTTAAATAAGCAAGGTGACAATATACAGCCTTGACGCACTCCTTTTCCTATTTGGAACCAGTCTGTTGTTCCATGTCCAGTTCTGACTGTTGCTTCCTGACCTGCATACAGGTTTCTCAAGAGGCAGGTCAGGTGGTCTGGTATTCCCATCTCTTTCAGAATCTTCCACAGTTTATTGTGATCCACACAGTCAAAGGCTTTGGCATAGTCAATGAAGCAGAAATAGATGCTCTTCTGGAACTCTCTTGCTTTCTCCATGATCCAGCGGATGTTGGCAATTTGATCTCTGGTGCCTCTGCCTTTTCTAAAACCTGCTTGAAGAATAAAAATAAATTTGAAAAAAAAATACTGGAGTGGGTTGTCATTTCCTTCTCCAGAGGACCTTCCTGACCCAGGGATCGAACCCACATCCCCTGCATTGGAAAATGGATTCTGAACCATGGGATTGGCATGGGAGGTCCCATGACAACTAAATTGACATGTAGGATGATGTGATGAGGAGAACAATGCCCAGGGACACTTATGCAAGTGAAGGGACAGGGGAAGACTTCACAGGAGAGGAGGCAATGGAGCTAAGTCTTGAAAGATAAACAGGAGGCTCCCAGATGAACAAAAGAGGAAGAAGCACTGCAGCCAGAGAAAAAGCAGCCCGAGAGGCAGGAAGGGTGGAAGAAACAGGTGGTTTGAGCTGTGTGGTTGTCCACACAGCTGGGACAGGGAAGAGTACAGGGAGAGCTGAGCCTGGAAGGAGATGAGTAGGGGTACTTCATGGTCAGGTTCATGTCTGATAAGATCACCTTGACTGTGGTCTGAGAAATAAAGTGAAGAGAAGTAGACTGAAGGCAGGAGCCAAGGATGGGGCTCTTGCCCAGTTTAGCTTAGACACTCAGAGTCTGGACAAAAGGGACAACAGGATGAGGAGAGGAGGGAACAGGTTGAGAGAGACTTCCCAGGTGGCTTAGTGGGTAAGGAATCCGCCTGCAGTCCAGGAGACAAAGGAGACGTGGGTTTGATCGTGGGGTTAGGAAGACCCCCTGGAGAAAGGCATGGCAACACACTCCAGCATTCTTGCCTGGAGAATCCCATGAACAGAGGAGCCTGGTGGGCTATAGTCCATAGGGTCTCAAAGAGACAATCGGACATGACTGAAGAGACTGAGCTCATATGCATGCTCAGAGGCAGAATCAAAGGGACTTGGGGACAGGTACAGTGTGAGATGTGAGTGCAAGAGCAGCACCCTGGAAGCCTCCTGGTCTCTGGCTAAAACCAGACTTCCCCCATGAGACTCCTGTTCCCTGGCTGTGATGCCATCTACCAACCATCAGCTCAAATCTCATCTCCTGAACAGACACCACCAATCAACAGAAATAAAGTCTAACTTGCAGGACACCAGATCTTTTTTTTTTTAATTAATTTATTTATTTTAATTGGAGGCTAATTACTTTACAATATTGTGGCGGTTTTTGCCATACAGTGACATGAATCAGCCATGTGTGTACATGTGTCCCCATCCTGAACCCCCCCTCCCTCCTCCCTCCCCATCCCATCCCTCAGGGTTGTCCCAGTGCACCGGCTTTGAGTGCCCTGCTTCATGCATCAAACTTGGACTGGTCATCTATTTCACATATCGTAATATACATGTTTCAATGCTATTCTCTCAAATCATTCCACCCTCGCCTTCTCCCACAGAGTCCAAAAGTCTGTTCTTTATATCTGTGTCTCTTTTGCTGTCTCGCATATAGGGTCATCGTTACCATCTTTCTAAATTCCATCTATATGCATTAATATACTCTATTGGTGTTTTTCTTTCTGACTTACTTCACTCTGTATAACAGGCTCTAGTTTCATCCATCTCATTAGAACTGATTCAAATGCGTCTTTTTAAGACACCAGATCTTAAACTCATCAGTGACTGACACCTGGAACAGCAGAGATGGGAACACATCAGACAGATTTAAATATTTAAATCATAAAAGGTTTCAGGCTGTTGTCCACCAAGTGTTAGAAAGCATCAGAAATAATTTCAGGTTGAGTAAGTGAAGCCATGATGAAACGGGAGAATATTCTTGGGGAACTTTGAATGCAAAGCAAACTCCAAGTCATTTAGTAATTGCTGGGTCTCTGTGTGCCTGCCAGACTGACCCAGACCCCTGACAAGACTTCATGACTGTGTCCATTCCCTGTAAGTTTCCTTTCCTCTCACACTCTCAATTTGAGCACAGCGCCTCATGAATGTTCAGCTTACACTTCAAAGCAGAACCAGGGATTCCCTAAAGGCTCAAGTGGTAAAAAGTCTGTCTGCAATGTGAAAGACCTGGGTTTGATCCCTGGGTCAAGAGGAGGTAACGGCAAACCACCCCAGTATTCTTGCCTGGAGAATCCCATAGACAGAGGAGCCTGGCAGGCTTAGTCCATGGGGTCGCCAAGAGTCAGGCTCAACTCAGCAACTAAACCACCACCACCACAAAGCAGAGAGACCAACCCGGAACATTAAGGCCAGAAAGCTAAACTGAAAATCACACGGTGATAGCCTCCGTTTTAATCAATGTTCCATTACACACACGGCTATTGATTTTTAATAACTGGTTTCATGTTAGGTGTATCTTATGTTAAAAACAATATAGCCCATAATCACATTAGTGTGCAATTTCCACTAATTTCTGACAAAGAGAAAATACACATATTCGACTTTTTTCTGGCACAAAACCTTGATTATCCAGCTGGGGTCGTCAGAGCCAAAAGTGCTCAGGAGTCTTCGTAAAGCACTTCGTCTACCTTCACATCATTCTCATCCACTGGGACCTGGAGGCAGATCTGCTCTTTGAAAGCCAAGGCCAGGGTGTAGGGCTTCACGTCCTGGGACTGCAGACAGCGCTTCAGGTAGGCGTCATAGTAGCCCTTGCCCCGTCCCAAACGGTTGCTCTGTTTGTCGAACCCGAGACCCGGCACGAAGATGAGGTCAAGTCCCCCTGTGGAAAAGAGGAGCAAATTTATAAGGAAGGTTAATATGGACAGGGACCAGGGCCACACCAGGTACCCACTGAGGAGAGGCGGCAGCTACTGTATTTGTGATTGATGAGGCCACAGGCAATATCCAGGCCACCAAGAGCCTGGGCCAGGAGGGGAAGGCACAGTACGTGCTACTGGCCCAAGCCGTGAATCAGACAGCCAACTGATCCCTGGAGCCCCCATCGGAGTTCATTATCAAGGTACAAGACGTCAGTAACAACCCACCCGTCTTTCTCCTCAGGCCCTACCATGGCACAATGTCCCATGTGGGCAAGAAAAGACCGATCACTTCCTGATCTGGTTTTTGTTTTGCTATGATGCCTTTTATTTTTTTTGAGTATAGCTGCTTTACAATGTTGTGTTAGTTTCTGCTGTACAGCAAAGTGAATCAGCTATATGTTTACATATGTCCGCTCCCATTTGGATCTCCCACCCTCACCCATCTAGGTCATCACAGAGCACCAAGCTGAGCTCCCTGTGCTATACAGCAGCTTCCCACTAGCTCTCTATTTCACACATGGTAGTGTATATAATGATTGATAAATGATGTCTATTTTTTCTATGATTTTTAATGAAATACACGATCACTGTTGAAAATCTGAAAAAACTAAAAGAAAGAAATAAAAATTACTCAGCAACCAGTAAGCCCATCATCCATTCTCTGGCAGTTCTTTCAAGTATGCATGCTAAGTTGCTTCAGTCGTGTCTGATTCTGCGACCCCACGGACTGTAGCCTGCCAGGCTCCTCTGTCCATGGGATTCTCCAGGCAAGAATACTGGCGTGGGTTGCCGTGCCCTTCTCCATTTTTCATGTATTCATGTACAAAAATGCCAGATTCCCAGGCCCTATCCACACCTAGTTAAAGAGAATCTCAAGACTTCCCTGGTGGTTCAGTGGCTGAGAGGCTGCTATCCCTATACAGGTGCCCGGATCCTATCTCTGGTCAGGGAACTAGATCCCATGAGCCACAATTAAGAGTTGACATGGCTCAACTAAAGATCCCACATGCCACAACTAAGACTGACACAGCCAAATAAATAAAATAAAAATAAATGTTAAAGAAGATAAAGAGAATCTCCAGGGATAGGGTCTAAGAAGTCCTTTTTCTCTTAATTTCTTTATCTAAGCATACAGATGACCCTAGACACACTCCTGCCAAGTTTGGGAGCCAATGTCTCAGGGCGCTGACAACTGGCAGAGTGGGAGAGGGTCAGAGGGAAATCAGGAAGGACAGAGCTCTTGTCAAAGTTGATGAGCAGCAGTAGGATGAGTTGTTAACAGGGCTAAGCTGACCCTTTTCATCTCCCCTCTTACAGAAGCAGGGAGGCCAAATTGTCCTGCTTTCCTGAATTCACATGAATGCGACCTTTGACCTATTCAGGAACATTCTGAAGGTACCAGATGGGGTCCCAAGGTTGGTCCTCTGGCTGGAACTCTCCCAGGGACACAAGGACCAGAACTGGCCACGGCCTTGTCAGCACAGGGCTCAGAGAGGAAGGCGGGGTCTTCAAAGTTACAAAAAGCTGCCCACAGTTAGAGGTGTGCAGAAGGCCACAAAGGTCGCGAGGAGCTCCGTCGACTCTGTGAGGTCCAGGGAGTGACCCTCCAGCCCCTGGCGGGGAGCTGGACACAACAGCACTGCTCACGAGCAGCAGCACACACCCAACTGTCATTTACCCAGTGGCCATCCTGTACCGAGCCTCAGCCTTCTGAGGGCTGTCCTGGGGGGTCCAAGTGACCTCCAGCTTAGCAGGGACTGACCACGCACACAGTGTTGCTGGCAAAAACGTACCAGTGAGGGCTGGGAGCCATGAATTCTCTGGAATGGGCTGTTCAGAGTAAAAGTGTTCAGACTGCCAGCCAGGCTGGCCCCCCGCTATCAGCAGCTGTTCTGACTGCTTGCGGAACTGCGAGATGAACTCAGCTTCTCCTGGGTGCCCAGCACACCTGCCAACCCCTGCCTGCCAAAACCTGGCTGAGCACACCTCCAATGACAGGTATGACCTTCTTGAGGAAACCTGCTCATCTACTCTAATCCCAACTTGCTATAAGGCTCTGGCCACTGACCGTCACCTTCCCTCCCTGTCCCTGATCTGCTCATCTCTCTTGGGAATCACAGTGACTTATGGCTCAGACTCCGCCCCTTCCAAGTCCTCCTCCTGAGCTTAGAGTTCAGCTCTGTCATTACGCCCAGAACACACCTGCACACATCTTTTCCTCCGTTCCTTTGCAGACCCACATCACAGAACATAAGGAAAGAGTTTTCCGTAGAAGGAAGTGGAAACAACGTCAGGAGCTGGCCAAAAGGACAGTAAGGTGCAGACAGGGCAGTATCATCAGAGTCAGCAGCAAGGGAACTGGCAGGGTAAGGTTAACTTTGGGAGATGGGGCAGACTGAGCTGTAGAATCTTCACCGACACCCCCCGCCCCCTGGCAAAAAAATAAAAGCCCAGGAACTAGGCCCTGAAAGAAAATAAGGAAAAAGGGTTCTCTGAAGGCCTTGATTTATTCTTGAGACTGAAAGTACACGCTAGGCACTGAGGATTCAGTTCACCTTCACAAAACATCCTTTCTACCTCTGGCCAAGGAGGCGGCAGCTGGGCCACAGACACCTCTTAGGATGCTCTGAACTCAGACTGTCCATCCTGGGTTTTGCAGGACAATATAATTAGCTTGGCCAGAGGACTCCCTTTAATACTAACGAGAAAGCTGAAAACAGCAAGTGTGAGAGTCCGGCAGTTAAACGGAGCTTTCTAACACTCCTTTCAACACATCCTATGCATAACCTTCTCTCTCTTTCCATTGCTCTTCTTGCTAAGTTCAGTGTCATGGCCACATCTCCCACAAAGTCCTCTGCAGGAACTTGATAAACTTCTCCATGCCCGCTCTGCATACTGCCAGAAACCGCAGCTCAACTTTTTGAAGATGCCATTTCTCCTGGAATTCCAATTGTCATCCCACCTCCAGGCCCTGCTGTCCCAATCCATCCTTCACCATGACTCCCCATGCCCCAAAACTCTCCATCAGTAACAATCTCCTAAAGGTAACATCCACATCCTTAACTGGGTGCACAGCCACGACACTCTCACCCCAATCACCTTGCCCATAGCATCTCCCATTACACTTGGGTGATCCTAGATAAATGGATAGATTCCTTGTCCCACACGCCTGCCCCACGACTTCCTGCTTTTGCTTTTGGGATGCTATTTTCCATGTCTGTAAATCATCTTTTTTAAAAAAACTTTTTATTTTGTTTTGGGGTATAGTCGATTAACAATGTTGTGATAGTTTCAGGTGAACAGAGAAGGGACTCAGCCATACATATACATGCATCCATTCTCCTTCAAACTCCCCTCCCGTCCAGGCTACCACATAACATTCAGCAGAGTTCCCTGTGCTGTACAGTAGGTCCTTGTCGGTTATCCATTTTAAATATAGCAGTGTGCACATGTCTAATCTTTTCATCAAATTGTCTAATTATAACAGTCCTCATGGACCTCAGTGAAATGTCCATCCATCCATCCCTGCCCACACAGTCTAGTGTGACCAGCTTGTATCCTACACTGCGAGGTGCCCATGGTCCTCTAAACAGGTGGAATCCTTTCCCCTACCTCTGGGAAAAGTTACTGTGGTTCCCCAGAAAGATGCTGATCTCAGTACTATTTACTATGAAGGGAAGAATGAGAGTAAAAGATAAAATAAGACATCTCTTGATCATATTTATCTAAGTTTCCTCACTATATTCAAGTAGCTACCTGTTCAGATCATCCTATGCAACATCTGACTCTTATTCAAAGTCCAGCTTCTAGAAGAGGAGAAGCAGCACAGAAGCTAACATTTGTGAAGTGTCTACAATGTGGCAGGCACCATTCTATACCCCAGGGACAGAAGGATGACTCACATAAGCTGATCAGTTCATCTACCTGGTGAGGCAGGAGGGCAAGCATTACTACCATCCCCTGAAGAAAGAAACATACACAGTGCTCAGAGAGGTCTAACTGCTCCCTCAAGGCATTCAGCTCATAAGAAATGAAGCTGAGGGCTTGCGGTCCAGGTGGATCGCAATTCCACAGCATACGCTGCTCCTGCCACTGAAAGGCACAGGTGACCTCAGTCGACCAGACAGAGGAGAGAGGACAAGAACAAGTGCCTTAGAGCCAGGGGTGCAGAGGAGCTGCGGGTGCAGGGTGCAAGATATTCTGTTGTTGTTGTTTAGTCGCTCAGTCATGTTCAACTCTTCTTCTGTGGCTCCATGGACAGTAGCCCGCCAGGCTCCTCTGTCCATGGGATTCTCCAGGCAAGAATACTGCAGTGGGTTGTCATTTCCTCCTCCAGAGGATCTTCTTGACCGACCCAGGGATCCAACCCATGTCTCCCGTGGCTCCCGCATTGCAAGCAGATTCTTTACCAAGCCACCAGTGAAGCCCATCATGGATGGATATAATATCAAATATTGTATGATCTCACTTGTATGTGGAACCTAAAAACATAATACAAATGAATCTATATACACAGAAAACAAACAAATGTTTACCAAAGGGGGAAACAGGTTTGGATAAATTAGGAGTATAGGACTAACAGACACAAATTACTATGCATAAAACAGATAAGCAACAAGGATTTGCTATATAGCACAGGAAACTATGTTCAATGTCTTAAAATAACTTTTAATGGACAACAATGGAAAAAATACACATATGTAACATATGTATGACTAAATCACCTTGCTACACACCTAAAACTAACACAATATTGTAAATCAACTATATTTCAATTTTTTTTAAATAGGGTTGGGAAACTGAAAGAGATTCAGAGTGGCTGGAATTCAGATGATAAAGTAAGGGAGTAGAAAGATGTACAAAAGGAAAGAATAGCAAGGCTCAATCAGGAAGAGTCTTGGATTTTTTGTTTCGTTTTTATTTTTTTGGTCACACCTTGCAGCATGTGGGACCTTAGTTCCCTCACCAGGGATCTAACCTGCATCCCTCACACTGGAAGGTGGCATCTAAACCACTGGACCTCCAGGGAAGTTCAGGAAGAACCTTGTTAAGGAATGTTTACTTCAAAGTAAGGGCAGCAGAAAGTCACCGAAAGACTTTAAGCTGGGGAGAGAAGAAGTCAACTTTGCATTTCAGAAATCTTGTTGCAATGACTATATAAATAATATGACTGAGAGGGAGGACAGAATACAAGGCGTGGAGAGGAAGAAGAGTTGGGAGGCTATAATAACAACCCAGACAAGGGGGGATGGTGGCTTGGACTGCAGTGGGGTAAGACAGAAGTGGACAGATTCAATAAGTATAAATCCTCAGGGGTTTCCCTGGTGGCACAGTAGTAAAGAACCTATCTGCCAATGCAGGAGACCTGGGTTCAATCCCTGGATCAGGAAGATCCCCATGAGAAGGAAATGGGAACCCATCCAGTATTCTTGCCTGGGAAATCTCAGGAACAGAGAAGTCTGTCAGGCTGCAGTCCATGGGGTCACAAAGAGTTGGACACAACTTAGCGACTGAACAACAAGTAAAATCACCAGGAGCTGGCAATGGGCCACACATGGAACATGGGAGAAAGGGAAGAGTCAAGAGTGATCTTGAGACTTCTGACGTGGTCAAGTGGGTGAGTGATGGTACTACACACTAAGAGAAATACAAGACAGGAGGCATGAGGGAGCACGATTCACTTTGGAACATGCTGTGTGTGATATGACCATGTGATGCCCAAGTAGTTACAAGTCTGTGCTGGAGACACAAATGCTGATAGCATTAATAATAATACTCATGACCAGACTTCCCTGCTGGACTTCTCTGGTGGCTCAGACAGTAAAGCAACTGCCTACAATGTGCGAGACCTGGGTTCAATCCCTGGGTCAGGAAGATCTCCTGGAGAAGGAAATGGCAACCCATTCCAGTATTCTTGCCTGGAAAATCCCATAGACGGAGGAGCCTACAGTTCATGGGGTAGCAAAGAGTCGGACACAACCAAGCGACTTCACTCACTCACTCACTACCAGACAGACTGCAACTGAAACCACGGAAAATGCAGGTTCTTTTTTTTAAATTTGGCTGTGCTGGCTCAGAGGTTAAAGCGTCTGCCTCCAATGCGGGAGACCCGGGTTCGATCCCTGGGTCGGGAAGATCCCCTGGAGAAGGAAACGGTAACCCACTCCAGTATTCTTGCCTGGAGAATCCCATGGACGGAGAAGCCTGGTAAGCTACAGTCCACGGGGTCACAAAGAGTCGGACACAACTGAGCAACAGAACGGAATGAATGAAACGGGTCTTTGCTGCAGCACAAGGGTTCTTCCTACAGCTAGAGGGTTTAGTTGCCCCAAGCCATGTGGGATCTGTTTCCCAACCAGTGATTGAACCCGCATCCCCTGCACTGGAAGGCGGGTTCTTAAACACTGGACCTCCAGGGAAGTCCTGGGAAACAGAGTATTATTTAGGAAAAACGTATTATCCAACCCAGAAGTTCAGGGCAAGAGTCTGTGAAAAGGAACAATACCTTCATCCTGCTTAGTCACTCAGTGTGTCTGACTCTTTGTGACCCCATGGACTGCAATCCGCCAAGCTCCTCTGTCCATGGGATTCTCCAGGCAAGAAAGGTGGAGTGGGTTGCCATTTCTTTTCCCAGGGGATCTTCCCGACCCAGGGAGTGAACCCAGGTCTCCTTGCATTGTAGATGGATTCTTTGCCAACTGAGCTACCAGGGAAGCCCCAAACAATACCTTGATACTTTACTATTACAGTTGACATGTCACAGCTTACAGAGGGCATCTCACCCTAAGTCAGGTTAGGTGGGTGGCTTGGAACATAAGTGAAATACACATTCATCCCTGTAGAAAAAGTGACCCTCCCAACTCAACCACCATAAGTGGATCAGAGATCTAACAAGCCAATGCAGCAGGACAGCATCCTAAGATGGTACTTCTAATACTGTAATGCTCACCTGTTGACAAGGCCTCCTCCAGAACCTCATCCTCACTGGGCTGCTGAATGTTCCAGGAAGTTCTGGGCAGTGAAGCAATTTCCTCTGGCGATGCTAACTTCACCATATCCATGTGATTGCTCTTAAACTGGTACCGCGGGATAAAGCAGGTTTTGCCTTGTCGGAAAATGTCCTTGATGATCTCCTCAGTCTCAATTTCATCTAGCATGCTCAGAAAGATGGACACTCTTTTGGACTTTTGATATTCACTATGGGTAAACACCTAAGCGAGAAATGATGGCGGTTAAATTTTCCCAGATGATACTTTTTAAAACAAGTGGCTCCCCTTAACAGTTTTAACACTTCCTCCCTTTTCTCTCAGCCTTCTCCAAACTCTATAACCAAACACAAACACACAAACAGCGGAGTGATACAATATGTCAAATAATATTGCACCCTGAAGCCTGACTTCACTTCTGGACCCAGCGCTTACTTCTCTGATCCCTTAACGCCTCTCTGGCACATCCACCCTTTGAAGTTGTTCAGTCTCTAGGTCGTGTCTGACTCTTTGGGACCCCATGGACTGCAGCACGCCAGACTCCCCTGCCCTCCACTATCTCCCAGAGTTGCTCAGATTCATGTTCACTGAGTCAGTGATACCATATAACCATCTCATCCTCTGCTGGCCCATTCTCCTTTTGCCTTTAATCTTCCCAGATCTTCTCCTACTCTGCTGCTGCTGCTGCTAAGTCACTTCAGTCGTGTCCGATTCTGTGTGACCTCATAGACGGAAGCCCACCAGGCTCCCCCGTCCCTGGGATTCTCCAGGCAAGAACACTGGAGTGGGTTGCCATTTCCTTCTCCAATGTGTGAAAGTGAAGTCGCTCAGTCATGTCCGACCCTTAGCGACCCCACGGACTGCAGCCTACCAGGCTCCTCCATCCATGGGATTTTCTAAGCAAGAGTACTGGAGTGGTTTGCCATTGCCTTCTCCGTTTCCTACTCTGGCAGATGCAAAATTTCATTAAAAGGTCACGGTGGGACCCTGCTGTCTAAAAACATGGAAAATTCCAAACTTGACCCCCAGCACTGGACCACCAGGGAAGTCCTTGTCTTTGTTAGCATTTTAACATTCATTTGCATAGAAGAGCTTTAGCAATTGGGAGGGAGGTGGGTAGTGCCAATGGGTAGAATGGGGAGTGCCCATTCTAGCAGACTTCTGTGTCTTTCCCTGAGAGTCTCTGCTTTAACTCTGAACCTTGGCTCCCATAAGCTTGTTTTTTTTTCTCTGTGGCTGTTGTGGTCGTTGTTTTAATATTTATTTATTTATTTGACTGCACCACATCTTAGTTGCAACACGTGGGATGCAGCATGTGGGATCTATCTCTCTGACCAGGGATGGAACCCAGCCTCCTGCATTGGAAGCACATAGTCTTAGGCACTGGACCACCAGGGAGGCCACCCCCCAACCCCCAACCAGACAGTTTCTTTACTCCCTAGATTGTCAGCCTTCTCTCCTCTCAAATTCCACCACTTAAGCCCAATTCAAGTCCTAACTTTTCCGGACTTCTGCAGAACCCTTACCATGTGTAGAGTCACTATACAACCTAACAGCTATGTGCTATCATAAGTCAATTATTCATTGTTTTGTGTGCCCTAAACATAGCATCCTAGCCAGTCTATAAACTCCCTGGGGCAGAGGACATGCCATACAATTCTGCTGGCACTACCCACCTCCCTCCCAATTGCTAAAGCTCTTCTATTCCAATGAATGTTAAAATGCTAACAAAGACAAGGACTTTTTGGTCCAGTGGTTAAGACTTCCACCGCAGGGGGCAAGGGTTGATTCCTGGTCGGGCAACTAAGATGCCACAAGCCACAGTCATTGCTGTTCAGTCGCTCAGTTTGTCCAACTCTTTGCAACCCCACGGACTGCAGCACACCAGGCTTCCCTGTCCTTCACCATCTCCCAGAGTTTGCTCAAATTTAGGTCCATTGAGTCAGTGATGCCATCCACCCATCTCATCCTCTGTTGCCCACCTTCTCCTACTGTCCTCAATCTTTCCCAACACCAGGGTCTTTTCCAACAGGTCAGCTCTTCACATCAGGTGGCCAAAGTATTGGAGCATCAGCTTGGGCATTATTCCTTCCAATAAATATTTAGGGTTAGTAGTAGGTGGGCTTCCGTCTATGGGGTCACACAGAGTCGGACACGACTGAAGTGACTTAGCAGCAGCAGCAGTAGCAGCAGCAGTAGGTGCACCAAAAATAATTTTTTAATGATATAAAAAATAAAAGTGATCACAAAGATGAAAGGTGGGGGATCCTAGAGAAGCAAAGGCCCTCTAAAAGAGTGCCATGTTGTGTTAATAAGGAGGACCTGGGTGAAAGCATTCTTTTGTACTCAGTTTAACAAGAAGCAGAAGCAATGGGCTGAGCTTTGCTCACTATAGAAATGTTAATAATCCCAGAACACCCCCAGTCTCTGAAGTTAGCCCTCAGCTCCCTTTTTCTTCCTTTTCTGTTCTGCCCTGTTCTCCGAGCTAAGAAGGAAAAGTGACTGCAAAGGTGGCTTATAAATATGAGTGCCAGCAAGACACAGGCACAGAGTGTCCAGTTATTTCTAATAAAAAGGGACACAGCACACCAAATCAGTGCCAAGGAAGGAAGCTAACTCCATCTTTCTGAGCAGTGACAAAGCTGTTATCAGGCCCGAAGTGGCAAAGCAAGTGGAACTGTAAGACCTGGACATTGGGCAGACCTGAGGCTTTTTGGCACCCAAGTACTTTCTGGGAAAGTTAAGCGTTTACCTTGGGCTTTTTAAAGCAGAACACAGAAAATCAAAACCTGAACAAGCAATAACAAACATCAGTTAAAATTCAGCATGAGACTGTGTATACACACTTACCTTTCTTCCTCAAACCTCATTTATATGACAGTAAAGAAACACAGTAAAAAAGAAAAGCATGATAACAAGAGAATAGGTATTTATCTAGTTTCTGCAAGACAGAGTGAATGGGACAGAGTGTGTATGTGTGTGACAGTGTGTGTGCGTGCATGCGTGCATGCGCGCGCACACAGTCCTGTCTGATTCTTTTGCAACCCCATGGACTGTAGCCCAGCAGGCTCCTCTGTTCATGGGATTTCCCAGGTAAAAATACTGGAGTGGGTTGCCATTTCCTTCTCCAGGAGATCTTTCCGACCCAGGGATGGAACCTGCATCTTCTGCATTGTCAGGTGGGTTCTTTACCACTGAGCCACCAGAAAAGCCCTGGACAGGACAATATTTACAGATAAGAGCAACAGATTACAACACTGGGAGAACGAGGATGTAGGTCAGACAAGAGTCCGTTCTTACCACAGAATTCCAAAGTGACTACTAAAAGCAAATGAAATCCCCATTTTAGTGATCACACCTTCATTCATAAATATGTACAGACAATAAAGGTTCATCAAACATTTTAGAAAGCCAAACACTAAGAGAAGGATTTTTTAAAAGGGGAGGTGAGGGGAGTGATCCAGCAGGAAACATAATTATAATTCAGAGAACATGGGTTTTGCTTTTTTTTTAATTAGTCTTCTCAGACAAGTTCAAGAAGATAGATTCATCTATAGAGGGCAAAAAAAGCCTGCTATGGAAAGAAAGCAGAGAATTTTTTTTAAATACTTGGAAATTAAAATTAAGATTACCAAAATTAAAACAATTCAGAAGTGGGACTTCCATGCTGGTCCAGTGGCTAAGACTCTGTGTTCCCAATGGAAGGGTCCTGGGTTCCATCCCTGGTCAGGAAACTAGATCCCACCTGCTGTAACTAAGTCCCTCCTGTGTGCTTAGTCACTCACTTGTGTCCGACTCTTTGCGACCCTATGGACTGTAGCCTGCCAGGCTCCTCTGTCCATGGGGATTCTCCAGTCAAGGATATTGGAGCGGGTTGCCATGCCCTCCTCCAGGGGATCTTCCCAACCCAGGGATCGAACCCAGGTATCCCGCATTGCAGGCAGACTCTTTACCATCTGAGCCCCCAGGGAAGCAGTCCCAGCACAGTCAAATAAATAAATATTTTTTAAAAAAGAAAGAAATTGGCACATAGGATGTAAGATAAAATGAGTTCTGGGCACTAATTTCCTCATCTTATTTGCTGAGGAGTCAAACGACAGCATAAAGTTTAATTTCTTTACTGTATATCATTTTCTGGTAAAATTCTAAATTATTTTTTAAAAATTTATGTGTCAATAAGAATATGCCTACTTTAAAATCATTGGAGAAAGAAATCACTTAATACCTTTATTGTATTGAATACACATTATGGCAAATCACTGTTTTAGTCTTAGTACGTTGATATTTTGGGCCTTGATCCATGGTTGGTCATCAAACAACAGTGAGTTATAATCAGCAAATGAAATAGAAAATATGAGAGTTCATCATATACAGTAAGAGTTATGAAATCTTTGGTTATGAAGCAGATGTCTTATATGAGGACATCCGGGTATATGGGCTCCAGTGTATTTATTACTGAGAGTTGTGGGTCTCTCCTCAGATGCCAGTGCTCAGCTGTCAGTGTGCTACTACCAGTGGTCCTGTCTCTATATGGCTCCTATTCCCACCTGGAGTGTTTTGTTTCTAATCTACCATAAGACAGAGAAACCAAACTGAACTCATCTTTATTTTCCCCATGCCTCTCCAAAATCCACTCCAACACCTACATTCCTTGCACTGAGTAATGTTAAAAACCTTTATCAGGACTTCCCTGGTGGTCCAGTATTTAAAAATCCACCTTGCAATCCAAGGAAAGCAGGTTCAATCCCTAGTTGGAGAGCTAAGATCCCACATGCTGGGGAGCAACTAAGCCCATGAACCTCAACTAAGACCCAACATAGCCAAATAAATATTAAAAAATAAATAAACAAACCTTTACCTCCAGCTCTAAATTCTGAAATCATAAGTCACTCCCCTTTCCCAGTACTTTCTAATGTCATCCAATTAATTGCCCAATCCTGCTGGGTCTCACTGCATAGTCTCCCATTCACCTGCCTTTTCCCCCTCAGCTTCACCATCCACGCCCTTATTTACAGCTTTATTATCTCTCATCCAAACTATCACAACAGCCCCTTACTGCCCTCCATATATTTTTTCCTCATTCTTCCATCTCCAACCTATTTTCCAAAAGTACTGCCAATATTCTCTTCCTACAGGATTTATCAATACATCCCCTAGCCACTTATTTAATCCTCACAGTAGGTCTTCCAAGGATGGCATTATCCCTTTTACAGATAAGGAATCAGAGGCTCAGAATGATTAAGGGATTTGTCCAAGGCCCTAGGCAGCTAAAATGCAGTGTAGCCAGATTAAATCCAGATCTGCAGAGCTCCAAAATCCATGTTCAACTGTGCCTTTCCTTCTCTTGCCAAAATATTCCTGTACATGTTCATCCATCCTACCTTTTCTTCACCTGAAAAAATTCATCTTGTACTACAAAAAACATTTCAAACATCTCCCTATAGAAGGAAAGCCTTCTGAGTTCCCCTCCCCTAAGTTATATTTCTACAATTGATGTTTACCAGATCCAGATTATCTGAAAGCACTGGAATTCTTTATTCATATATCTGCTTCTTCTTTCAGACTCTGCTCCTTTAGAGCAACAATCCTATCTTTTTCATCCTATAACCAAGCACATGGCAAAGTATGGGCCACAGTGGGGTTCAATATGGGCTTCCCTAGTGGCTCAGCGGTAAAGCTTGATGGCTCCTCCAATGCAGGAGACATGGGTTCAATCCTTGGTCTGGGGAGATCACCTGGAGAAGGAAACAGCAACCCGCAGCAGTAGTCTTGCCAGAAAAATTCCATGGACAGAGTGTGCTAGTGTGCTACAGTTCATGGGATCACAAGAGTCAGACATGCCTTAGCGACTAAACAACAACAAAGGTTTCAGTATACGTGAATTAATTAGCTAAAATTTAAGCACCTGGAGAGAAAGGATAAGATGGTATGCGTCTCTACATTCACTAAAGCAACCAATGCCATCCTCATAATCGCTAAAAATACTGAGTCTGAAGAAACTAACATCTGCATAGACGCCATCCGCATAGACCTCTCATCCACACCTATACACACAAAGAGTGGAATGAAATGCTTGTATTCGCTTTACTGCTTTAAACCATAGGAACTTTGAATTTGAGAAACTAATGGATGGTAGAATAGTGAAGGGTAACTAAGAAATTCTTATGGCACATCTAATTTCAAGCCACATCAAGGCAAAGAAGCTAATCTAACAAATACATTTACCAAATATAACACTGGTATATAACATCCTGATAACACCCAAATATAACATCCGGATGTTGAGGAAGACGGATCACTAGTTTGACACAGAATCACTAATATTTAGTTATTCACAGGACCCTCATTTTTCCCCTCTCTGGTGTCCAACAAAAACCAGTCTCACAGACACCTTTGGCACATGCCTCTGGGACAGGATCTGTCGACCGTTTTACTGATAAGAGAAAGTGGTATCATCACACGAACAAAGTATTAATATATAGCAAGTTAGTCTGCCAAAGCAACAAAGGCACCACAACCAAGGGACAGGAAACCGGACTCAGTTCCCTAATCTCTGCTGCTTCCTATCTTCTTGAGCAGGCTGAGTATGAGAATCAGTTCTTTCTGTCATTAATTCAAAAATGTTCTTAACTGTTCACCTACGTGACAGGATAGGCCCGAGGCCACGGAGACAGGGCCCAGCCGTCCACAGGCTCCAAAGGGCTTCCATCCTTGAGCATCTCCGCACCCTATTCTGCACTCGCTCCTCTGAAGTAACTGTATCTTTCTCTGGTCATTTTAATGCTATGGACTCTTTCTTATAACTTTTTTTTTTTCGGCCACATCTCGAAGCGTGAGGGTTCTCAGTTCTCCAAGACCAGAGATCAAACCCGTGGCCCCTGCATTGGGAGGCCGCAGTCCGAACCATCCGAAGTCCCTGTAATTCTTTAAGAGTCAGTGAAGGCATCGAGCGACTGAACTGAACTGAAGGCACCTTGGACCCAGGTGGTCCCGCCCTCCGGATCTTTCTGTTCTCACGCTGCTCTTGCCTCAGCACCCTTTCACCCACCTCCATCCTCTCCCTCACAAGGCCCATAACTCTCCACGTCGCGCTGATTCCCTCCACACTGTGCCCAACAGTACCCCACACCCACCGTGGGACTCGCGCGCGCTCACGGGGACACGGCACGCGCGCGCTCAGCGGACGTGCGCGCGGCGGGCGGACGTGCGCGCGCCCAAAAGGCCGCGCCTGCGCAGATCCGCAGGTCTGGCGTGGCCCGGCTGCAGCCCCGGCGCTGCGGTGGCTGTTGTCGCGGTCTCTCACCTTCTGGGCCAAGAGATGGGACTGGCGCAGCCGCTCCTCAGCGCTCAGCGCCCGCAGTCGCTGCTTCAGCTCGGCCCGCAGGCTCCGCTTGGCGCCGCTCACGGCCACCGCTGCCGCCATCTCGTGGTGCGATCCGGCCCCTGTCCGCACTCCGCGAGGTCGGCCGGCCCAAGGGAGGGTCCGGGCGCGCCCCCCACCCCCTCCGCTTCCGGCCCCGGGCGAACCACGCCTCCCGCCCTGCGACCCGGCACCGTGCAACCTTTGCGATCGGTGCGCGCCCCACCCCCAGCAGCTGAAGGGCAGTCTTCCCTGCTGCTCTCTGGCTCTGCAGCGGTGACGGCTCTACACGCCTGACCTCTCGACCTGGGGTACTGATGGAAGGAGTACTATAGTGCCTCCTGTACACACACACACACACACAAATGCTCTCGATTCCCTGGGTGCCATGGCCCCTGCAGTACTGGGGCCTGAAAAAGCAGAGGCAGGTGGAGTTGAGAAATTCCCATGACATGGCAGTCCTACTAGCTAAAGGGAAAATGACCATTTTTGTTTGTAATAACTCTGAAACTGTGTAACTCAGATCGGGACCGGAAACCATGATCTGTTAACTGAGATCTTACACCTAGCCTCTGGACTTATTAAGTTCAGGTTCTTGATGTCTCATTGTGGACTGAAAGGTGGATTTATTTGGAGACAGACACAGTCCACAGAGTGTGAGCCCACTTAGAAAGCAAGAGCAGCCTCAGGGTTCGGGGGTTGCCGGATTGTCACTTTTTATAGGGGTGGGTAAATTCATAGACTAATGAGTAGAAGGCCTATTCCAGCTATTTTGGGAAAGGGGCGGGGATTTCCAGAAAGTGGGCCACTGCCCACTTTTTGACCTTTGTGGTCAGCCTTGGAACTGTCTTGGTGTTGGTGGGTTGTTATCTACTTTCTGATGTGTAATAATGAGCCTATACTGAGGCTCAAGGTCTTATGGCTCAAGATCTTTTGAGATATGCCATCTTGAATCTATTTGTTTCTAATCTAATCAGTTATGTTGTGTCCCTGGGCTGTGTCATTCTGTTCAAGGTTGTGCCCTGCTTACTTTCCTTACTGTTTCAGTGCCTTCCTCTTTTTCTTTTCCAGAAGCTGGAAGGATGAGGTGGTTGGATGGCATCATTGACTCACAGAATCTGTTGGGTGTGCTCAGTGGCTAAGTCATATCTGATTCTGCGACCCTATGGATTGCAGCACCCCAGGCTTCCCTGTCCTTCATAATTCCCAGAGTTTGCTCAAACTCATGTCCGTTGACTCAGAGAGGCTCCTAACTGTCTCATCTTCTGCCTCCCTCTTGTCCTTTTGTCTTCAGTCTTTCCCAATATCAGGGTCTTTTCCAGTGAGTCAGCTCTTTGCATCAGTTGGCCAAAGTTTTGGAGCTTTTGTTTCAGCATCTGTCCTTCCAATGAATATTCAGTATTGATTTCTTTTCCGGTTTGATCTTGCTGTCCAAGAGACTCTAAAGAATCTTCCAGCACCACAATTTGAAAGCATCAGTTCTTTGGTGCTCCCCCTTCCTTAAGGTCCAACTCTCATATCTGTATGTGACTACTGAAAAAACCATAGTGTATATATAAATATTTATATATACACACACATATCAAAAGATAATAGATACATTCTTAAGTATGTATAATAAACATAAGGCATATGTATTTATATTCTATAGGATCAGCTTCTCTGAAGAAAGCTGATTAATATAGATTTCTATATGCTAGCAATGAGCAATCTCACATTTAAAAAACAATTCCATTTACTATAGCATCAAAAGGGGTTTCCCTAGTAGCTCAGTTGGTAAAGAATCTGCCTGCAATGCAGGAGACCTATGTTTGACTCCTGGGTTGGAAAGATCCCCTGGAGAAGGAAATGGCAAACCACTCCAGTATTCTTGCCTGGAGAATCCCAGGGATAAAAGAGCCTGGCAGGCTACAGTCCATGGGGTCACAATAGTTGGACACTGACTTAGCAACTAAACCACCACCACTACAGCGTTAAAAAAACAAAATACTTAGTAATAACTTTAACAAAGAGAGTGTTAAACTTCTGAAAGCCAAATGCATTGTTGAAAGAAAGACCTGTATAAGCGAAAGGACAGCCCATAGTTGTAGATTGGAAGACTTAGTATTTTTAAGATAGTAATACTCCACAAATTATAGAATCGATGCAATACCTATCTAACTTGCCCTTTTTGCAGAAACCAATAAGCCAGTCCTAAAATTCATATGGAAATGCAGGGAACCCAGAATAACCAAAGCAATCTTGAAGAACAAAGTTGGAAAACTCACTCTTTCCAACTTTAAAAGTTATTTCAAGGCTGCAGTGATCAAGACAGTACAGTGTTTGATTAAAGGGAGATAGGAAAATGTCACAGAATTGAGAATCCAGAAATAAGCCTTTACATTTATAGTCAATTGTGTTTTTTTTAACAGGAGTACCAAGATAATTCTATAGGGAAAGTATAGTCTTTTCTAACAAATGATGCTGGGACAATTGAATGTCTACATGCAAAAGTTAACTCAAAATAGATTTTAAAAAGCCTAAATATAAGAGCTCAAATGAAACTCTTGGCAGAAAACATAGGCACAAATTTTCATCACCTTGGATTAGGCAATGGTTTCTTAGTTATAAAACCAAAACCACAAGCAGGAAAAGTACATTGGACTTCATCAAAATTAAAAACATTTGTGCACCAAAGGACACCATCAAGAAAATGAAAAGACAGCCTACAGAATGGGAGAGACTATTCACAAGTCATATATCTAAAAGGGGCCTGTATCTAAAATATACAAAAACTCATAAAACTCAACAATTTAAGAAAAAAAGATAATCCTATTTAAAAATGAGCTAAGGACTTGAATAGACATTTCTCCACATCAAATATCCAAATGACCAGTAAGCAGTTAAAAAGATCATAACTGGTCATTAGAGAAATTCAAATCAAAACCACAGAGAGATACCATTTCGCACTAGAGTGTCAACAGACAAAAAAACAGGAGACAAATGTTGACAAGAGTTCAGAGAAATTGAAACCACTATAATATTCTACATATATATACATGCAAGCCAAGTGTGAAGAGATGTCAAAATATTAGAATCCATGCAGGGACAAACAAACTGAACTGTAATGTAAATGATTAACATAACCGCAACGAAGTGGGTAGAGAAGAAAAGAACTAAGTTAAGTAACTTTGGAAAAGAGTATTTTGACTGTTTACCATAAGGCCAGAGACAAAAATAACTTATAAAAATATCGCACTCTAGTTAGTACATTTGTTTTTCACAGGAGTGAGTATTCAGTTCAGTTCAGTTCAGTCGCTCAGTCGTGTCCGACTCTCCGCGACCCCATGAATCACAGCACGCCAGGCCTCCCTGTCCATCACCAACTCCCGGAGCTCACTCAAACTCATGTCCACAGAGTCGGTGATGCCATCCAGCCATCTCATTCTCGGTCGTCCCCTTCTTCTCCCGCCCCCAACCTTTCCCAGCATCAGAGTCTTTTCCAGTGAGTCAACCCGTCGCATGAGGTGGCCAAAGTATTGCAGTTTCAGCTTTAGCTCAGTCCTTCCAATGAACACCCAGGATCGATCTCCCTTAGAATGGACTGGTTGGATCTCCTTGCGGTACAAGGGACTCTCAAGAGTCTTCTCCAGCACCACAGTTCAAAAGCATCAATTCTTCGGCGATCAGCCTTCTTCACAGTCCAACTCTCACATCCATACATGACCACAGGAAAAACCATAGCCTTGAGTATTAACAATTGTGAAATGACTTTATTCTAGAGTTGAACAATAACAAAAGATATTGTGGATAGTGAGAGCCAGGTTTCTCCCTGTTGGAAAAACAAGTTAAAAATAAAGAGAGATTTAGGGAATGAACCCTCTAGTGCTGGGTTGTAATTGTTGCTGTTGTTCAGTCACTCAGTCGTGTTCGACTCTTCGTGACCTCATGGACTGCAGTATGCCAGGCTTCCCTGTCCTTCACCATCTCCAGGAGCTTGCTCAAATTCATGTCCATTGAGTTGGTGATGCCATCCAACCATCTTGTCCTCTATCATCCCCTCTCCTCCTGCCTTCAATCTTTCCCAGTATCAGGGTCTTTTCTAATGAGTCACCTCTTCACATCAGGTGGCCAAAGTATTGGAGCTTCAGCATCAGTCCTTCCAATTAATATTCAGGATTGATTTCCTTTAGGATTGACTGGTTTTATCTCCTTGCTGTCCAAGGGACTCTCAAGAGTCTTCTCCAGTACCACAATTCAAAAGCATCCATTCTTTGGCACTCAGCCTTCTTTGTGGTCCAACTCTCATATCCATATGTGACTACTGGAAAAACCACAGCTTTGACTTTACGGACCTTTGTCAGCAAAGTGATATCTGTTTTTTAATACACTGTCTAGGTTTGTCATAACTTTTCTTCCAAGGAGCAAGAGTCTTAATTTCATGGCTTCAATCACCATCTGCAGTGATTTTGGAGTCCACAAAAATAAAGGGTTGTAATTAGAAGTCTCAGTACCAGGACTTCCCTGGCAGTCCAGTGGTTAAGGCTCTGCACTTCCACTGCAGGGAGCATAGGTTCAATACCTGGTGGGGGTATTAAGAGCCCACATGCTGGGCGATATGGCCAAAAAAAAGAACTGTCAGTATTTAAACTAACACACAAAAATAGAAGTGTCAGTATGAAGCTATGGTTTTAAATATAGTGGGAGGGGGTGGTTATTTGGCTGCACCGTCACTCAGGCTCGTTGATCTTTGTTGAGACGTGCAGGATCTTTAGTTGTAGCATTCAGGATCTAGTTCCCCAACCAGGGATCTAACCCAGGCCCCCTGCACTGGGAACTCAGCGTCTTATCCCTGGACCACCAGGGAAATCCCAATTCACAATAAAAGTTTTAGAAATAAACTAGTGAAAGCATGGAATGGGAAAGCTTCTACTGTGAAATTTTAGTTGACCCAGGTGTAAATCAACAAGTATTCACTAACCATCTATTCCAGCAGGCTCCTCATACATCTCCCAGCCAGTAAGCTCTCCTGCAGTCAGGGTACACCACCACCACCAAACCCAGCTTCCTTACAAAGAAAACATTCTGTCCATATCACTGTCTCTTTTAAAAATTACTTTTAAAACCAGCCTCGCATCATGGGATACAAGGCTCCTCTCAGCCTGGACCTAGATGGACTGAGCAGCTCCATAACTCACCACTTGGGCCACAGTGTGCAGTGCTCCTATAGACCTCTGTGCGTGGCTGATGTCACAGCTGCCACAATGTGCTGATATGGAGAAAGCTTCATTCACTTGGGTTAGAGAGTGAAAACCAGAGTGCTGAAAAGATGGTCCCTAAACTGCTGTGCGTAAGATGACTTTACGTTGCTCCTCAAAGGAAGAGAAGGAGGATAGTGACTCAAATTGGGGGGAAAAAAAAGGGAGGGGGAGAGATTGTGGAGCTCATGAAGCTAGTTTCCACTGCATTTGAGGGAAGAGAAATGTGGAGTCCTGCCCCAAGGCCACAGATGGCAGGCCTTGCACCAAGGCCACAGACATGGAGCCCAGAACCAAGGTCACATCTGCAACTGATGGAACCCCTTTGTAACCATTGCCAAAAGCCTCCTGATCATCACCAGCAGGCTTCCTGGCCCCAAATTAGGCAAAAACGCCCACCTAGGTAGTCTCCCCATAGCACCCTAACAAATCACCTAACACCAACATTCCAGCAGAAATTTTCTTTGACTTGAGGCTATAAGAATTAGCTACTCATTAAAAAGAATGAAATAATGCGATTTGCAGCAACATGAATGGACTTAGTGTCATATTGAGTGAAGTAAGTCAGAGAAGGAGAAATATTGTATGACATCCCTTATATATGGAATCTAAAAAGAAATGAGACAAGTGAAGTTACTGACAAAACAGAAAGATTCTCCCTGACTTAGAGAATAAACTTTTGGTTGCCGGGGGTGAGGGAAGGATGGGGGAAAGGATAGTTTGGAAGTTTGGAATGGACATGTCCACCCTGCTATATTTAAAATGGATAACTAACAAGGTCCTACTGTATATAGCACATGGAACTCTGCTCAGTGTCATGTGGCAGCCTGGATGGGAAGGGAGTTTGGAGGAGAATGGATCCATGTATATGTATGGATAAGTCCCTTTGCTATTCACCTGAAACTATCACAACATTGTTAATCAGCTATACGCCAATACAAAAGAAAAGTTTTTTAAAAACTTGGATATTAACCCCAAAGCGTTGACTCTCTCTGGCCTGTCAGGAGGTCAGCCTGCTGTGCTCATATTGCCCACATTGTCCCAGCTCTTTGCTTTTAATAAGCTCACTCCTTTCTGCAATACTCCGTCTGGAAATTCTTTTCCAACCTGCGTTCTGACTGCCATGACAAGGAAGAGGCAGAAAAGCCCTTGGAGCAACACAGCCAGGAAGAAGAACTCTGGAGAACAAAAATGTCAAAAGGATTTTCTCAGTTGGATGCTATCTGATAGTGGATGTGAACCTTCTCACCTCTCTCTCTGACAGAACATTCAGTGGAAGCGGGGAGTCTTAACCACTGAACCATCAGGGAAGTCTGTGGGCTAACTGCACTGGTCCAGTCGAGGGAACATTCTAGGATGCAGAAGAGTGAGGCTGCAGAACTGTTTCTGCAGAGGCAGTAAGGAACAGGGTAACTGTGGTGCTGGAGAAGGCTCTTGAGAGTCACCTGGACAGCAAGGAGAACAAACCAGTCAATCATAAAGAAAATCAACCCTGAATATTCATTGGAAGCATTGATACTGAAGCTCAAGCTCAAGCTCCAATACTTTGACCACCTGATGTGAAGAGTCAACTCATTAGAAAAGATCTTGGTATTTGGAACGATCAAGGGCGGAAGGAGATGAAAGAGGATGAGATGGCTGGATGGCATCACTGACTCAATGGACATGAGTTTGAGCAAACTCCGGGAGATAGTGAAGGACAGGGAAGCCTGGTGTGCTGCAGTCCATGGGGTCGCAAAGAGTTGAACATGAGTGACTGAACAACAACAATAGGGGTTGGCCTTCCAACAGCTGACTCACAATAATAATAAGAGGGAAGGAAAGATAAACCAGTTTCGATACAGGTAGGTAACTAGATATGGGGGAGAAGATATGTGGAAATTCTCAGTGAAATAAAAAGCAGAGTCAATGGGAATCAAATTGTATTGAAATAATCATGTTGCAAGTGTTTCTAAAAACTGCTTCTCGTATAGATGTCCTCATGTCACAATCATCAACCTTTAATTTGAACATAATTTCAGAGAATGTTGGTGATGGGTCTGACTCTCATGTGAGTTGGTTGCATTTATGCTGTTCAGGCAATAAATCGTAGCCGTAGGCTCATTCAGCTGTCTTGAAGTCCCACCTTTGGTCATCAGGCAGATGAATCAGAGAAACCCGCTAGCACCATGGGGAAATGATTTAACCCCAATGCCCAATCCCTAACTGCATCTTCCAGCAGAAATGGCCACACAGAGCAACCGATTATAAGGAAATAGTCTGTTTTATCTTTATGTTCCGTGGAATTATATTAATAGAAAGCAAAATTTCCCGGTCAGCAGCTTTGCAGCCTCTGAAAACAGTTTCAAGATGTAGGACCTTCCTGGAGACTCTGTGGTAAAGAACTGACCTGCCAGTGCAGGAGACACAGCTTCCAGCCCTGGTCTAGGAAGATCCCACATGTGGAGGAACAACGAAGCCCGTGCACCACGACTACTGAAGCCCTCTCTCCTGGAACGTGTGCTCGGCAACCAGAGAAACCAGCAAGATGAGAAGCCCAAGCACCCCAACAGAGAGGAGCCCCAACTCGCCACAACTAGAGAAAGCACACACAGCAATGAAGACCCAGTGCAGCCATTAATTAATTTTTTTTTTAAGTTTCCAGATCCAGAATCATAATGGCCAACTTGAATTGGGCTGATGCTCCAAGGAGGACGTGCATCGTGGAGTGAAGATGATGAGGGGAGAGGCCGAGGACACCCACGGGGTTGCTAAAGACACGCGCGGTCAGCTGGGAGCCAGCTGGCCTTCACACACAACCCCAGCTTGTGAAAGGGCTAGAGAAGGAAGTGGAGGGTCTGGGCGGCCCCAGGAGATGAGGAGGAAGTGCAATAGAGAGAGGAAGCCCAAGGCTGAGCGAGCCCCAGTTTGGGGCCCGGGGGCCAGTGTGACACACCCATGCAGCTCCAGGACCTGGAGCGAGTTTCTCACTGCCCTTATGCCTGTTTCTCCAGTTAGTAAAATGGGAGTAGGCTGTTCTGGTGGCTCAGATGGTAAAGAATCTGCCTTCAGTGCAGGAGATCTCAGGTTGATCCTCAGGTTGGGAAGATCCCCTAGAGACGGGAATGGCTAGCCACTCCAGTATTCTTGCCTGGAAAATTCCATGGACAAAGGAGCCTGGCAGGCTACAGTCCACGAGATCACAAAGAGTCGGACATGGCCGAATGACTAACACACACGCATACAAAATGGGAGTAATACCTTGTTCTTGGTGGTGGTGTTGAGTCGCTGGTCCTGTCTGACTCTTTGCAATCCCATGTAGTGCAGCATTCCAGGCTTCCCCTGTCCTTCACCATCTCCTGGAGTTTGCTCAAACTCAGATCCATTGAATCAATGATGCCATCCAATCATCTCATTCTCTTTCATCCCTTTCTCTTCCTGCCCTTCAATCTTTCCCAACATCAGGGTCTTTTCCAATGAGTTGGCTCTTTGCATCACATGGCCAAAGTATTGCAGCTTCAGCATCTGTCCTTCCAATGAATATTCAGGATTGATTTAGGATTGACTTGTTTGACCTACTTCAGGGAACTGCCATGAAAATAGAAAGAGATTGAATATCTGAAGCTCCTAGCATGTGGAAGACAACCAATAAACAGCCATCACTCCCTTCCATGCACAACACTCAGCCCCACTGCAGCCTCGTGTGTGACCCGTCCCCAAACCAGTTGACATCCATTCATTATTTTTTTAAGATTTTTTTAAAGTGTGGACCATTTAAAAAGTTTTTTATTGAGCTTGTTACAATATTGCTTCCGTTTTACATTTTTTTTTCTTTTGGCTGCAGGGCATGTAGAATCTTAGCTTCCTGACCAGGGATGGGGACTTGCACCCTCTGCATTGGAAGGCGGAGTCTTAACCACTGGACTGCCAGGGAAGTCCTCAATCATTTATTTTTGAAACACATGTTTATTGAACTTTCATTTGGCTCTGAACAGGACTGAGAGAGAACAGTGAGTACAGAGAGCCATGGATCCTGCCCTCCTGTTGAGGAAACAGGTCTATAGATTCCAAACTCACACAAATACAAAACTGTAATTGAGATTGTGGTGTTTCCAGAGACTATAATAAGAGAGTCTAACCTAGTCAGGGGAGGCATCCTTAAGCAAATAACCTTTAAACTGAAATCCAAAGGGCAAGTAAACATGACCAGGTGTGGGGGGCAGAGATGTGTCCTGAGCAGAGGGAACAACAGATGAAAAAAACTGTGGTCTCAAGGGTTATGAAAACAGACCAGCAAAGCTGCGGAAAAGACAAGCCACTGGGAGGAAGCATTGGAAACAAGAGGGATAAATGAAGGGAGGGCCAGACACACACAGTGCCTAGTAGGGCATCAGCAAGTCTTTAGTATCTGGCCAAGTCCTTTTACATGACAAGGAAGTGAAAATCAAGTGCTAAATGATTTTATCTGAGTGTGAATAGCATTTCACTTCAAGTTAGTATTGAGAGTGGTATTTATTTCTCTCCTTGTGTATTTTTCCTTATTGTTTATGTCGTTTGTAATGAGTGTTTATCATTTTTTTCCCTCACAAGAGCTTTTTTTCTAAGTCAACTTCATTGAGATATTATTTATCTACAAAAAAAGGCACCTATTTTAAGTGTGAACCTCAGCTCACAGAAAGCCAATAAAGGCACGAGATACAGACCATTTACTTACGAATGTGTAAGACTCAAGAAGGTCCACACTATTCCTACAACATGTTGAAAGTACTTCAGAATTCACACAATACTAATTGGCTTTCTGTGAGCTGTAGTTTCTGGAAAGTGAGCAGCTCTCATTCCTGTAACTCTTGTAATCCAGTCATTCATGTGCCTTCTTCATGAGGATTCAGTATGGCTGTGGTGCTGTTATCCTTCTGATAGGAACTCTAACTCGGTGTAAAGCCCCAAAGGTCTGTTACTTATTTTATTTTATATTGTACTATATGGAATGTGAAGTCAAGTGGGCCTTAGAGAGCATCACTACAAACAAAGCTAGTGGAGCTGATGGAATTCCAATTGAGCTATTTCAAATCCTGAAAGATGATGCTGTGAAAGTGCTGCACTCAATATGCCAGCAAATTTGGAAAACTCAGCAGTGCCCACAGGACTGGAAAAGGTCAGTCTTCATTCCCATCCCAAAGAAAAGCAATGCCAAAGAATGCTCAAAATGCTCAAACTACAGCACAATTGCACTCATCTCACACACTAGTGAAGTCATGCTCAAAATTCTCCAAGCCACGCTTCAGCAATATGTGAACTGTGAACTCCCAGATGTTCAAGCAGGTTTTAGAAAAGGCAGAGGAACCAGAGATCAAATTGCCAACATCTGCTGGATCATGGAGAAAGCAAGACATTTCCAGAAAAACATCTATTTTCTGCTTCATTGACTATGCCAAAGCCTTTGACTGTGTGGATCACAATAAACTGTGGAAAATTCTGAAAGACATGGGCATACCAGACCACCTGACCTGCCTCTTGAGAAACCTGTATGCAGGTCAGGAAGCAACAGTTGGAACTGGTCATGGAACAACAGACTGGTTCCAAATAGGAAAAGGAGTACGTCAAGGTTGTATATTGTCACCCTGCTTATTTAACTTGTATGCAGAGTACATCATGAGGAACGCTGGGCTGGAAGAAGCACAGCTGGAATCAAGATTGCCGGGAGAAATATCAATAACCTCAGATATGCAGATGACACTACCCTTATGGCAGAAAGTGAAGAGGAACTCAAAAGCGTCTTGATGAAAGTGAAAGAGGAGAGTGAAAAGGTTGGCTTGAAGCTCAACACTCAGAAAACGAAGATCATGGCATCTGGTCCCATAACTTCATGGGAAATAGATGGAAAAACAGTGGAAACAGTGTCAGACTTTATTTTTTTGGGCTCCAGAATCACTGCAGATGTTGATTGCAGCCATGAAATTAAAAGACTCTTACTCCTTGGAAGGAAAGTCATGACCAACCTAGATAGCATATTCAAAAGCAGAGATATTACTTTGCCAACAAAGGTCTGTCTAGTCAAGGCTATGGTTTTTCCCGTGGTCATGTATGGATGTGAGAGTTGGACTGTGAAGAAAGCTGAGCGCGGAAGAACTGATGCTTTTGAACTGTGGTGCTGGAGAAGACTCTTGAGAGTCCCTTAGACTGCAAGGAGATCCAACCAGTCCATTCTAGAGGAGATCAATCCTGGGTGTTCATTGGAAGGACTGATGCTAAAGCTGAAACTCCAATACTTTGGCCACCTCATGCAACGAGTTGACTCACTGGAAAAGAGTCTGATGCTAGGAGGGATTGGGGGTGGGAGGAGACGGGGATGACAGAGAATGAGATGGCTAGATGGCATCACCAACTCAATGGACATGAGTTTGAGTGAACTCTGGGAGTTAGTGATGGACAGGGAGGCCTGGCGTGCTGTGATTCATGGGGTCGCAATGAGTCGGACACGACTGAGTGACTGAACTGAACTGATACTTCATTTACAGTGTTTTGTTTGTTTCAGGTGTACAGCAAAGTGATACAGTCATATATATATATATATATATATATATATATATGTGAATTAACAAAAGCAGTTCCTGTCTTTTGATGGGGTGCTCATAAATGGCATTATTTTGAGAGAGGGATAGCTTAGGTATGGCATTGGGTTTTTTTTTCTTTTTGAAGCTTGAGGCAGTTGTAAAATAACTTAATGTAGCTTTTTGCAACTGTGTATTCTATAGTATTTTTTCATTTGGTGATATTTTAACTGTTAATGTTTTTGGCATTGTGCTTTGTACCATTTATTAAATAAAAATTAAAAAAATAAAAAATAAAACGTGAAAAAAAAATTAAGTGTGAACCTCTCTGAATTTTGGCAAATTTCTACCAGCTCAAGCAAGATATAGAATGTTTTCTTCACTCCTTTCACCCACACACCAGTCCCAGGCCACTACTCAGCTGCTCTCTGTCACTATGTGTTAGATGAGTCTTTTCTAGAATCTCACTTAGATGATATAGTATGACATATACTGCTTTTGTGGCCAGCTGCTTCTGCTCAGCATGCTTTCGAGGTTTATCCATTCCACTGTGTGTATCAGTTCTTCATTTGTTTTTTTCCTGTGTAATATTCCAGCATGTGGATATGCTACAATGTGCTGAACCACTCACCCATCAAATAAACATTTGGGTTGTTTCTAGGGTTTTGGTGTTTTTTTTTTTTTCTTTTGGCCATTGTGAATAGAGTTTTGATGAATAGTACAAACATATGTTTTTATTTCTTTTGAGTAAATACCTAGGAGTAGAAAGTCTGGGTCTTACAGTAAGTATACTTTTACTTTATGAGAAATTTACAAGCTGTTTTCCAAAGCAGTTGTGGTTTCCCATTACCACCAGAGGTGGACAAGATTTCCAGTTATTCCATATCTTCCTCAAGGATGGTATTATCAATCCTCTTCATTTTGGCCATCCTGGAGGGTGTGCAATGGTCTCATTGTGGGTTTTTATTTTTGCTTTAAGATTTTTATATTTTGACTGCACTGGGTCTTAGCTGCAGCATGCAGGGGCTTCTCCCTAGTTGCAGCATGTGGGCTTTTGATTGCAGTACATGGGCTCCTGTTGGTTGTGTCACACAGGATTAGTTACTCCACAGCATGTGGAATCTTCCCAGACCAGGGATAGAACCCATGTCTCCTGCGTTGACAGGTGGATTCTTAACCACTGGACCTTCAGGGAAGTCCTCTCATTGTGGTTTTAATTTGCATTTCCCTCATGATTAATGGTGTCCAGAATCTTTCTCATGTCTGTTGACCATCTACATTTGCGAAGTGTGTGGTCAATTTTTTTGCCAATTTGTAAATTAGGTCAATGGTCATATTTTTATCAAATTTTAAGAGTATTATATTTATTCGGGATACAAGTCCTTTGTCAGATAGTAATGTGACATATATTATCTCCCATTCTGTGACTCGCTTTGAGATATTTTTTTAAACAGCTTTATTGAGATATAATTCACATACCCTCTCTGACTTCTCAACTGTGTCTTTTAAAAATAGTTTTTAAAAGTTTGGTGATTTCTAAATTACCAATCTTTTCTTTTCCAGGTCAGGTTTTTTTGTGTTGTCACTAAGAAATCTACCTATTCCAAGGTTGTGAAGGTTTTCTCCTGTGTGTTCCTCCAGGAGCTTTATAGTTTCAACTTAACATTTAAGTTTGTGAACTGTTTCACTTTCATTTTTGTTTATGGCATCAGTTAGAAGTTGAGGTCCCTAGAGCTTTTTTTCTTTCAAGTAAGATGCTAAACAAAGCACACAGCAAGCTGTAGTTTGAAAGACCAGGTCACCAGCCAAGCCAGAAATGGTCAGTGATCTCTCACCATCACTTTGTTAAATAGATTATCACAGAACAGAAAAGCCAGGGTTTGTGGTTTCCTGTGCAAACCTATTCCAGGTAGCAGTGCTCTGACACACACTTCCTGTTGACGTCCATTCATGACTATTCATTCCCACCGTTAGTGCTGATTAATGCAAAAAGTGATTAATACTGAACACAATTTGGTAGGGGGAGGGGAGGTGAAGGAGGAAAAGGAAAATGCTCTTCGCCTGCTGCAGACACTGCCCAGGTGACCTAGGATTTGCTCAGTAGCCAGAGCTACTTTCATCGGAAATATTTCCCTGCTAACTCACCCGTGTCCTAATCCCCACTGTTAAGAATCACCTGTGGTCCAGCGCTAAAGACTCCAAGTTTCCAATGAATGCAGTTGTTGCTATTAAGTTGCTAAATTGTATCCAACTCTTCTTCAGGGGGCACAGATTGGATCCCAGATCAGAGAGCTAAAAAGTGGACAGGGAAGCCTGGCATGCTTCAGTTCATCGGATTGCAAAGAGATAGACTCCACAGCAACTGAACAACAGGGAGCTAGGATCCCACATGGGGCATGGCACAACCAAAAAAAGAAAAAGAATCACCATGAGAGGTAAAACATAAATTAACTGAAATCCCCTGTCAACATGCCCATAGCCTGAAGGGCAATGGGGAAAGAAGGCTCTGGTTTCTTTACTGGATCCATCAACAACTTCAGAGGAA
Organism: Moschus berezovskii; assembly: GCF_049115385.1. Lineage (NCBI taxonomy): Eukaryota > Metazoa > Chordata > Mammalia > Artiodactyla > Moschidae > Moschus > Moschus berezovskii. Next base: position 43,916,772 of record NC_142480.1, on the reverse strand, counting down.
GGGTAAAACAGCCCCAGGGTGGGTAGAGATTGTATTGTGGGAGAGGAAGAAGGAGAAAGTCTACAACAAGATACAGTGCTCCCATATTGCAATCAGATGTGTTGACTTAAAAATCAGAACACAGGGGCTAATAAATGATATCATTTTCCACTTTGTGAAAATTTTTTTGTATTTGTTTTTGGCTGCGTCCGATCTTAGGGTTAGATTGTAGCGGTGCACAGGCTCAGTAGCTGTAGATCGTGGGCTTAGTTGCCCTGTGGCATGTGGGATCTTAGTTCACCAACCAAAGATTGAACCCATGTTCCCCGTATTGGAAGGTGGACCTTCCAATGGACCTTCCACTGAACCACAAGGGAGTCCCCACTTTGTGAAATTTCTTAAATGGAGAGCTTAACAGTGGCTCAACATTGAGTTATTTACCTGACTATCCTTGTTCAGATTCTCCCAAGGTATCCTCCATATCTCGCTGCCATATTCATAAACTTTAAAGGACACCTCTGAAGTGAGCTGAGAGGGCATCAGTAGAAAACCACACGTAACTATTCAGGGGCCCTGGGGTCTTCAGAAAACTTGGATCCCAGAGGCATGTGAGCAGCAGACCTCACCCACTATCAGTCTAGACTGTGGTGTAGTGCTTTATTCGGTAAGTTGTGTCTGACTATAGCCCACCAGTTTCCTTGGCCCATGGAATTTTCCAGGCAAGAATACTGGAGTGGGTTGCCATTTCTTCCTCCAGGGGATCTCCCTGACCCAGGGGTCAAACCTGGGTTTCCTGCATCCTTCTTGGCAGCGGATTCTTTACGGACTGAGCCGCCTGGGAGGGGGCTTCCCTGCTGGCTCAGAAGTAAAGAATCTGACTGTAATTTGACCCCTGGGTCGGGAAGATCCCCTGGAGGACGGCATGGCAACCCACTCCAGTATTTTTGCCTGGAGAATTCCCATGGACAGAGGAGTCTGGTGGGCTACAATCCATGGGGTTGCAAAGAGTTGGGACACAACTGAGTGATTGAGCACAGAACCTGGGAAGCCCATCAATCTAGAGACACTGGAAATGATTTGGGGGTAGTGGACACACCCTTAAGAAAATCTGCCAAAGACGTCACCTTCCGGGTCATCATTCTCTTAGTTCAGCCCCTGTTCCCTATATTGAGCTTAATAATTTTGTTGTTAGACTCCCAGACAGTACACATCACATATAGCCGCAAGTAATACATACAATTTATTCACTAAAATGGGGACAAGATTCCCATAACTCCAGAATGTCAAGTTACATCATCAAAGTTCTCTGTTTAGAAGAAGTAAGTGTTGACAGTACTTCTTGTATGATTTTTAAAAATTAGACAAATTTCACCATGTGGAGTGTCCTTTTCAGTCAATAGTATTGCTTCAGGCGACATAATGTTTCACAGATCTTTCCTGTAACTTCCAGAAAAGTCAGCCAGCCAGATTTGATTTCAAACTTCTTTACAAAACCATTTTCCTACAAGAGAACAAAGTTAACATTTTAAAAATCAGTGGAGACTAAATTTGTTGGAATGAAAAGCAAATAAACTTTCATTTAATTAATATAGGTAGTCTTCTCTATATTTTCACTGGTTTTATTCTATTCATCCTTAGAAATGGCAACCCACTCCAGTACTCTTGCCTGGAGAATCCCGGTAGGCTACAGGCCATGGGGTCACAAAGAGTCGGACACAACTGAGCGACTTCACTTTACCATTCTCTATCTTCAATTGCAGACCACCCTAGTGCAGTACTGTCCAACAGAAATATAGTGCAAGCTACATATGTAATCTTTTTAGCCATAGGTTTTTTTTGCTGGATCTTTCTTATTTCTCCAAGCAGGGATTGAATCTTCTCCCCTGGCATTGACACCATGGAGTCCTAACAACTGGACCGCCAGGGAATTCCCAGTAGCCACATATTTAAAAGTAAAAAGAGGCAAAATTAATTTTAAAAATATAATCAATTTATCTAAAAATATTATGATTTCGGGACTTCCCAGGTGGTTCAGTGATTAAGACGTTGTGCTTCCAATGTGAGGGGTGTGGGTTTGATCGCTGGTGGAAAACTAGGATCCCAGATGCCTTGCTGCGCATGACCAAAAATAAATAGATAAGCAAACAAATAAACTGTGATTTCAATATGTAAGCAAAATGGAAATAAGATATTTTACTTTATTGGTACTAAATTTTTACAATCCAATGTGTGTTTGAACTTACAGCATATCTCAATTCAGACCAGCCACATTGAAACTGTTCAACAGTCACCTGTGACAAGTGGCTACTGTATTGGACGGCATAGCGCTAGAGTGTAGAGAGTCTGTCTTTTCCCCCCTGCCCCCCACTCCTCTTTTTCTTCTGAATGTTTGGGACTAAAATATGCATTTATTAAATAATGTTATTTATTGATTTGTCTTTGGCTGTGCTGTGTCTTTGTTGCTGCATGCGGGCTTTCTCTAGTTGGGGCAAATGAGGGGTAACTGTCTAGTTTCAGTGCTCAGGCTTCTCGTTGCAGTGGCTTCTCTTGTTGCAGAGCAAGGGCTGTAGGTGCTTAGGCTTCAGCAGTTGCAATATGTGGGCTCAGTAGTTGTGGCTCTCTGGCTCTAGAGCACAGGCTCAATAGTTGTGGCACATCGGCTTAGTTGCTCCAAGGCATGTGGGATCCTCACGGATCAAGGATCGAACCCATGTCTCCTGCATTGGCAGGCGGATTCTTTACCATTAAGCCACTAGGGAAGCCCTTGAAATAATCATTTATTTGTAAACTATAAGCATCTGAATGCAGAGTTCCAAAGAATAACAAGGTGAGATAAGAAAGCCTTCCTCAATGATTAATGCAAAGAAATAGAGGAAAACAACAGAATAGGAAAAACAAGAGATCTCTTCAAGAAAATTAGAGATACCAAGGGAATATTTCACGCAAAGATGGGCTTGATAAAGGACAGAAATGGTGTGGACCTAACAGAAGCAGAAGATATTAAGAAGAGGTGGCAAGAATACACAGAAGAACTGTACAAAAAAGATCTTCCCAACCAAGATAATCACGATGGTGTGATCACTCACCTAGAGCCAGACATCTTGGAATGTGAAGTCAAGTGGGCCTTAGAAAGCATCACTATGAACAAAGCTAGTGGAGGTGATGGAATTCCAATTGAGCTATTTCAAACCCTGAAAGATGATGCTGTGAAAGTGCTGCACTCAATATGCCAGCAAATTTGGAATACTCAGCAGTGGCCACAGGACTGGAAAAGGTCAGTCTTCATTCCAGTCCCAAAGAAAGGCAATGCCAAAGAATGCTCAAACTACTGCACAATTGCACTCATCTCACATGCTAGTAAAGTCATGCTCAAAATTCTCCAAGCCAGGCTTTAGCAATACGTGAACTGTGAACTTCCAGATGTTGAAGCTGGATTTAGAAAAGGCAGAGGAACCAGAGATCAAATTGCCAACATCCGCTGGTTAATGGAAAAAGCAAGAGAGTTCCAGAAAAACATATATTTCTGCTTCATTGACTATGCCCAAGCCTTTGACTGTGTGGACCACAATAAACTGTGGAACATTCTGAAAGAGATGGGAATACCAGACCACCTGACCTGCCTCTTGAGAAACCTGTATGCAGGTCAGGAAGCAACAGTTAGAACTGGTCATGGAACAACAGACTGGTTCCAAATAGGAAAAGGAGTACGTCAAGGTTGTATATTGTCACCCTGCTTATGTAACTTATATGCAGAGTACATCATGAGGAACGCTGGGCTGGAAGAAGCACAAGCTGGAATCAAGATTGCCAGGAGAAATATCAATAACCTCAGATATGCAGATGACACCACCCTTATGGCAGAAAGTGAAGAGGAACTCAAAAGCCTCTTGATGAAAGTGAAAGAAGAGAGTGAAATGTTGGCTTGAAGCTCAACATTCAGAAAACGAAGATCATGGCATCTGGTCCCATCACTTCATGGGAAATAGATGGGGAAACAGTGTCAGACTTTATTTTTTTTGGGCTCCAAAATCACTGCAGATGCTGATTGCAGCCATGAAATTAAAAGACGCTTACTCCTTGGAAGGACAGTTACGACCAACCTAGATAGTATATTCAAAAGCAAAGACATTACTTTGCCAACCAAGGTCCGTCTAGTCAAGGCAATGGTTTTTCCCGTGGTCATGTATGGATGTGAGAGTTGGACTGTGAAGAAAGCTGAGCGCCGAAGAATTAATTGATGCTTCTGAACTGTGGTGTTGGAGAAGACTCTTGAGAGTCCCTTGGACTGCAAGGAGATCCAACCAGTCCTTTCTAAAGGAGATCAGTCCTGGGTGTTTTTTGGAAGGACTGACGCTAAAGCTGAAACTCCAGTACTTTGGCTACCTCATGCGAAGAGTTGACTCACTGGAAAAGACTCTGATGCTGGGAGGGATTGAGGGCAGGAGGAGAAGGGGACGACAGAGAATGAGATGGCTGGATGGCATCACTGACTCGATGGACATGAGTTTGAGTGAACTCCAGGAGTTGGTGATGGACAGGGAGGCCTGGCGTGCTGTGATTCATGGGGTCGCAAAGAGTCGGACACGACTGAGCGACTGAACTGAACTGAACTTGTGTTGAGAGTCATGAGGATGCAACAGTAAAGCAAGATTACATTCATTCCTTTTTTAATCAGACTTTGTTTTTTTAAGAAGCATATAAACTGGAACCCCTGGAGTAGGAAATGGCAACCCAATCCAGTATTCTTGCCCAGAAAATTCCATGAACAGAGAAGCCTGGCAGGCTATAGTCCATGGGGTTGCAAAGAGTTGGACACAACTGAGCAACTGAGAATGCATGTACACATAAACTAGACACTGTATTTAATTAACTTTTGATGTATTATTATAGAGCATCTCACTGAAAAGCACCTCTAAGCTTATCCAGCCTAATGTCCTCTCTTATTTTGACAAACGAGGAAACGGAGATCCAGAAAAAAATGTTATGTAAGTAAGGTTACCTGATTTCTTAGTACCTGGACCTGTACTGAAATGCAAACACTACTCTTTTCACTCCATAAATTTTCAAACCAATCCCAAGAAGATTAGAAAATTGTTTAAAGAATTTTTTTTAGATGTTCATCTAGTAAAGTTCCACTTCTGGGGTTACAAACGTCTTTAAGTAGTTCGTAGTTCACAATCTAGTGTGACTAACACGAAAGAAAAAACCAAACATATTTCTTTGACTGAGAACTTCGTAATGCTGTGGAACTGTCTTTTGGAGCATTACCGGCAGCGAAGACTAACACCATTCATAGGAATTTTCCATTGAAAAGATTGTGTAAGAAAGTCAACTTCCGCCTCCGTGTGAAGTGTGATGTCATGCCCTGAGACGCTTGCTGTCACACGCTCACAGGGGACAGGCTGCTCCTGCTTTTCTTCCTCTTTCTCCTGCCTTTACATACTCAGGCATTTCCCACCCATCCCAGGTATGGGATCCACTTCAGTGCTCCTCTTCCTAGAATTTCTATAAACCCCGTACTGTGGGGGCACTCTACAATGATTTTTATTATCATCACAATGATCACCATTATGATCAGGAAGTTAATGTGTTAATATGTCACTCTCTTATATTTATTAAAGTTCTAAAGCAAGAACAAAGGAAAAAAGCTGACAATTCAGCTATATGAAGATTCTTTTTTTTTAAAGCTATAAGAAACTAAAATAAGAACAGTGTAACACTATTTATTACACATTTGCCATGAAAGAGTTCATTCAAACGTAAGAGAAAATCATCAAGCCCTCACTAATTTAAAGGCAAAGGCTGCTGAGAAGATAAATATCAATCATGAGCAAGTATATGGAAAAAAACTCCATATTACCAGCTGTTAAATTCACATTTTAATGGAATCTTACTGTTTTTTAGACCTATTAACTTGATCTTGTTAATAGAAGTCTATTAAACCCTCAAGATTATGTTTAATGGTTCCACCTAATGCTGATCAAGTTGTGAGCTTGTCCCATCGGTAACAAAACTTTTGAAGGCAATGCGTATTCCAAAATGTATGAGTAGTGTGATTATAGATGAACCAATCGTTCTATTATAGATGAACCAATCATTCTATTGTAAGAAGGTGATCATGAGGCAGCCTTCTTTTTTTTTTTTTGAGGCAAGGAATAAGACTTTATTCGGAAACCAGATGACTGAGAAGATGGTAGACGTTAGTCTCAAAGTAACCATTTGTTGGGCCCTGGATACCAAGTTCTTTCATAGTGTCAGGGAGAGAAGCAGTGAGGAACTAAAGCCAAAAGGCAGAATGGAGAGGGAGAGGCACTGAAAGGCAGGCTTTTATGTGGGGGGTGGAAAACCATCTCCATGTTTAGTATTGAAGCATTATCTCTAAGAAGGAAAAACAGAAAACAACCCAAATGTCTAGCTGTTGGAAACTGCTTAAGTAAATTATGATGCATAAAAATGATGGGATAGTCTATAAACATTGGAAGTGTTAACATGGAACATGTAAGGTGAGTTATTTTAAAAAATTCCTCTGATGGCTCTGATCACTCTGCTTTGTGGGGAACAGAGCATCGCAGGGCAAGCTTGGAAGCAGGGAAGCTGGGAGGAGCCTACTGATACAGTTAAGTGAGAGAAGAGAGTTGCTCCAATGTGCTGGGTGTGCAGAATCAGAATCTGCTGATGCGTCAAATGCAGGGTACACACAGGAGTCATAGAGGACTCCCGAGGGGAGAGAGCTGAGCTGGTCAAGTGGAAAGGATACTCCACAGATGCTCCCTGAAGGAGCCCTCAGGGAGACCTAAACTACATCTAACCCTATTCTTTATTAAATGATTTTTAAATCTCAAGTTAAAATTAAAAAAGACATACAAGAAAACTCTGGCCCCCAAATCTATTTTATATATCAAAGGATATATAAAAAATTTTGAGCTTGTATTACATCATTTTGGAAATGCCTTTGCCAGGCTGAACACTTGGTCAATCATCTACATGCCTGGGTAGGTCCTTTGGTTTGCCCTCAAATTCACCAGACCATTATTGAGAGCAAGATGATCATAAGAAAGTAAAACCTACCTTGCATAACTCTTATGACTCAGACTTTAACATGCTGGTTACATGGAAAGCACCAGTTCTGATTGTACATTCCTACTTTCAAAAGGGGCTTTCTTTTGGCATTAGAGTAGTTTTAAGAATTTGCATATTTAAATTTTTTGGAATTTCCCATGTAACCTTCACAGTTGTATTGTACCTGACAGTTTACAAAACACTCTTACAGAAAAGTTCTTTCAACTTTTAACTTTTAACGGTCTATATTATTGTCTTTATTATATATTATGTGAGGTGAAGTGAAAATGTTAGTCCCTCAGTTGTGTCTGACTCTTTGCGAACCCATGGCTGTAGACACCCAGGTTCCTCTGTCCATGGGATTCTCCAGGCAAGCATACTAGAGTGGGCAGCCATTCCCTTCTCCAGGGGATCTTCTCCACCCTGGGATTGAACCCATATCCCCTGCATTGTAGGGGAATTCTTCACTGTTTGAGCCACCGGCGAAGCCCATATATTATGGAAAATATTATTTTATATTAGGAATTTCTGTCTCAAGTGACTTCAGTAACTCACCCAAGATGGCACTTCTAGTGAGTGGGAAAACCAGAATTTAGGTCTCACTTTCAATGTTGTTCATTCCATCACCCCATTAACAAATATTTGCTGGCTATGTTCTATACCACAGGCCCTGGGCCAAGCATGATGTATTCAGTATGCATTAGGTAGAGGCGATTCCTCTCACGTGAAGCTGCAGGTAGAGTATCCTTTCCACTCGACCAGCACAGGGGCAGGAGAGTGTTTTACTGAAGTGGGCAAAAGCAGGAAAGCCACCTAGCTGCAAAGGAAAGGCAGTCCCAGGCAGTGAGATGAATTTCTTCTCAGACACATTCTGCCGGCTTTTAAGAACCAGCCTTTCCTCATGAATGCCAAAGACTGCTAAAAAAAAAAAAAAAACACTGCCTCTCCTGTCAGATCTATGAGAGCCTTTTCATTTCTAGTACGTCACGCTGGTAGAGACAGGAGGAAGTAATGGTAATGTGGAAGAGGAATAAAAAGTGACATGAGAAGCAGCAAAGAAAAGAAGGAAAGAAAGAAAGGGAGAAACAAGGGAGAAGGGAAAGGAGGGAAGGAAGAAGGAAAGGAAAGCAGCTCAAGATGATAAAAATGAAAAAAAGAATAAATCTCACTGGTCTTCCCCCCCACCCCCTTTAAGGGCATCTGTTTTAGATGGTGGCTAATATCTAACTATAGCTGGTGATATAATTTTTGGAGATTATACCTATCTATTCAGGGAAGTTGGGCTTCCCTAGGTGGTCCCAGTGGTAAAGAACCTGCCTGCCAGTGCAGGAGACATGTGAGACTCCTGTTCGATCCCTGGGTGGGGAAGATCCCCTGGAGGAGGAAATGGCAACGCACTCCAGTATTCTTACCTGGAGAATCCCACGGACAGAGGAACCCTACAGTCCATGGGATGCAAAGAATCGGACACAACTGAGTGACTGAGCAGGTATTCAGGAAACTTAGGCAATACTATGATGCTACTAATAATAACAGTAGCCCTAAACTTGTATTGAGTTTACTACTTAAGAAGGCTTTCTTTCTTTCCTTGCTATTCTCTAGAATTCTGCATTCAATTGGATATATCTTTCCCTTTCTCCTTTGCCTTCTGCTTGTCTTCTTTTCTCAGCTATTTGTAAGGCCTCCTTAGGCAACCACTTTGCCTTCTTGCATTTCTTTTTCTTTGGGATAGTTTTGATTACCGCCTTCTGTACAATGCTACAAACCTCCATACACCTGTACCGCCCCTGAAAGATCAGTACCCTTCTAGAATTTCTCAGAAACAATTCCATACCATCCACTAATTATGAATTCCAGGAACTTACAACATTTACTGTGAGTAAGTTAAAAATTTTCAGGAACATTTCTTAATTTTGTGTGTTACAAATACAGTGCAAGCTCATACATTGTTTTTGTTGCTGTTGTTGAGTCACTAAGTCGTGTCTGACTCTTTGCGACCCCATGGACTGTAGCCAGATAGGCTCCTCTGTGCATGGAATTTTCCAGGCAAGAATACTGGAGTGGGTTGCCATTTCCTCCTCCAGGGAATCTTCCTGACCCAGAGATCAAACCTGCATCTCATGCAATGGCAGGCAGAATCTTTACCATTGAGCCACTGACATAGAGTTTGCCAATTAGGATTTCTCTACACATGGACCTCTGTGCTAAAGACCTTCTGCATTTACTTGAAATCTACACAGCATAATAGCTGCAATTTCCACCCATCCTTCAGTATAGCTCCCCACAGCAACCAGAAGAAAACATGACCAAACATCTCACATGCTTTGTCCAGCCCCAAGTCAGGCTGAGTTCCAAGAAAAAAAGGTGATAGAGAAAGGAGAGTGATTGAAGGAAGCCCTTTCATTATGCAGAAAGATCTCAAACAAAGTGCAAAAGACATCGAGTAAAAGATGAATACATATTATTTTATCAACTTTTAAAACATTTATAAGCACCAAAGACATCTATAGTTTTAAAAGGCAATCAACATATTAGAAGATATCCACCATATACAAAGGGCTTCCCAGGTGGTATTAGTGGTAAAGAATCTGCCTGTCAATGCAGGAGATGTAAGAGACATTCGATCCCTGGGGAAGATTCCCCTGGAGAAGAAAATGACAACCCACTCCAGTATTCTTGCCTGGCAAATCCCATGGACAGAGGAGACTGGTGGGCTACAGTCCATGGGGTAGCAAACAGTCGGACATGACCGAAGTGACTTAGCATATATAAAACATATAAAAAAATAATTTGTGCCCAGAATATTCCAAGAATTCCCACAAATCAGTGATAAAAAGACAAAAAAATGGGAAAATGGACAACGGAGAGAAATAGGTAGTTCCCTGAATAAGAATTACAAATAGTCAATAAACATATGAAAAGATGCTCAATGTGAAAAGACACTAGTAATCAAGGGAACTGATTAAAAAAAAAGAAAACAGCGAGACAGAAGACTTCCCTGGCAGTCCAATAGTTAAGACTCTGCGCTTCCACTGCAGGGGGCATGGGGCTAAGATTCCATATGCCACAAGGTGTGGACAACAATGACAAAAAAAAAAAAAATAATTAGGTATGTATTTTTAAGCCAACAGAGTAGGGAAACTATGACAGACCATCATAACGTAATATTAGTCAGCTGGGATGAAAGGAAACGTGGTGTATTCCATCAAGCAGTGTCAGCTAGAAATGGTCATTCAACAGCATTCACACACAACAGCATATATGTAGTACTCTTTTTGTGTGTGTGTGTGTGGCCATGTTAGGACTTCCTTGGTGGCTCAGATGATAAAGCATCTGCCTACAATGTGGGAGACCCGGGTCCAATCCCTAGGTCGGGAAGATCTCCTGGAGAAGGACGGGATCTTAGTTCCCCAACCAGGGATTGGAACCCATCCCCCTGCAGGAATCTTAACCACTGGATCTCCAGGGAAGTCCTTGTGCTGAGCTCAGTCATGTCTGACTCTTTTGGACCCCATGGACTGTAACCCGCCAGGCTTCTCTGTCTATGGGATTTTCCAGGCAGGAACAGTGGAGTGGGTTTGCCATGCTCTCCTCCAGGCGATCTTCCTGACCCAGAGATCAAGCCCATGTCTCTTATGTCTCCTACATTGGTAGTCAGGTTCTTTACCACTGAGCCAACAGGGAAGCCCCAAGGAAGTCCCCGTAGTACCCTCTAAAATACTTATTAAATATCCCTGGGTGGAAAAAAAAAAGCAGAATAAGTACCAAGAACTATTTACATAAACAATTTCTGAAAGGCTACCCATTCTGGTATTCTGGCCTGGAGAATTCCATGGACTGTATAGTCGATGGGGTCGCAAAGAGTTGGACACAACTGAGCAACTTTCACTTCAAATATTAGTATTAGTATTGTTAAATATTATTTAACAACTTATAATTTTTTTTACAAAGAGGTGCTATGTATATTTTCTATGGATATATCCAACAAGCATTTTTTTTTATTAATAGGGATGCTTTGCATGTAAAATAATTGATAACAGTGGACAGCTTTGAGAAGAAGGGAAGCCGGGGATTGTGGGTTGAAGAGAAGATCTATGGGAAATCAGTGCTGTAAGAAAACTGAGCATTAAGTTTATTGGAATATCAAGAAAAGCATGTACATTCAGCCGGGACAGGCCCCTTATCAATGAGTTGTGTGGGGTTTCCCTGGTGGCTCAGACAGTAAAGAATCTGCCTGCAATGCAAGAGACCCAGGTTCGATCCCTGGTTCAGGAAGAGCCCCATGGAGGAGAGCATGGCAACCTAGTCTAGTATTCTTGCCTGGAGAATCCCATGGACAGGGGAGCCTGGCAGGCTACAGTCCACGGGGCTGCAAAGAGTCAGACACAACTGAGCACGCATGATATGCTACAGTTTGAGTTGTAATCTAGGACCCCTGCATGGTCTCAGTTTTTGAGGCATTGATAATAAAGTGAATTTTTATTTGGAAAATCTTGAATAGATTCTAGCTGGTGATACAGTATATTATTATTTTTTTTAATCGCCAAGCTTTACTGGCCAGAATTTGGTATATTAGAAAACTGGCAGGGCAGGGAGCAACAAACTCGCAAAAATTTACACCTGTCTTTTGCAACATAATAAATACCTAAATATAGCAGATTCTAATACCAACTCATTCTGTACTAATTCTACATTGTCATGACAACCCTAGCAAGAGCTCAGTCCTGTGGACTAGACTCTGAAGAAGCATTAGGGAGGTGCTTTATTAATCCCCCAAACTCACTTCTCCAGTTTACACTGTAGGAATAAAAACTGAAACCACAAGTATTTCCCAGCTATAAAGTTTTAAGATTCACTGGAAATCAGCTGGAAATGTCTTTTTTTATTATTTTAATTTATTTTGCTGTGCTGGGTCTTAGTTGCACCATGTGGGATCTAATTCCCTGACCAGGGATTCAAATCGAGGCCCCCTGAGTTAGAAGTGCAGAGTGTTAGCCACTAGACAACCAGGGAAATTCCTCTTTATTTTAAAATTAAAAAAATTTTTAAAACAAGCTACTCAAAGAAAATATAATCCTTTAGGTAGATTTCTTTTTTAAATTAGCAAAGAGACTTGCTATTTCAATTCCTATTTTAAAGTAAAGAACAAAGAAGAATACTTCCATCACACATACCCAGCCTCCATTTTGCCTTATCCACTCTCCTGTTTTTTCGGTGATGAACTCTGCCACAAAGTAAGAAATGTCCTTGCACATGTCCATGTCTGGGGCAATACACTTGCCCTGAAGTTTCTTGATAAGAATACCTTCAAAGGCAAATATAGTTACAATCCTGCCCCAGTTAACAACGCCATCTTCAAATTCCTTTTCCATCACTTGGTTGAATATTGTTCTGGCAGTGTCTACGGACACCACATCAAACTTATCCAAGCACTGCTTCAAAGTCCTTTCCACTTCGTTCTGGACAGAGGAAGCCACGTCTTGTAACACCCTGGATGTTTTGCTTGGCCTGGATCCAGTTTGCTGTATCTGCAACACATATTTCAGATAGTCCTCGGCCAGCCTGTGAACGTAGCCAAACTCAGTCTCAGTCATCTTCTCCTTGCTGGGGAGCAGAGTCTTGAGCCTGCTCACCTGCAACTGACCAAGACAGTCTGAAGCACAAGCTTGTGGAGCCTGGCGAAACATGACACATGATGGTATCTGGAGGCCGGTGGAATTTCTGTTTGCATCATCTAAAGCTATCCTTCCTCCTGGTCGCTTTCAGGCGTGGGCTGCATGTGAAAGAGAAAGTATAAAATGTGAAAGAGGAAAATGTCTCAAAGACAGGCCACTTCCTCATCCTGTAAATGATTAATGTAGTTTTTGCAGCCTTAAATTCAAGGAAGTGGAGGAATCAAAACCCTCCTGCATTGCTGGTAGGATTGTAAAACTGTTTTCGCGAACTTTTACTGTGAAAAGTTTGGCAGTTCCTCCTTAAATATAGAGACTTTCCTGGGGGCCAGTGTTTAATTTCCACTTCCAACGCAGGGGGCGCAGGTTTTATCCCTGGTGGAGGAACTAAGATTCTACATGCCGAGTAGTGTGGCCAAAAACAAAGAAAAAAAGTTAAATAAAGAATTTCCATATAACCCAGCAATTCCAGTTATATGCCCAAAAGAAATGAAAATAGGGACTCACACAATTCCTGACACACGAAATTTCACAGCAGCATCACTTACAATAGCCAAAAGGTGGAGACAAACCAAATGTTCATCCACAGATGAAGGGATAAAAGAACTGTGGAACGTTCTTATGCCACAGAAAGAAATGAAGTGCCCATACACTTTACAGCACGGACAAACCTCAAAAACAGGACGCCCAGTGGAATAAGCCAAATGTAAGAGCTCTCCTACTGTATGATCCCATTATGTGAAATAGCCAGAATAAGTAAATCCACAGAGACAGAAAGCAAATCGGTGATTGCTGGGGGCTGAGGGGAGAAGGGAGTAACTGCTGAGTAGGTACAGGTTTCTGTCTTGTGGTGAAAATGGTTTGGAACTACATCGAGGTGGTGGCTGGCTGTGAAACATTGTGAAGATGCTGCTGCTGCTGCTGCTGTTGCTAAGTCACTTCAGTCGTGTCCGACTCTATGCGACCCCATAGACGGCAGCCGACCAGGCTCCGCTGTCCCTGGGATTCTCCAGGCAAGAACACTGGAGTGGGTTGCCATTTCCTTCTCCAATGTGTGAAAGTGAAAAGTGAAAGTGAAGTCGCTCAGTCGTGTCCGACTAGTAGCGACCCCATGGACTGCAGCCCACCAGGCTCCTCTGTCCATGGGATTTTCTAGGCAAGAGTACTGGAGTGGCTTACTAAACGTCACTAAATTGTACACTTTAAAATGGGGCATGTGGGGACTTCTCTGGTGGTCCAGTGGGTAAGACTCCGAGCTCCCAAGGCACGGGGCCCAGGTTCGATCACTGGTTAGGGAACTAGATCTCACATGCCACAATGAAGATCCTATATGCCACAACTAAGACCCAGCACAGTGAAATAAATAAATATAAAAAATAAAGGGAATAAAACGGATCATTTTTACATTATGTGACTTTAACCTCCAAAAGAAAAAAGTTCAATATAGCCCAGTGGCTAAGCTGAATCAATGAAAATTTGGAATACAGATTAGCAAATGGCCAGTAAACAGGGCCTCTCAAGCACTGCTGAGGCAACATGGCGCTTGACACTTTGGTGCTCAGATAGGATGACATGGGAGGGAAGAAAAACGTATCTGCTTCATTCCTCACATCCCATTTACCCTAGAACTTTGTTTTTTAGGCAAATATTTGTTGCATAACTACCAGATGAACACAAATTTTTTAAAAATACAATCAATAATGAAAAATATGTTTCCCAAGAACATTAAACAATGGTTACGCATTAAACACATACAAATCTAGAGACTGCAACACGAGATACTTCTAGAAAAAACTAAAGGGGTTCGGGACTTCCCTGGTGGTCTAGTAGCTAAGACTCTGGGCTCCCAGTGTAGGGGGCCTGGGTTGATACTTCAGTGGGTAAGGAGTCCACCTGCCAATGCAGGGGCACAGGAGATGTGGGTTCGATCCCTGGGTTGGGAAGATGCCCTGGAGAAGGGAATGGCTACCCACTCCAGTATTCTTGCCTGGGAAAATGCCATGAACAGAGGAGCTTGGTGGACTACATCTCCATGGGGTCGCAAAAACTCGGACACGACGAAGCGACAGAGCACACAAATAGGGAACTAGATCCCACATGCTACAACTAAGACCCAGCACAGCCAAATAAACAAATAATTTTTAAAAAAAAGACAAAATCCTGCTATAAGCCAATATCTCTATTTACTCTTATTAAGTCAGCCAAATTGTCCAACGTGCAGATAGAATTTAGGGGCCAGAAGGAACACTAAACTTGGAGTCAGAGGACCCAAGCCTCATTCCTACTCAAATCTCTGTTCCCTTACTCAGTATGTGCCCAGGGTTTGTAAAATGCAGCCATACACAAAGTACTCCCACGGGTGAGGTATGCAACTGATGACCCGTGTAGCACCTGTGACCACAGCTGGCACAGTGTGGGGACTTCATCAGCCGTAATTCTCCATCAGTCTTTTACAGACTAATGAGAAATTCAGCTTCCCAATAAGGGCATAACTTCCTAAATGCTCAGGTTCAAATGAATCACAAATCTGTTATTCATTTAGCTTTGGCACCAGTTCTGGGAAACAGTTGGTGAAAACAGTAAAAGTGTTGGTTAGGAGAGCCATGGGGAACAGAGCATGTGGCAATGAAGGCAGTCAGGGCACTGTATCCCTGTCTGCTGGCTGCATCTTTCTGTCGACCGAGGAGCCAGGGAGTAGGCAGGAGTAGAGAGTGGGAGAAGAGTAAACAGTGCAGGGTCCTTAGAGAGATGGGATTCACTATATTTGTTGTTGTTGTTGTTCTATCCACATATGGAGTAACTTTAATTCTTCGCCTCAGCGTCTCTAAAGAGTGGCAAACAGGAAAAAAAAAAAAAAATCCCACATACCTTGTATTTCTGAATTATCTCCAAAGGGTTAAGGAGGACGGGAGAGCTGCTGCTTAGGGTGCTGGCTGAGAGGGACTTGTGGTGGCCGTGAAAATGCACCCCTGGGACTTCCTTGGTGGTCCGGTAGTTAAGGCTCAGCCTCCCAATGCAGAGGGTGCAGGTTAGATCCCTGGTCGGGGGAACTAAGACCCTAAATGCCACAGGGTGTGGCCAAAGTTAAAATAAATTAATTACTTAAAAAATAAAAATTTTTGGTAAAAATGAAAAAGAAGAAAGAAAACAACAATGCACTGTGAACCTTGTACCACAGTGGTGTAATTGGTGTAATTGACCAAGGGCCCTACGGCTGGGCCCTTAATCTATCGCCCCCATGACTTGGCATGAAGGTTGCGCTGCCTGCAGGCTGTCCCTGTCAATGACTGGTCAAGGCAGGAGTCGGAAGAGCCATCCCTGTAGGTCAGCCTCCTTTGAAAGGTGGCTCGGTAACTCATCATCAGCCTTATGAAGAATGGCTGAGACTTTGCTCCAACTGAGACTCTTCCTCCTGGGTCCTCCTTCCTCCTGGTTCTTCTTCAGCCAGGCCGGCCCACACTGTGGTCTGACAGCTCCCTCCCCATTCTCCCTCACAGGCATTCCCCCCACTAAATCTCTCACACATCTAATCCTCTCTTGGCATTTTCTGCCTAGAGTTATAGAGCAAAGGAGCACACAGATCTGTGGTCAAGTCACTTCTCTGGGATTTCCCCTGGGGAGGTTCCTCCTCCCCTCCTCCCACCACCTGGGACGATGCCTCTTGGCCCACAGGAGCAGGAAGCCAAGTGCAGCCAGCTTTTTCTACTCAAATCATCCTCAAGCACCATAAGAACCATGGCAATGATGGAAAATTTATTATATCCTGCCACCCCCCACCCCTGCCCAATTACATTCCTGTGGTGATGAGCATTTCTGGAAAAACAGTATGAGCAGGTGGTTTAGGAGTTATTATACAGGGGACTTCCCTGGTGGTCCAGTGGTTAAGATTTTGCCTTTCAATGCAGGGAGTGCAGGTTCGAACCCTGGTCTGGGAGTTAAGATTCCACAAGCCTCCGGGCCAAAAAATCAAGACATAAAATAGAAGCAGTGTTACAATAAATTCAATAAAGACTTTAAAAAAATATCTGACTTTAAAGAGTTGCAATTCAGTCTCCTAAGGTCGGGTCTACCTTTTCCCCCCTCTCTTGCCAGTGTTCAAGCCTGGACCTAGGGAAACCAGGGACAGATCTCTGTTGAATAAATAAAAAATGACCAATGTCACACCTGGAGCTAACTACATTTAGGGCTCTGAGTTCCTTATCTGGAATTGAAAAGAAATTGTTGTAAAAAGCCTTAAATATTTTAGTCTGCTTTAGTTTATTTTGCAGCATTTCCAAATAATCACTTTTCCAGGATAGGTGGATAAAAGACAAAGTCTTTTCCAGAAAGAATTATTTGTATATAAAGTATGAAAAGACAGGAATGGGGTGTGTAGGCTTAAAAAACAATCACAACCTAAAAGTTGAGTTGTTTTATTCAGTGGGAATTTTTAGGACTTCAGGCTAGGAGGTAGCATCTTAAGTAACCCTGAGAGAACTGCTCCAAGGTGAGTGGGAGCCAGTTTATAGAAGTTTTGCAACAGAGGGAAGGTAGTCTGAAGGTCAAAAGGTTATTGTCTGTTAAAGGAAAATCAGACATCTCAAGATAGTGCTTTTCTTTGTATAGGAAGATGCAAGCGTCTGGGCTCACTGAAATCATTCCTTTGATATGCATCCCAGGTATCTGGGACCAGTGTCCTGTGTTCTCTCATCCTGAGTTTCCTCAGGGCTTACCGTAGGGCATGGCTGCTAGATAGCAGGTGTTCTTTCCTTCTTAAGCTCCTTCAGGCTCCCTGACTCTGGAGGGTGCCACCTGCTGATGACTGTGACATTCTTATTTACTGATAGGGCAGGAAATGTCCCATTTCTCAGGTGTGTTGGGATGGAGGGCTGTGTGGGACAGAGACAAGTAGCTGATCATGAAGAAGGTACAGAGACAGAAGGACATACCCTTTTTCAATGCCACTGTGACCTGTGTTTGCATTCAGCAGGCTCCAGGGTTTCCCTGGTGGCCCAGACAGTAAAGTATCTGCCTGCAATGCAGGAGATGTAGTTGGATCCCTGGGTCGGGAAGTTCCCTGGAGAAGGGAATGGCAACCACACCAGTATTCTTACCTGGAGAATCCCATGGACAGAGGAGCCTGGTGGGTTACAGTCCATAGGGTCACAAAGAGTCACACATGACTGAGCAACTAAACACACACACACACACACACACACGAACTACACCTTCGTGTCTATCTGTGGTGTTTATGTAAATCGCCACATCTGTACACATGTTATCTATTGCTTTCTAACTGCTTCCTCACAAAGGAGTTCCCCAAATTCAGTGGCTTCAAACAATAATCACGCATTTTGCTCATGAAATGAACCTTGGGCAGGGCTCAGCTGGATGACTGATCTCTCCTCCACAGTGTCTGGGGTTTGGCTGGAATGGTTCTAACAGTGGCAGCTGGAACAGCTGGGGCTGGCTGGGCATCTCTCTTCACGTAGTCACAGAATTTTTCTGTGTGGTCTGTCCAGTGTGGCAATCTCAGATTGGTCATACTGCTCATGTGTTGGCTGAAGGCGCCAAGAGCAAGCCTTCCAGTGACCGATATAGGAGTTGAATAGCTTTTTATAATCCAGGTTAGAATTCACAGAGTATCAGAACTTCCCAGTTCTGGTGGTCCAGTGGTTAAGAATCCTTGCTTCCACTGCAGGAGGCACGGGTTCAATCCCTGGTCAGAAAACTAAGATCCCACATGCTATACAGCCAAAAAAAAAAAGTAAAAAAAAAAAAAAGAAAAGAACTCACACAGTATCATTTCATACTAATCTAGTTGTACAAGTTATTACATGACTGCTAAAATTCAAGGAAAGGAAACATAGATATTTTTATTGATAAGAAGAGTGTCAAGAATTGGTAGCCATGTTTTAAAATTGCCACAGCATGCAACTCACATGCAAGGTCACTTATAGACACAATCATGTACAATTTAACCAATGTCACTCTCCTTACACTGATGCTGGGAAAGATTGAAGGCAGGAGGAGAAGGGGACGACAGAGGACAAGATGGTTGGACAGCATCACCGATTCAATGGACATGAGTTTGAGCAAGCTCTGGGAGATGGTGAAGGACAGGGAAGCCTGGTGTGCTGCAGTCCATGGGGTCCCAAAGAGTCGGACACGACTTAGTGACTGAACAACAATACCCTCCTGCCATCCTTTGGACTGGGAAAGCAGGGAGGCAGTTCAAATCTTGGAGTGATCCAGGAGGTCCTTCAAAGCCACCTGGCTCATCTCTATAACCATCAAGTTATGGGAGGTCTGAGAATACTCTGAAGTAGACCCTCCAAAGACAGAGGTATTCTAAGTGGCCTGAAGCACAGTTGCCTGAAGATTTCATCTCCCTCCTGACCTCGGAGATCTCATTAGGTCATGAGCCCACCTCCTGCTGTGACCCAGGAGGAGAGAGAAACGACTGACAGAGGTGGAGTTTTGATGGGGAATCTGAGGGGAGAACTCTGAAGCCATCCTGGCTGCCAAGCGGCCAGAGGAACCCAAACTTCGGGATGAGGGGCCCGTGTGCGTGACTTCAGCGAGGGGCTGCTGAGGTCAAGCTCTCTTTTCTCCAAATGCAGACGTTGGGAGGAAACTTGCTGCACTTTTGGCTGCTTCAGAGGATGTGGCCTGGGGAAACTCCCAGCCTGGCTTACTCTTTAGGTCCTCTGAGCTTATCATGACAACTTCCTTTTTCCACGTCTCTGACCGGGGCCAAGCAGAGAACAATGGTCTTCAGTGAGAACGCCGTCATAACACAAAAGGGGGAGGGGAGAATAGAAGTCACCTGCGTGCCCCCCACCCCTGCATCATCTCCCTGGGTCTGGTGGGGCCAAGCCTTGATCATCAGAAAGCACAATGGAAGCTTGCAAACTCTGTGTCAGGAAAAACGAGTTGCTCAGTATGACAGGGCTCCCAGCGGAAGCTTGGTTCCTATCCGAGGAGATCAATATCCAGGAAATCCTATGAGCAAAATAAGCAGGCAGGACTTCCCCCAGTTCCCCTGTCAAATTTGGAGACAAGGCTGAAAGTGGGCCCTGGAGAGAACAACCAGTTGTGAACCAAGGAAGCTGAGAGGCAGAGTGAAGACGGCAGGTGTCATAAATGCGGCTTGTGGGGGTGGGTTTTTGACTAACATTGTAGAGGCTACAAAGGAGATGGAGGTGAAAAGAGGAGCGGGGAAAGCCAGAGAGAGGTTGATTTTTTTTTTTTTTGGTCTATTTTTTGGCTGTGCCTCATGGCATGTGGGATCTTAGTTCCCCCACACTGAATATTCACTGGAAGGACTGAGGCTGAAGCTGAAGCCCCTATACTTTGGCCACCTGATGCAAAGAGTCGACTCACTAAGAAAAGACCCTGATGCTGGGAAAGACTGAGGGCGGGAGGAGAAGGGGACAATAGAGGATGAGATGATTGGATGGCATCACCGACTCAATGGACGTGAGTTTGAGCAAACTCCGGGAGATAGTTGAAGGAAAGGAGAGCTTGGTGTGCTGCATTCCATGGGGTCGCAAATAATTGGATAGGACTTAGCAACTGAACAACAACCAGGGATCAAACAGTTCACGTGTCCTGTGCAGTGAAAGTGCAGAATCTTAACTACTGGACCACCAGGAAAGTCCCAGCAGAGGTTAAAATTATAGACGGTCACACATAAGGTAGAATGTCTGAGTGCAACATGTCTGATGTGTTGATTTGTGATACATCCCTTTTGCACACCTGTGTGGACAGGTGCATACTCAGACCCATTTTCCCTTACCCTCTCTGAATCTCACTGGAACACTCATTGCTCATTCTGCTCCCCAAATGAAGGGCTTCATGTTGACTATGAAGACGAGTCCAAATCGTGGAAGGGTCCTGGTGCTCTGATTTGACCTCCTCTCACCCCAATTCTGCCCCCTGACCTGACTCTGTGATGTATTCTCTTGTCTCTAGGAACTTGGTCTTCCAGCTGTCTCCAATGGCAGTGGCTTTTCTCTTTCATGAATGTGTCTTCAAACCTCCTCCATCTTCCACATCCAGTGAAAATAAGCCTTTCCCACTCACCTGAGCCGGAAGAAATCTCAGCATGTGTTCCCATGGGACCCTGTGCCTGTGCACATCTCCTGGTACATCTTATACTGAAGCCATGGTGCTGTCTGGTGCCCTTGGCTGGTGGCTCCCCAAAGAAGAGAGCTGTCTATTTCTCTTTGACATTCAAGACACGCATGGACTGGATTCTACTATCATCATTGCCAGTAACGCCAAATATTCAACCAATTGCCCACTTCACAATCAGACCGATCCTGGGGCTGAAGCTTCGTTACTATGTCTGTGAAGTTTTACTTGTCCAACCAAAAGTAAAATTATCTTTTCTTTCCTCAATTGTCACCTTGGGAGAAGTACTAGAGAAAAGCCTATTTGAATAAGACCTTCAAGTGATCTGGGCAGGAGGACTTGGACTTTCTTTTTTCAGAAAAATAAGTTGATCAGTTGTGCCAACTCTTTGCAACAACACGGACTCTAGCCCACCAGGCTCCTCTGTCCATGGATTCTCCAGGCAAGAATACTGGAATGATTGCCATTCCCTTCTCCAGGGAATCTTCCTGATCCAGAGATTGAACCCAGGTCTCCTGCACGGCAGGCAGAATCTTTACTGTCTGAGCCACGAGGTGCTGAAGCTGTATTACTAAGTCTGTGAAGTTTTACTTGGCAAAGCAAAAGTAAAATTATCTTTTCTTTCCCCAAATGTCATTTCAGGGGAAGTACAAGACAGAAATCTATTTGAATAGGACCTTCAAGTGATCTGGGTAGAGGGTCTCGGACTTTCCACTCCCTAAATGGAATGGCCATAAGACACAAAGCAAATGCAGGAAGTGTGCTTGGTGAGAGCAAGTGAAACTGGGCCCCTTAAGGGCAAGTCTCTGTTGGAAAGGCCAGAACTCAGATTTCCCCGAACAGCCAAGCACTGACAGCCACAGCCACTCACCAGGCTAATTGCACGACAAATTTTACAAAGCTCCCATCATGCACTGGCCCTGTCCTGGAGCTGGGGATGGGTATGCAGGGAGTTTGTTTCATTAACACAGGTGTAAGGGGATCTCACATAAAACCACTGGAAAATTCAAATGCAGAATAAGTGCCACGAGACTCCGAGACATGAAAGTTCAGCCTGAAGGAGAAAGTAAGGACTTCCCAGAGAAGGCTGGGATGTGGCCATACTTCCTGCTTTGGGAAGGAAGTTGGTGAAAGTGAATGAAGCCCATGTGCAGAAAGCAGGGGGGCTAACAGATGGTGAGAGGGTCCCTGAGGCCTTCCAATCCTTTGTTCCAGTTGTTCCATCCCTGTTCAGGTATCTGAGACATCTCAGGGGGCTTCCTATAAATTCTTTAAAAAAAAATTATTATTGGCTGCTCTGGGTCTCAGTTGCTACATGCAGGCTTTCTCTAGTAGCAGCGAGAGGGGGCTACTCTCTAGTTGGGTGGGGTATGTGGGCTTCTCATTGCGGTGGCTTCTCTTGTTGTGGAGAACGGGCTTTAGGGCATGCAGGCTTTAGTGGTTGAGGTACATGGGCTCAGTAGTTGTGGCTCATAGGCTTAGCTCCAAGGCATGTGGGATGTTCCTGAACCAGGGATTAACCTGGTGTCCCCTGTGTTGCAAGGTGGATTTTTAACCATTGGACCACCAGGGAAGCCCAATAAATTTTCCTTCTTGTCAAAGTTAGATTTGTTTCATAGAAGGGCTTCAAACAAATGTATTTCCCCAACACAGCGCCAGCAGAAGAGCAGGTTTTGTCTCTGCTAAGAACTTTCCTGAAAAAAAAATGGTCCAGATTAAAGTGTCCTGCAAAACACAGTTCATCATCGAGGGAGGTGAACAGTGGCTGCCATGAGCTGGATGCATTGTGAGTGTCAGGTCCGGTGTTTCTCCCTTTCCAGTGTGGAATGGTGGTCTCATGACCTCCATTATTATTAGTAGTAGTATTATTTTTGGTTGCACTGGGTCTTGATTGCTGCATGCGGGATCTTCTATCCTTATTGCAGCAACATGCGGGCAGTCTTTAGTTGTGGCATGTGGGATCTGAATTGCCCTGACCAGGGATGGAACCCAGGCACCCTGCATTGGGAGCACAGGGTCTTAGCCCCTCCCCTGCCTTTCAGGATACCTCCCAGTGGGCAGTGAAGGAGAAGACTCACTCTGGAAAAAGCCTGTGTTTCTTCATACCCAAAAGTTTCTGGGATGCTCTTTTGCTCCGCTGCACCAGGAAGCAGGAAGATGCTCTCTTGCTTGAGGGGGAACCCCTGCACCCTGGCCTTAGTCAGAAGTCACTGTGGCATCAGCCATGAGCAGATCTCTCAAAGGAGAACAGATTCCCTCCCCTGACAAAGCTACTGACTCTGTGGGTTTTCTTCTTCAAGGAGAGGCTATAATTAGTCCTTGGAGGCCCAAGGCTCTTGGACTTCAGAGAACAGGGACCCAGCAGTAAAGCCCTACCCCCACCTTCCAGCGGGGACACAGCCCAGATGAGAGAATGGCCCTGGGGCTGGGAAAGATGTTCTCAGATCTGGGTATTAGTCCTGGCTTTACCACTCACTTAAACCCCTTTACCTTCCAGAAGCTTCTATGGCTTTAGTGGCCACAGGGGAGGAAGGGGAGGGCAGGAAGAATTGGGAGATTAGCACTGACATATATACACACTGTGCGCTCAGTCGTGTCCGACTCTTTGTGACCCCATGAACTGTGACCCCCTGAACCCCTCTGTCCGTGGGATTCTCTAGGCAAGAATACTGGAGTGGGTAGCCGTTCCCTTTTGCAGGGGATCTTCCTGACTCAGGGATCAAACCCAAGTCTCCTGTGTCTCCTGCATTGGCAGGTGGATTCTTTACCACTAGCGCCACCTGGGAAGTCCCTAGAATGATAACACCTACCGTTATAGATGTGGGGATCAAACTCCATAACCAAATTCCATAACGAGCTGCTCCATGTCAGTGTGAGCTGCTTCTTTGTGCTCTCAGGCCTCTGGGATTTGAGTGCTCCTAACATTTTCCCTTCTTCACAGTAGATTTTGCTGCAGGGGCCAGTGGCCTTTCATTGCCTGGAACCAGAAGAGTCCATGACACTGGGAATGCCCAGACCTGGTTTCTTGGCCCATTTTCCTTATAGGGCCTCAGTTTTTGCACCTGAAACCTAAGAAAGGCTTCCCTGGTGGCTCAGTGGTAAAGAACTGCCTGCTAAGGCAGGAGACATGGATTCGATCCCTGGGTCAGGAAGATCCCCTGGAGAAGGAAATGGCAACCTACTCCAGTATTCTTGCCTGGAGAATCCCCATGGACAGAGGAGGCTGGTGGGCTATAGTCCATGGGGTCGTAAAGAGTCGGACACAACTGAACGACTAAACAACAACCTAAGAATGTTGGACCAGAACATTTTCAGATTCCCTTCTACCTCCACAAACTCTTCAATCCTTATCTTAAATTCTTATAAGGCCTTATTAGCCTTCTAAAATAAGTCGAGTAGTGGCTACTCTAACAAAAAGGTGGGGGCAGGGAGAAGTCGGGAGAGAGATGAAACAAGCTAGGCAAAAGGCTGGAAATATGTGAAGCTGGCTGAGGAGCACTTGGGAGTTCTCTAGTCTCTCTACCTTGTGTATGTTATTAACTCCGTTTTTCTACGCTAGGGTTTCTCATGTGGCTCAGTGGTGAAGAATCTGCCTACCAATGCAGGAGACATGGGTTCAATCCCTGATCCAGGAAGATCCCACATGCCTTGGGGAAACTAAACCCACGCACCACAAATATTTAGCCTGTCCTCTAGAGCCTGAGAGCCGAAAGTACTGAGCTCATGTGCTGCAACTACTGAAGCCTGAGCACCTAGTGCCCGTGCTCTGCAACAAGAAAAGTCACCAAAACAAGAAGCCTGTGGACGACAACTAGAGAGTGGCCCCTTTCACTCAAACTAGAGAAAGCCCGCATGCAGCAATGAAGACCCAGCACAAAAATAAATACAAATTGTTTTAAATTCTATGCTAAAAAATGGTTTTTTGTCTTTTTTTTTTTTTAATAAAAGTTCCATTGAATTTGAGTGTCTCTATGATCTTCGTTTTCTGGCACCCTCGAGAAGTAACCATCCTAATAACAGGTACCTTCCAAAGGAAAGCCCCTCTCTTTGTCACCCTTGGCATCTGCATCTCCATCCCTGGGACAGACAGCTTCGGCTACTATGCTGCTCCAGTGTTAGAAAAGCTTGGGGACTTTCCAGAATCTTCAATTCCCACTTCCCATTTCTCAAGAGATGAACTATCACATTTCTAAAGGAAAAAGTCACAAGCAGGGGAAAACTCAAATCCAGGGTCAGCCAAGTTAGGGGTTTTAAGGAAACCTCCCAGGGGAGCTGCTCACTGGTGAACTGGTTGCAGTTCGGGGTTAGCTGCTCAGCTCTTGCCTCAGCCTGAGAGGACTTGAGGTCACTCCCCATTGCCAACCTGGCTGGGCTGGCAAACCCAAGGGCACGTGCTCTTCTCTCCAGACCTAGGAAAGGGCTCCCAGGGAGATGACTGAACCTCTTCCCTCGGGGGAAAAAAGGGTTTTCAGGATTACTTTTGGATTAGTCGCTAAGTCATGTGCGACTCTTTGCAACCCCTTGGACTGTAGCCCACTGGGCTCTTCTGTCCCTGTGATTTCCCAGGCAAGAATACTGGAGTGGGTTGTCATTTCCTCCTCTGGGGATCTTCCTGACCCAAGGATTGAACCTGCGTCTCCTACATATTGGCAGGCAGGTTCTTTACCACTGAGCCACCTGCTGGCAGGATTACTGAAACTGAAACAGAACCCCAGGACTTGATCCCATGGGCTACAACTAAGACCTGGTGCAGTCAAATAAATATTAAAAAAAGAAAAAAACAGAACCCTAAACAGAAGGAGGGCAACCCCAGCCCACGCGCCCTCTCTGGCTCTGTGCGCTCCCTGCCCAGCAAGCCAGGTTTGTAAGGGCCACCTACTGGCTCCTGCCCACAACAGGTGAGTATGCATCTACCTTGAGGAGCTGTGCACCTGTGCACAGCCCAGGAGGGCGGCCTTTCCAATCACGGGACTGCTTTTCCAACCATGGGACTGCAGGCAGGCTGCAGATGGTGCCTGCAGCCAAACAAGCCTCCAGGCTTGCTGGCAGCATAAGTATCAGTTCAGATTTTACCAGATTTTCCCCTTTGTGTGTTTTATGCAAAAAAATAGCCATGAACCTAGACCTGAATAACTTAGGTTTTTATCTGGACACTGGTGCCAGGGGAGGATTATGGGAGAGGGAAGGGAAAAGAGTGCTGTGTTTAGTTAATATCATTTCATGGAATATTTTCCAAATATCCACTATGTACCTGGTTCTGAGCTGCCTGCTGAAGTTAGAGAAAGATCAGACAAGCCCTGCCCTCAAGGAGTTCTCAGATTAGATTAAGTAGCAACAAGACCGGAGAAGGCAATGGCAAGCCACTCCAGTACTATTGCCTAGGAAATCCCATGGATGGAGGAGCCTGGTTGGCTGTAGTCTGTGGGGTCGCTAAGGGTCGGACACAACTGAGCGACTTCACTTTCACTTTTCACTTTCACACATTGGAGAAGGAAATGGCAACCCACTCCAGTGTTCTTGCCTGGAGAATCCCAGGGACGGGGGAACCTGGTGGGCTTCCATCTATGGGGTCTCACAGAGTCGAACACGACTGAAGTGACTTAGCAGCAGCAGCAACAAGACAGATGATGTTCTTATTGAGTGGCTAAGTCGTGTCTGACTCTTTATGACCCCGTGGACTGTAGCCTGCCAGGCTCCTCTGTCCATGGGATTTCCCAGGCAAGAAAACTGGAGTGTGTTGCTGTTTCCTTCTCCTGGGGATCTTTCTGGCCCAGGGATCGAACCCACGTCTCCTGTTTAGCAGGCAGATTCTTTACCAGTGAGCCACCTGGGGAGCCTGAGACAGATATAGAAGCTATTAAAAAAGAAAATAGAGGAGGAAATGGCAACCTACTCCAGTACTCTTTCTTGGAAAAGTCTGTGGACAGAGGAGCCTGGAGGGCTGCAGTCTATAGGGTTACATAACTGAGCATGCGTGCATGAGGGTGAAGGGAAATAGGTTGGTAGCAATAAACTGGTAGAACTAAAAAAAAGAAAAGAAAATAGAAAGCAGTGAGTGTCAAGGAGGCATAGATAGTGATACAAAAATGCTTAAAAGGAAAATGAATATTTTTTGAACATCCAGCATGTGCCAGAAAGGATGCCAGAAACCTTGAAAACCTCATTTCATTCAAAGCTCATAGAAGAATCAACTCTGTTCCACTGGGATGGAACCTGCCCCCAAAACCTGACAGGTAACACAGCTAGAAGCAGCAGAACCAGGAGTAAACCAGCATGGCCTGAATCCAAAATACATATATAAAATGCTGCCTGTAAGTTTTTCTTTCATTCACATACACACACAAATGAAGAGATGCAAACATCTGTTACCTCTATTCATCATGACAAACACGTGAATTGTCAGTTTTGTTCCGGATCATCGGGGCTCCTTTGTTGCTGGACTAGGCAAGCTCCTAGCCCAGAACCTACCTCCACTGGCCTCCGGAGATCGCCACCTCGTGTTTCCAGGTGGGACTGCAGTGGAGGAACAGAAGCCTTTGCCTAGGTTTAATATTCAGAGAGGGGGTTCCCTGGTGACTCAGATGGTAAAGAATCTGCCTGCCAATGCAGGAGTTAAACCAGTCAATCCTAAAGGAAATCAACCCTGAATATTCATTGGAACGACCAATCCTGAAGCTGAAGCTCCAGTACTTTGGCCACCTGATGCGAAGAGCCAACTCTTTGGAGAAGACCCTGATGCCGGGAAAGATTGAAGGCAGGAGGAGAAGGGGATGACAGAGGATCAGATGGTTAGATAGCATCACTGACGCAATGGACACGAGTTTGAGCAAACTCTGGGAGATAGTGAAAGACAAGAAACCCTGGCAAGCTGCAGGCCATGGAATCGAAAAGAGTTGGACACGACTGAGCGACTGAATACCACCAACAATGTTGTGTGAAAAGGGCTGCAGTGCAAGATTTGGCTTGGACTGAAAAAATCCAAGCCCCTGGCAAGGGCAATAGCAACCCTTCATGGGGAAGCACCTGCAAATCTAAGTGGCTATCTCTTTTGTTTACAATAAAGTCCTTTGTATTTTAAGAAATCCCCTGTCTGTCACAGCTGTTTGGGAGACACCAGAGATATGGGAGGAAAGAGGTTGTCCTTTGAGTTGTTCACAGTCTAGAAAGGAGATGGCCAAGTTCTTGAGCATTGTAATCCCATGTGCCAAGTGCTCTGATAGAAGGGAACACAGGGCAGGTTGGAGAGACTCCCCACGAGATTACCAGGGAACTGGCACTCCAGCACGTGTAGGAGTTTCTCAGGCTGAGACGTGGAGAGATGGGGTGGGAAAGAGAATAGACATCAGGGGCAAGCTCAATATCACCCAGTGCCCTACAAACGGAGACTCAAAAACCAGGGGAAGAAAGGGGAGCAGTGGTCAGGGGCCCCAGTCATAGAGTCTTAAGCCATACTAACAAGAGTAGCACTTATCCTGTGGATGGTGGGGCTTGAAGTAGGGCATTGACAAGGTCAGATCTGCATTTGAGAAAGAACATTTCAGGAACAGAGGAGACTCTGTATGGGAGAGGACTGGAAAGGATGAAGGCCGGGTAGGATGCTTTAGGTTTTTTTCTTTTCAATATTCATTTTTAATTATTTGGCTGCAACAGGTCTTTATGGAGCCATGAGGGATCTAGTTCCATGCTCAAGGATAAAACCCAGGGGCCCTGCATTGGGAGTGTGGAGTCTTAGCCACTGAACCCCTAGGGAAGACCTAGGATTCTTTCGTAATTTTGTAATGCTTGTGTGGGCTTCCTAGGTGGCGCTAATGGTAAAAAAAAAACCTGCCCACCAATGCAGGAGACAGAAGAGACACCATGGAGCAGGACATGGCAACCCACTCCAGTATTCTTGCCTGGAGAATCCCATGGACAGAGGAGCCTGGTGAACTACAGTCCATAGGGTAGCAAAGAGTCGGACACGACTGAGCATGCACACACACAATGCTTGTATAACTAGGAGAGAGATGCTCGGGACGCAAATAAAAGTAGAGCTCCTGAGGATAGAGAGGAAAAGATGGGGGAGAGGCATTTGTGAAGCAGACCAGCAACAACTAGCGACAGGGGGATGAGGAAGCTGGAGGGGCACATAAGGGAAAGGACACACTCTCAACACCCAAGAAGGAGGGCATGTCTTGTGGACAGGAGGAGAGCTGCCTAGGACATGCTGCAGGAATATCCAAGGGAGGCAGTCCAAGGGGTCTGCAGCTTAGGAAAGATGTACTTGGAGCTGTGTATAAGAGAGTGTTCATAGCAACTTATTCATTTTAGTCAAAAACTGAAACAACTCAGATAGCCCCCAACAGAGAAGAGAGAAACAGATTTAGAATAGTAGTTCTCTTAGCAAGGAGGCTAAGTGATTTGAAAAGACACTGGGAAGTTTTTCTGTTTGCTGTAAGTTTCTGTCTTGATCTGAGTGGTGATTACATGGGTTTGTACTCTGTAAAAATTCCCTGAGTTGTATACTTAAGCTCTCAGAGGAGCATGCATGTTGAGTCACTTTAGTCATATCCAACTCTTTGCGATCCTATGGACTATAGCCGACCAGGCTCCTCTGTCCATGGAATTCTCCAAGCAAGAATACTGGAGTGTTGTCATGCCCTCCTCCAGATATCTATACATACATGTATAAAAATATGTACATTTACAGACACATGCACACATATATATTTTTTATTTTATTTATTGCTATATATTTTATTATGGATACATATATATACACACATATGAAATAAATGCATATTTACGCACACATGTATATATATCAATTATTATTTTATTATATATTATTCTATATATATATATATATCATCCCAGATATATATATATCTAGAATAAGGAAAGAGTACACAATAAAAAAAGTTAGTGAAAGACTTGGATGAGCACTTTGCAATAGAGAATACTAAAGGGCCAATAAATAGATATAAAGGTGTTCAATTTCACTAATCATCAGAGAAATGCAAATTAAAGCCATTTACTCCCACCAGAATGGCTAAAACTTAAAAGACCAACAATACCAAGTGTTGGCACAGATACAGAGCAGCCTCTACTCCCGTAACCTTCTGATGGGAACATAAACTGATACAATCACTAGTACGCTGGATCTGTTCCAGTGGGGAACACGCATACCCTAAGATCCAAAAATCCCACTCTAAGGCATGTCTCCAGCAGAAATGAAGGTGTGCATAGAACAGCAGAGGTGCTAAAGAATATCCACAGTAACGTTATTCACAGTCAGCAAAAACAGAAATAATCCAAACGCCTGTCACCGTAGAATGGAAAAATAATCTGTGGTGTATTTATACGAAGGAAATCTATGCAACTTCGTAAGTGAACTACCTGCAGCTATGCACAACAACCTCGATGAATCTCATGAGGCCACAACTGAGGCAGAGAAACCAAACATAAAAGGACATTCTGCGTGATTCCATAGATACAGTGCTTGAAACAGGCAAAACTCAATGGTAGAATTTAGGGCTGCATTCCTATGTGGTAACAAGAAAAAAAGGGACGTGGTTTACATTAAAGTCAGGATGATGGAGAGAGAGGATTGTAATTAGAAAAGGCTTGGGGGAGGAAAATTGAAGCTGGAGGTGGCGACGCTGGCCAACTAAGGAGGTTCTATTTCTTGAAGTAGGTGTTGTTACTTGGATATTTGCTTTATAATAATCCACGGAGCTGTGAATTTATATTTTATGCACTTTTTTCCTGTGTGTTACATTTCACAATAATTTTTAAGAAGAGACAAAAATTACTGGGGGGAAAATACAGTATAGAGGACTCCACCAAGCAGAGAAGGGAGAAGGGCATCAGAGATACGGGCCTTACAGAGCCCACGTCACGGTGGGCAGGAGCGTTGTCTGATGGTCCCCCAACAAAAAAGGGAGCAATGGGAGATGAAGCCAGGACAATTCAAGACCAGATTGTGCAGGACCATGAATACAGCCACTATGTGAGCCTGTAAGGCTGTGCTACACTCAGCCAAGAGGCCAAGGTGTCCACCCTCTGTGTGCCGTGTCTGTTGGAGGAAGGGAGTTCTATTTTGCACAAAGTTCCACCTACTCAGGACTTCTCTGATAGCCCAGACTTAATCCAGCAGGGGGTTAAGACTTCACCTTCCAAATACAGAGGGTGCGGGTTCGATCCCATATGTCTGGGGGTCAAAAAACCAAAGCATAAAACAGAAGCAATATTATAATAAATTCAGTAAAGACTTTTAAAATGGTCCCCATCGGGGGGGGAACCTTAAAAAAAGTTCCACTTCCTGGAGGGGACAACATGTCTTCATATTATTTTCTCCTGTAAGTCTGAAGTTTTCTTTTTTCAATATGGTTAAGACAAGGGACTTTACTCTGGAGGTATTGCCACATGATAATGTGCACCAACATCAGACTCCTCAAGTCTGCAACACCCACTTCCCGGCCCAAGGGGAGAGCTCCTGAAGACAGCCTTTGGATTCTTGGCCATCCTGTGCCCCTCTGCATCTGGGAAGCATTCCTCAAACATCACAATCACCAACTCACGGGCTCCTTGCCTCCACTCAGCATCATTACTGAGGCTGGGCACAGATGGCAGAAAAATTAAGCCATTATAGTCATTAGTGGAATGTGGTGATCTCACAGGTGGGGCAGGTCCCAACTGCTCCAAAACACAGAACAAGGAAAGGTCAGACTGTTGGCAGAGATTTTACAGGGGCAGGCTTTGTGGACAGCGGGGTCAGAGGGACCAGCGAAGAGTCTGACATGAGGTATAAGGCCTGCAACTGTCCAGGTGAGTTTCCTCAATCCCACCTCCTACTCCGTTCCATTGCACTTTAGCTTCTCACTACAAAGGCACTGTATTGGGGAACTTCCCTGGGGGTCCAGTGGTTAAGAATCCACTTTGCAATGCAGGGGATGTGGGTTCAACTCCTGGTCAAGGAACTAGGATTCTACATGTTTTGTTCAGTTACTCAGTCATGTCTGCTCTTTGTGACCCCATGGACTGTAGCCCGCCAGGCTCCTCTGTCCATGGAATTCTCCAGGCAAGAATACTGGAGAGGGTTGTCGTTTCCTCCTCTAGGAGACCTTGCCGACCCAGGGATTAAACCTGTGTCTCTTGCATCTCCTGCATTGGAGGTGGGTTCTTTACCACCAGTGCTACCTGAGAAGCCCTTCGTTTAGGTTACCTTCATCCTATGACTGTTTTTACTCTTGCCTCCTTCCTTCTTGACATTTCACATACAGTAGCCAGAGAGATCTTAAGATCTGTATCAGATCATGTTAACTCTCAGCTGAAAGTATTTCAATGATACACTATTATACATGCCATGGGCAACTTAGCCTTCATGGCACAACAAAGTAAAGAACCAGCACAGCCTCCCACCACCCAAATAAAATAAATAAATATGACTTTTAAAAAAGGTCTAGTATTGGCTGAATATCTCCCCTTTATTAGACAGGTAAAAAAACTAAGTATAAGCAAATACCCTTCAAGTCAGCAGGAAGGTGAGCAGGAAGCTATGCTATGTTGACCATTCCTCATGAACACATCAGCACCTGCTAGACTCTCAGCTGTCCTCCTTTCCTCACTGGGGCTCTCTGACTCCCATTGGCCCCAAGCTCCCAGACAAGCAAGATTTAGGGGGTCCTGGGGGCATTGAGGGGCTTCAGCAACTAGGCAGTTTGGCTCACCCTTCTCCTTCTGACCTCAATCTTTCCAAGCATCAGGATCTTTTCCAATGAGTCGGCTCTTCGCATCAGATGGCGAAAGCATTGGACCTTCAGCTTCAGCATCAGTCCTTCAGTGAATATTCAGGCTTCATTTCCTTTAGGATTGACAGGATAGCAGAAGAGGTGGGAGAGAGGCATGTTACTATGCTTCATCTAGTTGGAGTTAATTGCTCCACACTTTACCTGGTGGATCAGATGGTAAAGAATCTTCCTGTAGTGCAGGAGACCTGGGTTTGATCTCTTGGAGATCAAACTGGAGAAGGGAGTGGCAACCCAATCCAGTATTCTTGCCTGGAGAATTCCTTGGACAGAGGAGCCTGGTGGTCCCAAAGAATTGGACACGACTGAGTGCAGAAAGTGAAGAACTAAAGAGCCTCTTGATGAAAGTGAAAGAGGAGTGTGAAAAAGTTGGCTTGAAGCTCAACATTCAGAAAACTAAGACCACGGCATCCGGTCCCATCACTTCATGACAAATAGATGGGGAAACAGTGGAAAAAGTGGCTGACTTTTTTGTGCTCCAGAATCACTGCAGATGGTGACTGCAGCCAAGAAATTAAAAGACGCTTACTCCTTGAAAGGAAAGTTATGACCAATCTAGACAGCATATTAAAAATCAGAGACATTACATTGTCAACAAAGATCTGTCTCGTCAAGACTATGGTTTTTCCAGTAGTCATGTATGGATGTGAGAGTTGGACTATAAAGAAAGTTGAGCACCAAAGAATTGATGCTTTTGAACTGTGGTGCTGGCGAAGACTCTTGAGAGTCCCTTGGACTGCCAGGAGATCCAACCAGTCCATCCTAAAGGAGATCAGTCCTGGGTGTTCATTGGAAAGACTGATGTTGAAGCTGAAACTCCAATCCTTTGGCCACCTGATGCGAAGAGCTGACTCATTTGAAAAGACCCTGAGAAGATGCTGGGAAAGATTGAGGGCAGGAGGAGAAGGGGACGACAGAGAATGAGATGGTTGGACGGCATCACCGACTCAATGGACATGGGTTTGGGTAGACTCCAGCAGTTGGTGATGGACAGAGAGGCCTGGCGTGCTGCAGTTCATGGGGTAGCAAAGAGTCGGACATGACTGAGCGACTGAACTGAACTGAACTGAAATGAGTGACTAACAGCAACCACGTCACAAGAAGAGCCAGAGGTGAGGTTCGAAAGTTGGCCGTTTAATCTGATGCTCTAATACATTTTGCATGACAGTTAGGAAGATGAGGCATAAGTATCTCAAAATGAAACTTAGTCATGTATAATTACCATGTAATGAAAAGAATATAATTTTAAATTATTAAATTTAAAAAAATGTCTGCGTTGCGAGTTAGGGATCTTCCATTAAGGATAAATCTTCATGAAACATATGGCTTATAGTGGCCTAGGGGTCTCGCTTAAATCTCACTAAAGGTGAGTTCAATTAGAAGTTCATCTTAGCTTCAAACTTTATCAAAGCCTTGACTTCGTTAATACTTTCAATAGCTCATCTCTCTCATTTTAAGCCCTTCAGGCTCCATTACACTTAATTGTCTCCTGGATTTGAACCTATTGCAGTCTTTTTTTTAACCCAGGTCTTTGGACAGAGCAATATTTTAATTATACAGAATATTGTAATTTTTTAGTTCCAATTTTCTAGTCTCTGTTATAACCTATTCATTTGCAAATGCTTAGACACGGCTACTCTTTCCAGGATGAAGAAGCCAGAAACTATTCTGACACTGTAATAATCTCAAACTATACAGGTTTTTCTCATAGCTTAAAAAAAGTGTATGTAGCAGGGAGTTGTGTTTCATAAAGTTATCTTTTGAAATATGTTTACTCTGTTTAATGTTCTCACATTAAAAAAAAATTATTTTCTATACCTAACAACTAATTTTAAAATTTATTTTCTATACCTATGGACAGGGAGGCCTGGCATGCTGTGGTTCATGGGGTCGCAAAGAGTCGGACACGCCTAAGTGACTGAACTGAACTGAAGTGGCTGGATGGCATCACCGACTGGACGGACATGCGTTTGAGTGAACTCTGGGAGTTGGTAATGGACAAGGAGGTCTGGCGTGCTGTGATTCATGGGGTCGCAAAGAGTCGGGCATGACTGAACAACTGAACTGAACTAAACTGAACTCTCTCTTTTAAAAAAATTTTGGCCACACTCCCATGGCATGTGGGACCCTAGTTCTCTGACCAAGGATTGAACCCACATCCTCTGCATTGAAAGGCAGTGTCTTAACCACTGGACCACCAGGGAAGTCCCTGTTCTTATATCTTTATAATGAGAGGCTGGCAAGTCAACCTACAGAAGCACAGAAGTGGAAGCACAGAACCCAGCCCACATTCTCCTACTCCTCCAAGCCCCCGGGTCTGTGAGGGGTATGCAGGGGACACTGGAATTCTGAGGGAGCTCCCTCAAAACTGGGGTACAAATGGGGCCAATGGACCAAATGGTATAAAAAGGCTGGAGGTGAAGGTAGAGACGTGAGATGCACATAGAAGGGGAATATCCTGGATTGAGGGAGCCCCAGCAAGGGTGGACATAAATTTCAGAATGTGGGAGGTGAGAGGCAAATATCCCATGGAAACATTCCAGGGGGCAGGTTGAGAAGCAGGATAGGGGGCTCTGGTCTCCCCGCCCTCTGTTTTCCTGAGACACTAAATGTTGCTTTGCATCTGGGGCATGCATGCTAAGTCACTCAGTCGTGTCCAGCTCTTTGGGACCCCGTGGACTGTAGCCCACTAGGCTCTGTCCATGGGATTCTCCAGGTAAGAATACTGGGGTGGGTTGCCATTCCCTCCTCCCAGGGATCTTCCTGATCCAGGGATTGAACCCACATCTCTCATATCTCCTCCATTGGCAGGCGGGTTCTTTACCATTATTGCCACCTGGGAAGACTTTTGAATCTGGGGGAACCAGAAATTTAGGTTAACTTATGTGATGCTGAGCAGCTTGTTGATACAGAAGCCTGAGTAGTATTCTGGTGAGGAGACCAATGGACATTCAGAGAGTACCCATGAAGCAGAATTTATCAGCCTATTTGCTTATACCAGCTCTGTGAGCAGTCATAGCATAGTTAAGAGTCAGGGGCTAGTCTGTATGGGTTCAAATCCTGACTCCGCTGCTTGTTAGCTGGATGTCCCTGAGTTACTTAACCACCCGTGACTCAGTTTCCCTATCTGTAAAATGGGGATAATAATAGTATTTCTTCTACAGGGTTGTTGTGAAGATTTCATGATTAACACATGTGAAGATCCTACAACAGGGCCTGGAACATAGTAAGCATTCAATTAATACTAGCTACTATTGGTATTACTGTTTCCACTCTCTTGGTTCAAGATCCTGACATCTGAAGCCTCCCTCATAATTCTTCCTTCCTCCCCGAGGCTCCTCCAGATTTCTACCCACCTTTCTTTACCCCTGGACACCAAAAGCCCTTATTACCTCATTTTTTCTTACAGTAGCTGTAGAGTTCCTGTCAGACAGAGCCTGACTGCTTCACAAAGAAGCTACCCTGTTGCCTAAACAATAAAAGAAAAAAATAATACATTGGATTTCACCAATTTTCAGAAAATATTCAAAAGATATTATTAATAAAATGAGAAGACAAGTAGCATACTGGGAGAAAAAGTAGATAGAATGCACATATCTGACCAAAGACTTGCACTCAGAGTACACTAAGAACTTTTATAACTCAATAACAAGAAGATGAACAACACAACTTTGAAAAATGAGCACAAGACTTAAATAGGCATTTCACAATAGATTGACGGCTGATTAGCACATGAACAGAAGCTCAGCTTCATTCCTTGGGATGGAAATGCAAACTAAAACCACACTGAGAGACTTGGCCAGGATGTGAGAAAAGGGAACCCTCACACACTGCTGGTGGGACTGTAAATTGGTGCAGCCTCAACAGAAAACAGTATGGAGGCTCCTCAAAAAATTAAAAATAGAACTACCATCTGATCTAGCAATCTCACTTCTGGGTATATAGCCAATGAATGAAATCACTGTCTGGAAGAGACACCTGCACTCCCGTGTTCATTGTGGTATTTAATCACAATAGCCAAGACACGGACACAATCTAAATGTCCACTGAGAGATGAATGGATAAAGAAGATGTGGTCTATACATACAATGGAATATTATTCAGCCATAGAAGGAAGGAAATCTTGCCTGTGCAACCACATGGATGGGGCTTGAGGGCATTATTTTAAGTAAAAGAAGTCAGAGAAAAACAAATAATGCATGATCTCCCTTATATGTGAAATCTAAGAAATAAAATCAGCTTCCTAGAAACACAGAGTAGATTGGTCGCTGCCAGGAGCTGGAGGCAATAGGAAGATGTTGCTCAATGGGTACAAACTTTCAGGTACAACAATAATAAGTTGCAGCATGCAAACTCTTAGTTGTAGCGTGTGAACTTTTAATTGCCCCAAGTGGATCTAGTTCCCTGACCAGGGGTTGAACCCAGGCACCCTGCATTGGGAGTGTGGAGTCTTAACCAGTGGACCACCAGGGCATGCTGCAACTAAAGATAGGCATGGCACAATGAAGACAGAAGATCCTGCACGCCACAGCTAAGATGTGGTGCAGCCATATCTTAATAATAAATAAATAATTATAAATATTTTTAAAAAAGAAGTTCTGGAGATAATGTATAACATGGTGACTACAGTTAATACTATAATATTTTATACTTGCAAGTTGCTGAGGGTACATTTCAAGCATTCTCACCAAAAAAAGGGGGAAAAAAGACAATTCTGTGAGGTGATCAGTTCAGTTCAGTCCCTCAGTTGTGTCTGACTCTTTGCGACCCCATGAATCACAGCACGCCAGGCCTCCCTGTCCATCACCAACTCCCGGAGTTCACTCAAACTCATGTCCATCGAGTTGGTGATGCCATCCAGCCTTCTCATTCTCTGTCATCCCCGTCTCCTCCTACCCCCAGTTGCTCCTAGCATCAGAGTCTTTTCCAGTGAGTCAACTCGTCGCAGGAGGTGGCCAAAGTATTGGAGTTTCAGCTTTAGCATAAGTCCTTCCAATGAACACCCAGGATTGATCTCCTTTAGAATGGACTGGTTGGATCTCCTTGCAGTCCAAGGGACTCTCAAGAGTCTTCTCCAGCACCACAGTTCAAAAGCATAATTCTTCGGTGATCAGCTTTCTTCACAGTCCAACTCTCACATCCATACATGACCACGGGAAAAACCATAGCCTTGACTAGACGGACCTTGGTTGGCAAAGTAATGTCTCTGCTTTTTAATATGCTATCTAGGCTGGCCATAACTTTCCTTCCAAGGAGTAAGCGTCTTTTAATTTCATGGCTGCAATCAGCATCTGCAGTGATTTTGGAGCCCAAAAAAATAGTCTGACACGGTTTCCACTGTTTCCCCATCTATTTCCCAAGAAGTGATGGGACCAGATGCCATGATCTTCGTTTTCTGAATGATGAGCTTCAAGCCAACATTTTCACTCTCCTCTTTCACTTTCATCAAGAGGCCTTTGAGTTCCTCTTCACTTTCTGCCATAAGGGTGGTGTCATCTGCATATCTGAGGTTATTGATATTCCTCCAGGCAATCTTGATTCCAGCTTGTGCTAGAGATGCTAATTAACTCGATTGTGAGAATCATTTATTTCACAGATATGCATATATCAAATTGTCACATTGTACACTTTAACTGTACCTCAATAAAACTAGAAAAAATAGAAATAAAACACTTTGAGAGATTACGTCTCAATATCCTCTAGCATGGCTGAATTAAAGGAAACAAAAAAGATGGAAACAAGTGTGGCAAGGACATAGAACAAGTGAGACCTCATACACTCCTGGTGGGACTGTAAAATCATACAATCATTTTGGAAAAGAGATAGGCAGTTTCTTATGAAGTTAAACATAAATTTATCATTAACCTCACAATTCCACTGCTTGCTATTTTACTCAAGAGAAATAAAAAGATAACCATACAAAGACGCATACTCCACCATTTGTAGCAGCTTTATTCATAACATCCCCAAACCTGAAACAACCCAAATGTCCATCAACAGAGGGATGGATAAAAGAAATGGTATACCCATGCAATGGGACACTGATCAGCCATAAAAATGGATTGAAAATACATGCAAATCCAGGGAGACTTTTTAATGCGTTACGCTAAGAAGACAAACACACAAAAATTACACGCCATCTGATTCTTTCATAGGAAATTCTTGTACAGGCACAATTCATAACAGCAGAGAAAGCAAATAGGTGGTTTCCTGGGGCTGGAGTCCAGGAACTGACTGCACAGCGGCACGAGGGAACTGCTGGAGGTGGTGGAAATGGTCTGTAGCTTTCTGGCGGTTACATGGGTTTCAGAACTCGTAAAAACCCACTGAACGAAAAAAAAACCCCACATCAGATTGCATGTTTAAAATGGGTGCATTTTATTGTATGTAAATCTGACCTCAGAAAACTTGATTTTTCTTTTTTAAAAAAGCAGCCAACCTCATTTCTTTAGCAACAGAAAAACCAGTTCTAATTAATTTTTTTAAACAAGTAAACTAGATTGGATAACTCTTTGTCCCAAATACTTTGAAGACATGCCATTACTTTTAGAGAGAACTCTGACATCCTAAAGCTGTCCTTAGAAGCTTTGTACTACCTCCTCCTGTCAGCCTCTCTGCAACCATCTGATGCCTGCTTCTTCTCACTCCTGATGCTTTGGGCTACCTTAACCCTCCCTCCTCTCCTCCAGTACACCCCCTTCCCTGCCTCGGGCCTCTGCAGGTGCTGTTCCCTCTCCTCCACTCTTCATTTGGCCTACACCCCAGGCTTTAGTTTAGAAGCCACATTCTGCTCCTTTACGTAATTTTTTCTTCATGGAATTTGTCATATTTTAAATTATACATTGATGTGTATGATTATTTGTTCCCTATCTGTTGCCCTAAAGGGCAACAAGTATCTGGAGGCTCAGCATTGTACCTGGCACTTAAGAGGCTTAAGAAGATATTCTTTTAATTAATTAATTTGGCTGTTCCGGGTCTTAGTTGCAGCATGCAGGATCTTGGATCTTCATTGCAGCATGTGAGGTCTAGCTCCCTGACCAGGGATGGAAGCCAGGCCCCTTACACTGGGAGCTCAGAGTCTTAGTCACTGGACTGGCAGGGAAGTCCAAAAGATATTCTTTAAATGTATGCATGAACGAATAGAGAAGGGTTTTTAATGTTTGTGTATTTTTTTTATCATACCAACTTATGTGCAAAGAGGTACCTTCCACTTAATATAAACAGAGTCTCATACTAGAAATTCCATGGGAAACTGAAGCCAGTCCTTACTTGCATTATTTCAAACAGAACATATAAACTGGACAGCTTTCCTTGTAGGAAATGTAATATCACAAGTTGATCATCTACTGACCCCTTCGTCATAATCTCCCGATACTGTTCCAAAGTGCTGAGTTGCTTGGTTTAGCATTTCCACAGTCTTTATCTTAGCTCTCTTTTAAAAACAAAAATGTACTTAAATGAATTATTTTGCTGGCTGCTTCCATACTGCTTCATTCAAAGTCCAAGATGGAGTTTAGAAAGAGAACAAATAAAATTGTATCTGAAGTGCAAAGTACATGTCTGAGTATCTGCCAAATTGATACACGCAATCCAGTGTATTTCTTCCAATTCCATGCATTCTCCATTGGAGCCCTCTTGAAAGTGTCAGTAGTTTTCATGAACCACACAGAACTGTCGCTTAGTTTCTCTTCTACTCTTTTTTAATAGTCTTTATTGAATTTGTTACATTATTGCTTCTGTTTTATGTTTTGGGGTTTTGGGCCAGAAGGCATGTAGGCTCTTAGTTCCGCAACCAGGGATTGAATTTACATCCCCTGCATTGAAAGGTGAAGCCTTAACCACTGGACTCCCAGGGAAATCCCTCCCTGATACTCTTAACATAACCAACTGCCTAGAAAGTACCATTATTGTCATTCTGTTGCCAAGTCGTGTCTATATGCCACCCCATGGACTACAGCACGCCAGGCCTCCTTGTCCCTCACCATCTCCCGAAGTTCGCCCAAGTTCATGTCCACTGAATTGATACATCTCATCCTCTGCCACCCTTTGCCACCATCTCATCCTCTGCCACCCTCTTCTCCTTTTGCCTTCAATCTTTCCAGCATCAGGATCTTTTCCGATGAGTCTGCTCTTCGCATCAGATGGCCGGAATATTGGTGCTTCAGCAGCAGTCCTTCCAATGAGTATTCAATAAAGTGTTCTTAAAATCTAGGCTTTATTACTTTTTAGGTATGGTGAGGTGAACAAATCAGGAGACAACTGCCTCTGAAAAAACAGTTACACCCAGAGAACCCAAGAGAAGGGGACGTGGTAAACCATGGGGAACACACAGGGAAGCCTCAGAGTCAGTCTGGGCGGCAGAGGGAGTGAGGGGAAGTTTGGACAAGAGCCTCCACTGGGGTTTCCTCAGGAAGTTACAGGTGACGCCGGCAAAGAAGGCTCAGGATTGGCTGGTTTAAATAATCTCAGCAGATGCTGGGCATATTGGGGGCTGTCCTTAGACACTAGAGCCTTCCTCCTGAGTGACGAGGGCAGGTAGATAACAGTCTGGAGTGGAAGAACGCAGTAAAGGAAGTGGTTAGGGGTACAAGCTCTGGATTGGTCCACATTTGAAAGGCCCCCTCTCAGGTGAGTTGCTTACTGTCTCTAGGAACTCGCTAATCCCACAGAAGGGCAATCTCTCCAGGGCCAGCAGGGCCCCGAGATGTCAGAGTATCAGAGAACAACAAACAGAAGATGTGACTAATATAAGAAGGAAGCTGAGTGTTTGGCCTGAAGGAATTCCCCAGAAGATTAGTCCTTCAGTTATTAATAGACACACACACACACACACACACACACACGAAGCAGCTCCTGGGCCAGGGTTATTGAAAGAGGTGCTCAGGACTTCCCTGGTGGGGATGTATGGGGCAGTGGGAGTGTAGTACATTTCAGAGATATTTCTAAGGCAGAATCAGTGAAATTTGTGTCTCATTACATGTTGGGGAGGGCAGGACTTGAGAAAAGGATAAGTCAAAATTTAAAACTCTGAAATATTGACACTATTAAGCAAGTGAAAGGAAACCCACAAAGAGAAGATGATATCTGCAAATTATATACCTGATAAGGGGCTTGTATTCAGAATATGTAAAGAACTCTTACAACCAATAATGAAAGATAAATAGCTCAATTAAAGAATGGGCAAAAAGACACTTCCCTGGTGGTCCAGTAGCTAAGACTCCAAGCTCCCAAAGTAGCAGGGCACAGACTTGATCCCTGGTCAAGGAAGTAGATCCTATATGCTACAATTAAGACCCAATATGGGTTTCCCTGAAGGCTCAGATGGTGAAGAATCTGCCTGCAATGCCAGGAGACCCAGGTTCAATCCCCGAGTCAGGAAGATGCCCTGGAGAAGGAAATGGCAACCCACTCTAGTATTCTTCCCTGGGAAATCCCATGGACAGAGGAGCCTGGCAGGCTACAGTCGATAGGGTTGCAAAGAGTCGGACACGACTGAGTGGCTAAAGAACAAAAACAAGACCTGGCACAAACAAATAAATCTTAGGGGAAAGAAATAAAGAGGTGCTCAAAGTACAGTTCTCTGCTTTCTCTCTAGAAGGAAAACGAACATGTCTTTCTTCTTGTTTCCTTTCAACTAGGACATTAGGAACAGCGACCACCTTTCCAACTGGAAGCTCCCAGTTATAACTCCCACGGGACCTGGGCTTCTGTTTTCAGAAAAGGATCCTCATGTAGCTGGAACCCGAGCAGGGGCGCAATCCTCATCTCAGGGGAGGGCTGCATGTCTGCCTGCTCCACACTCACAAAGTGCCTCTCAAAGGGCCTGTGAGTTACCAGGAAGAACCCAACCACAGGGAGAGGCATTCCTCCCAGGGGTGGGGTGTTGATCACAGTTCTAGGTTCTAGACCACAGAATCCACTCCAGCGAGTTTGAGCAGAAAGGTA
This sequence comes from Moschus berezovskii, assembly GCF_049115385.1. NCBI lineage: Eukaryota > Metazoa > Chordata > Mammalia > Artiodactyla > Moschidae > Moschus > Moschus berezovskii. Next base: position 43,874,210 of record NC_142480.1, on the reverse strand, counting down.
TTTATGAAGGGTTAAAGACTTCCTGTGTAGCTCAAGTGGTAAAAAATCCTCCAGCCAATGCAGGAGACCTGGGCTTGATCCCTGGGTCGGGAAGATCCCCTGGAGAAGGGAATGGCAACCCACTCCAGTATTCTTGCCCGGGAAATCCCATGGACAGACAAACCTGGCATGTACAGTCCATGGGGTCACAAAGAGTAGGGCGTGACTGAGCACAGCACAACAACAAAAACAAAGAAACAAAGCAGCCAAGACAGACCACAGAGCCATGGGAGGGATGAAGAAACAAGACACCAGGATAGGCTCTGGGAAGAACTCCCCAAACCACCACATGCAACTGGGCAGCCATGGAACCTTTGGCTCTTGCATGACCAAGAAGCTTCAGAAGCAGGAAATCTTCCACCACAGGCATCTCTGAGGAGTGGCTTTCTAAATCAGGACGTCCCCAGCAGCCACCAGGTCCACACGGCACATTTTCCTCCCAACATAATTCAACATCACACACGAGGTCATCTGGTTGGTAAAAAGTAATTCACACCTTGTATACCTGGGGGCAAGGAAGTCTAGAAAATGCCATTTTTAGCTCCAGCCTCTCATTTACAATGGGTATGTGTGTGTCTTATTAATTCATGTGTCCAGCACACATGGTTTGGTACCTTTCACTGGGTCTAGTATGTTTGTTTGTTTGTTTAAGATATTTTTTGATGATGTGGACCATTTTAAATTTACTGAATTTGTTACACTATTATTTCTGTGTTATATTTTGTTTTTTTGGCTGCGAGGCATGTGGGATCTTAGTTCCCTGATCAGGGATTGAACCCACACACCCTACACTGGAGGGCGAAGTCTTAACCACTGGACTGCTAGGGAAGTCCCTAGTATATGTTTTTAAAGGACTAAGCGTGTTTACTTTTTTAGAACTGTGAACAACTGGACAAAATTCTGTCCATGAATCTCAGTGGCTATGGCCCTACTCCCCATGATCCAGTTTTCCAGATGCTCACGGTCCACTGTCCTGGACATTTAAAGACTGCTGTTTTCTACCTCTGTTGGTGTGTACATGGCTTTTTAGAACATAGACCCAAATATTTGCCCAAACTCCAGCTAAAGATGACAGCTGCTTATCTAGAATGTGCTCATGTTTCCCAGCTAGACAAGCCATTATTTTTTGCTGGCCAGCTCACGAGGCTTAGCAAATGCTCTTGACCTTTTCTGTTCCCCTGAAATGCATTTAAAAAAATCCCTTTAGGGTGGGAGGATGAGAGGAAGGTATAATTAGGGCATTTGGGATGGACAGGTATACACTGCTATATTTAAGATGGATAACCAACAAGGGAACTCCGCTCAATGTTATATGGCACCCTGAATGAGAGGGGAGTTTGGGGAAGAATGGATACATGTGTATGTATGGCTGAGTCCCTTTGCTGTATACCTGAAACTATCACAACATAGTTATTTGGGTATACTCCAATATAAAAAAAAGTTGAAAGAAAAAAGTCCCTGTAACCCATAAGACACACAGGTGAGGAATACCTTGTCAGTATCCTTGGGATTTATTACATCAAGATCTCTGAGTTCAGTCTCCCATGATTTCTATGTGTAATTTTAGATAAGTCATTTAACTTCCTGAGACAGCAATTTTTTCACCTACAAAACAGGCCTGGTAGCAACTACTTCATAAAGCTGTTAAGAAAAGGAAACAATATATATAAAAACACTGTGCAAACTGAAAAATCATTGATCTGAGCTAGCAAGTAGACTTCATCTCATGAGCCAACTCCCATGAATTTATTAGTGCTGCCTGAAGACCTGGGTCGAGAAGGATTTTGAGGCTGCATCTGAATTCACTGGGAAACAGCACAATGGATGGGTAGAAATGCCTGTTGTGATCACCAGAGATTGCTGGCATTGGGAGGGTGTCACCTATATAGACGCCACCTATATGACACTACCATTCTGAATGTGTGGGTGCTGTAATTACCATCATAATGGCAGAAGTCTTCTTTGGTGGCCTTACGAAAGCCAGCCGTGACAGAAGTAGCAGAAAATCACCTGAAAAAGAACAAGGCTTGAAAGATCAAGGGAGGGACTTCCCTGGTGGTCCAGTTGGCTAAGACTCCACACTCCCAATGCAGGGTACCTGGGTTCCATCTCTGGTGAGGGAACTAGATCCCAGTTCTAAAGATCCCACAATTAAAGATCTTCAGTGCCACAACTAAGACCTGGCACAGCCAAAAAAGAAATCAAATTAAAACAAAAAAAAGAAAGAAAGAAAAATTAAGTGATTTATTTTGTCGGACTAGGAATCCATTTCCCAAAACAGCAAACTCTAGCAGGGCCTCAGTGTGCTGGGAACAGAGCTGAACACTTGGTTCCTTCTCACTTCCCTGGGAGCCCCTTCTCATTTGTTACCTGTCACATCTTCAGGCCGGGTCCTCTTCCATCGCCATAACATGGACTCCCAGATCCACCTTGTCCCTTCCCATGGCTTCACACCCTTCCACGGGTACCTCTGGCTTAGATCTCCCCAGAGTTCTCCACCTGTGTATCCAACTGCTATCCTTAGAGGACAGCATGGACCAAAAAACAATTTTTTTAATAAAAACTTTTATTATTTTAGACCATTGATATTGTGGAAATTTTTCTTTCTTTCTTTCTTCTTTTATTTTGCCAACTGTGCAGCATGTGCGGTCTGAGTTCCCTGACCAGAGATCAAACTCATGCCCCCTGCGGTGAAAGCACAGAGACTTAACCATTGCACCGCCAGGGAATTCTCTGCAATTTATTTCTTAGAGCAGCTAGTATTATCCTAACTTTCACAGTGACCAGAATCAAACATTTCCACTTCATTGTCTCAATAGGTATCTCAAATTCAAGAGAATTTAAGGTAAAATCATCTTCATCCAACACCTCCAAACTTGCTCTCTTGCTGTCTCCCCTGTCCTGTCAGAACCCTGGCTGTCACCTTGCATTCCTCTCTCTGCTTCCCTCCTGAAATTCAACCAGAGACCAAATCCTGCAGATTCTCTCTTGTCAGCTCTCTCCTCAATTTTCCCACTTGTGCTGCCTTGGTCTATTTACCAATTTCCATCTTTTTCTTGCCCTGACAACTGGGTGAGTCTCTTAGTTGGTCCCTGTCTGCTTCAGCTCTAGTTCATCCATCTATCCATCCATCCAACCATCCATCCCTCCACCATTAATCCATCCATCCAACCATGCATCCATCCAATCATCCATCCATCCATCCATCCACCTAATCATCTACCCATCTATTCATTCAACTTGCATTTATTATATGTATTACCCTGTGCTAAATAGTATAAATACTATAACAAAGGAGTCTCTGACAGAGATGATTGGGAGAACCAACATTAATGAAATAGTCCCACTAATAACTAAATAATTACAGGTGCTATGAAAGAAAATGATAGGTTGTAATGAGAGTATCACACTGGGGCCTTAAACTGGTCGAGTGGCCAAGGAAGCCATCTCCATGGAGATGACCTTTGAGCTGAAGTCTAAAAGATGGAGGAGGTGCACTGGCAAAGGTGAGGGTTGAGAGGAATAGGACTAAGACCTTCCAAACAGAGTGAACAGTGAGTGTGAAAGTTCTGAGGCAGGGAGGAGCAAGACACATTTGGGAACCTCAAGTCCAACGTGGCACTGGAAGTGTTCATCCCTCAACGGTGTCTGACTCTTTGTGACTCCATGGACTATGGTTTGCCGGGCTCCTCTGTCCATGGGCTTCTCCGGGCAAGAATACTAGAATGGGTTGCCATGTTTTACTCCAAGGGGATCTTCCTGACCCAGGGATCGAACCCTGGTCTCCTGTATTGCAGGCAGATTCATTACAATCTGAGCCACGGGGGAAGCCCATGTGGCACTGGAACCAGTCTTTTTTATCATCATATTCCCCAGATCTAACAGAGTATCTGGCACCTCATAGGGTTTCAACAGTTTGTGAACGAGCAAATGAATGAATGGATAAGTGAAGCAATGGGTGACAGAGGACAGGTGGGCAAGGCACTAAGCTGAAATTCATGGCATACGACATTCACGATGTACAACCAAGACTAGAGCTTCAGCCTCGTCCTCTCCCTACTCTGGGTTTGCTCACCTCCAGCCCCTGCTCCGCCCTATGTCCACAGGTGTTTATACCCTGTGTATAATTGTCTGGTGATTGCCTTCCTCCTCCTTGATGATGAGTTCCATCTGCACTCATCTTGTTTACCAGTGTAGCCCAGCGTGCAGTCCACCGCCTGCACAGAGGAAACATTGCATATAAGCATTTAATGAGCTGGTAGGTACAGGAGGCCAACACCAAGAATCAAAGTCATGGGGGCAGGTGAGGGTGGAGTCAGCTGTGAGTAAGACATGAGTCAACTGCCCACATCGGTTGGCATGAAAGAGGCTGCAAGCCAAATGGGGCACACACAAATGTTGGTGGCACTTAAGAGCCACATCTGGAGACAAGCAGGTGAGCAAGGACGCAGGTGCAGGAAACACAGGGCAGGCCCGAGTCATCGGTGATGGCACCCTTCCGACTCTTCAAAAGGTTTGGCTTACACCTGATAGGTCATGCCATGGCTGTTAAAAGGAAACACCCACATTGGACACTTCATGGCTTCTCTACCACATCGTGGCTCTGCGTGTATCTGGGCCGAGTTCCTCTAGGACACATGCACTCTCAGGGCAGTTTTAGCTTCAGCACCCTGCTGGGCTTCCCAAGTGGCTCAGTGGTAAAGAACCCGCCTGCCAAGGCAGGAGATGCAAGAGACGTGCATTCAATCCCTGGGTCGGGAAGATCCTATGGAGGAGGAAATAGCAACCCTCTACAGTATTCTTGCCTGGAGAATCCCATGGACAGAGGAGCCTGGCAGGTTATGGTCCATGGGGTTGCAAAGAGTCAGACACGAGACACGACTGAGCGTGCACACACCCTGCTATTGCCCACCCAGTGCCCTTGAAGTAGGATCCAGCAAGTTTCTGTTCAAGGAATGAATAGCCGGCAGAAGACCTGGCAGGCAGACCAGCTGGTGGGGAGGACCCTGAAAAAACGGACCTTCTGCCAGGAAATATAGCAACACAAGGCCCCCAGGATGACTATGAGGTTGTTGTCTGACTGCTTCCTGTTTGCTCCCTTGTAACCAGACTTCCTACAGTTGTCTATTCCTGTTCTCTTGTTTTGACTTACCAGCTTTCAGAATGATCAGCTTCACTATGTCATCTTGTCCTTTTAGATCCTAGTTTCTGCAAGAGCTAAACTGAATCTTCCTGTATTTATTCATTAAACATTTGCTTAGTCCCTATTATGTGCTAGATACTAAATTTTCAGACTCAAGATTCTGAAGGGTCTGGTAGGAAAGCCAGCCAAAGAAAAAAAATGCAGGACTTTCCTAGTGGTCCAGGGGTTAAGAATCTGCCTGCCAATGCAGGGAACACAAGTTCGATCCCTGGTCTGGGAGGATCCCATGTGCCTCGGAGCAACTAAGCCCATGTGCTACTACTACTGGGCCTGCGCACCTAGAGCTGGTTCTTGCGAGCAAGAGAAGCTACCACAATGAGACGCCCATGCACCCCACCGAGAGAGTAGCCTCGCTCGTCACAACTAGAGAAAGCCTACTTGAAAGAATGAAGGCCTAATGTAGCCAAAAATAAATTTTAAAAAAATTTAATTTAAAATAAATGCACAAGATGCCTCGTTAGCGCAGTAGGTAGTACGTCAGTCTCGTAAAATAAACATGCACAATCCGGGGTGATAAGACAACAAAGCACCCAGGGGCCACTGGGAACAGATAACCAAATCAAAATAATGTATGGTTTAATCTTTAGTGCTTTTTCTGACTTCGTTTCCTCATATATAAGAATGACTAAGGAACCAGAATTGGAGGAATCTGGGTCAGAGATGCCACTCACTTATTGATTCCCACACGCCCAGCCATGGTGTGGCCCTTCAGACCATCTGGGAATAAACACCAACCCTGAATCCTTCAGGTTTCCAAGGCTCCAGCCTAGGGAGTTCACCTCGGGGCCAGCTATTACACACTTTGTGTGTGGCCACCCCTCCTTCTCAGCTGCCTGAGGGCCTCAATCCTTGGGTCTCATTGCTCTCTGCCAGAGACCAACTGTCCCAGTTTCCCCAGGACTGGTTCCATTTTACCATCGTCCCAGGAAGCCCTTCAGTTCCAGATAAACAGGAGAGCTGATCAACACCCTGCAGTCTGTTCCGTTCCGTTCAGTCGTGTCTGACTCTTTGCAACCCCCTGGACTGTAGCCTACCAGGCTTCTCCGTCCATGGGATTCTCCAGGCAAGAATACTGGAGTGGGTTACCATTTCCTTCTCCAGACCCTTTGCCAAACGTGCTGGTCTGCACACTTGGGCCAAAGCTGCAGGTCTGGGGCTCACAGAGGGAGGGGCGGTCCCTGGCGCACTCGGAGGGACCTCGGTGTCAGCATCTGCCCCTCTGATGTGGCGTCCTGCCAGCCCCAGCTCCCAGGCCCCAGGCTGTTCCAACCTGCTGCCTGATGACTCAGCCACACCTCAGCTGCTGAGTCAGTCCCCAGGGAGGCAGAAATGGTAAGTCTGAGCTCTATGAGGGAGGCTGGAGACCCTGCTGCTCTCGTTCATTCTTCTGTTCTCTGCCTTGGCAGCTAGCAGAGTGTTCCAGGCCACAGTGGCCAAGGATGGATGCGCTCAGAGTAGCCTGGGTCTGTCCATTCAGTAGGGCTTAGGGGATGCCCTTGACCCAGGCCGCATGACCCTCTGCTCAGGTCACCTCTGTTACGATTGCACATAGGATGTCCAGACCTAAGAATCAGCCTAGAGCACCCACATTGCCTGGAATCCAGCCCCTCTCATTTTCCCACTCCATGGGGACACTTTAGAGCTGCCCAGGCCCCCTGGCCGTTATCTAACAGTCCTCTGCCCCTTCCTGCCCCAAAGTGGCCTTGCCTTGCTCCTGCCAGCTCCTTCCCACAGCTTAGAGACAGGGCGTCCACCTCCTGGGCTCAACTCCAGGGGGCTGGCTTCCCAGTCGCCCACAGTCTGCAGTCTGGCAGCTGCCTGGACTAGGATCCTGTGTTTTACCCTGCACCTCCCCTGGAAAATCTCAATGTTGAGTTTTCTGAATCTCTGAGTTGGCAGCTCCCTGGGACCATCCCACTGTATCCAGCTGTGCTCTCAGGTCAGAGTCAGGCAGCTGATGAGGTGACAATGAGGCACCCAGGGAAGTGTCAACCTTCCTCTTTTCCTTCCCAATCAACACTTTCACCACCAGCTGGTGGTTGGGTCCCCTGAGAGCTGTGAGGAGGGTGTGGGAGGAGTGGGGGCTATTTCTAGACTAATCACCTCAGCGCTGAAAGGAGCCCGGCCTCCCACCTGTGCAGGGAAGCCATCTTGCTGCTTTTTGCAGAGAAGTCGACTTTAGCCTTGGCTTAAATCTACCTGGTGGAACGTATCTAGTGTCCCAGTTCCGGTGTCTAGGGACTGGTTGAGTCGTGCCCATCGTTAGGAAGAAGAAGGAAACATGCTTCTCTCCTACAAGGAAAGCAGCCCCTTTGTGTACAGACGGATTCCAGAGCTGAACTTCTAGATGAGCTGAGTGGGCACCCTTGTGTTTGGGGTAAGAACTCTCCTGAAGTACATGTTGTCATTTAGTTGCTCAGTCGTGTCCAACTCCTTGTGACCCCATGAACTGTCACCCGCCAGACTCCTCTGTCCATATAATTTCCCAGGCAAGAATCCTGGAGTAGTTTGCCACACCCTCCTCCAGGGGATCTTCCTGACCCAGGGATCAAACCCATATCTCCTGTGTCTCCTGCATTGGCAGGCGGGTTCTTTAACCAGTCTAGCCATCAGGTAGCACTGGGGCTCTTCCTCCATAAGCCTGCAGGACCTAGGGAAGAAACCTGGGCAGATGGAGTCTGTCTATCAGGATGACCTGAGGCTTTTCAAACAGACTGTCCACCCCAGACTCCCAGTGCTGGGGTGGGGCCCAGGGGCAGGGGTAGGGAGTTTCAGGTTTTCTTGGACCAACGACTGGTGAGTGCAAGCTGGATCAGCAGGACCTGCAGCACAGAGAATCTGGATTTGATCAGGCTGAGTCTGGGGCTGAGAAAGAGCAAAGTTCTCAGGGCTCAGGATTCAGGCAGCTGCCGGCCTGAGCAGGAAACATGGGCAAAGTGCATAGAGAGCCTGCGAGAGGCCCCGCAAATGGGGTAAGTGCATGGGGCCTGTTGTAATTGGGCTCTGGCCCTGGTCCAGGCCTCTGCTGCTCCCTAAGAGTTCTTTCTTACTCCAGACACAGAATCCATTTCCTTGAATAACTGACCACACCTTCCTCTCCCCACCTGGGAACTCCTTCTGTCTGGACTCTTGGGTCCCTGTCCTGTCCTGCTAGTTGGTCGTGCTCAGTGATGGTCTCACCTTTGGGCCTAGAGCCTTGTTCTAGGGGCCCATGCACTGACAAGCCAAGTCTGTGATCCAAACTAGTGCTTCTCAAAGTGTAAGTTGCATAAAGATCCTCTGGAGATCTTTTCTTTTTTAAAAATTAATTTTTTGTCTGTGCGCGGTCTCAGTTACAGCATGCAGGATCTTCAATCTTTGTTGCGGCGTATGGGATCTCTTAGTTGCATGTGGGATCTAGTTCTCTGACCACAGATCAAACCTGGGCCACCTGCATTGGGAACTCAGAGTCTTAGCCACTGGACCACCAGAGAAGTCCCTGTGTTTTTAACATAAATATGACCTTAACATAGTACTGTTCTGTGACTTGCCTTTTCACTTAATATATTACTGAAATACTTTCCTAAATCTTTGGTTTTATTCACATAAATTCTACAGGCAGTTTACAGACTGTCTGTAAACTGAAATATTCAACTGAATAGTTATTGAAACTCACTTAGCATTTCTTTGCTGTTATTCCTGACTTTATTTTTTAAATTACACAAGCAGTATGTGAATGCATTCAAAATGTAAAAAGTTCAAAGTACAAAGAAAAAAGAAAAATCTCAGTCTCCTTCCTTCCTTCCCCACCCATATTTCCCCTGTCCAGCAACACCTGCTAGTGACCGTCTTTTGTATGCATTGACATGTATGTACCTATTTATTTAGATGGAATCACACTGTATCTATTGTTATGCAATTTGCTTTGGTCATAACACACAAGTCAAAAGGGCCTTTACCAGCCTTGAATTGCCTTTACCTTTTACCACATTTAGAAAAAGGCACTTCTTCCTCAGATAAAATATTTTTGTTAGGGTATTATTGCACAAGCTGATCAGCTCTGCCAAGGGCACAAAGAGGTTTGGTTATCCCCAGTAGCCACACTCTTACCCACATATAACCTGAACTCCCTGGACACAGTGTCCCTGGGCCTCCAAACAGCGCACCCTCCATTTCCAGATGAGGAATGGGTGTGAATCTCCAGACTCAGAGTTGGGCAGGAGGCAGGAATTGGTGCAGCAGGCGAACAAGAAGAGACTGCAGTGGGCTCCCTTGTGCGGTGGTCAACCTGGAGATGCTTTACCGACTGAGCTACTCGGGAAGCCCCTCAACCTGGAGATGAACTTAATCATATTCTACAGCTGCATAGTCACCCACAGGATGGCTGTACAAAATTTAGTCCGCTTTTCTCTTATCGACAGATATTTAGGTGGTTTTATTTTTTTTATATTTATTTTTTAAAATTTCTTTATTGGACTGAAAGGTGCTTTCCTGGTGGCTCAGATGGTAAAGAATCTGCCTGCAATGCAGGAGACCTAGGATTGATCCCTGGGTCGGGAAGATCCCCTGGAGAAGGGAACCGTTACCCAGTCCAGTATTCTTGCCTGAGAAATCCCACAGACAGAGGAGCCTGGTGGGCTACAGTCCGTGGGGTCACAAAGAGTTGGACACAACTGAGCAACTAACACTCATTGGACTGTGGTGGGTCTTAGTTGCGGCATGTAGAATCTTCTATCAACCTTGTGGTATGTGAAATCTTAATTGAGGCATGGGGGATCTAGTTCCCTGACCAGGAATGGAACCTGTGTTGGAAGCACTGAGTCTTAGCCACTGGACCACCAAGGAAGTCCTGCATTTAAAATTTTGAAGACTATGGTGTTCTGGTATTGTGGAGGGCCCAAACTGCATGATTGAGAGTCTTGGTTATATCCTTTTCCAGCATTACATATTATGAAAGCAATTTCCTAATTTTGTAGGCAAGACATAGTCTCTCACTATTATTTGCATTTCTTTGCTTCCTGGTTAGGTTGCATGTGTTTACAGCTTTGCTAGCCAGTTCCTTCTAGTTGCTTGCTAATTGTCTGAAGGCTACTCATTTATCTATTGCAAAAGGCCGCATAATTTTAGCCATGATTGTATTAGATAACCAATTAGACAACATTTAGAACTACTGTTTACTGAATGTTCTTGTGCCAGACACTGTGCCAAGCACTTTGCATAAACTCTTTTTACATTTAATCGATGTAGTGAGGAAAATAGAATTATCTTCACTTGGAAGATAAGGAATTAAAGCTCAGAGAACTTAACTTACCCCACATCACTCACCTGGTACGTGAAGGAGCCATAATTTAAGCCCAGCACTGAGTGCCCAGTGTTCTAATCACTGAGCTGCTTTTTGGCCAGGGTTTCTTATAACTTTAACACTCTGTGATTTATTGACCAATTCATTTGACAAACATATACTGAGCTTGGGTCTTACAAGGTGGCAGGAGTGGTAAAGAATCTGCCTGCCCATGCAAGAGACTTAAGAGATGTGGGTTCGACCCCCAGGTGGGGAACATCCTCTGGAGGAGAAAATGGCAACCCATTCCAGTATTCTTGCCTGGGAAATCCCATGGACAGAGGAGCCTGGCAGGTTACGGTCCACGGTGTCGCAAACAGTCAGACGAGACTGAAGCGACTTCACAAGTATAAGCACAATATTGAGGGCGCACAAAGGGGCAAACACAACATCTCCCTGGTATCCAGGCACCGGAGGGGTTGCCAGGTGCTACCTCTCAGGACAACACCCACAGTGCTGAGTGAAGGCTGTGCTGCAGGCAGATAAGGGATCAGGGGATCCAGTGTTACTGGAACCTGGATGAGAAGCTGAATGTAAAAGGTCACGAGGATAGGAGCTGTGTAACGTTCTGTGACCTGGCAGGACTAGGACCAAAAATGGGTAACCTAAATTCACGATCCTTCCTCCCTCCCACCTTCTGCCAGGGTTTCCCAAGGATCAACCCTAGATGGAAGCCGAAAGACAAGGATGCTCTCTGAGACCATCTATGTGGGTCAGCTTCTCAGGGCACAGAGTTGGGGGTAAATAGGAAAAAAGTATATCCTAAGAGGCAGACAAAAATAGGAAAGGAAACTATCCAGCATCATCAATGGTTGGTTCTCAGCAATGGTTGGGCATCCGATTGTCTTGCTCACTAAAAAGGACACACCGTAGAAGTGGCCAGGAGTGGGGCCTGTTGGTCCAGGGCCTGGCCAAGGTAGGTCACTGATGCATGAGAGAAAACAGGTTCTGATGGCTGTCAGAGGGGTTACTGAGACATTTTTTAAATAATTATTTTAGAATAGTTTTAATTTCTTTTTAAAATAATTTTTTGGAGTATAGTTGCTTTACAATGTTGTGTTAGAATAATTTTTAGATTTATATAAAAGTTATAAAGATAGGATGGAGCACACAGTTTCCCCTGCTATCAACTACTTACTGTATATTTGTCACAATTAAAGAACCAATACTGGTACATTATTACTAACTGTAGTTTATAAATACTTTTCTGAGATTTCAGTGTTGTTATTTGCTAAGTCATGTCCGACTCCTGTGACCCTATGAACTACATGTAGCCTGCCAGGCTCCTCTGTCCACGGGATTTCCCAGGCAAGAATACTGGAGTGGGCTACCATTTCCTTCTCCAGGGGATCTTCCCGACCCAGGGATCAAACTCACATCTCCTTCATTGCCTGCATTGGCAGGTGGATTCTTTACCACTGAGCCACTTGGGAAGCGCAGTGGTTATATTCAGGTGAGAAATAACAAGGGGGTTGTACAGGACAGTGGGGGTGAAGTACATATCAGAGATATTTCTAAGGAAGAATCAGTGAAATTTGTGATTCATTAGATGTTGGGGAAGGGAAGACTTAAGAAAAGGATGAGTCAAAATTTAAAACTTTAAAATGTTGCCACCATTAAGCAAGTGAAAGGATAATCCATAAAGGGGAGATGATATGTGCAAATTATGTACCTGATAAGGGGTTCGTATTCAGAATATGTAAAGAACTCTCACAGCCAACAATGAAAAGATCAGTAACTCATTAAAAATGGGCAATGGATCTGAGCAGACTCTTTTTCAAAGATGGTATACAAATGACCAATAAGTACATGGAATGATGCTCAGTAGCCATTAGGAAATGTATATCAAAACCACAAGATATCACTTCATACTCACCAGGATGGTTACAATCAAGAAGATATGTGTTGTCAGAACTTCCCTGGTAGTCCAGTGGTGAGGCCTCCGCACTTCCACTGCCTGGGGCTCAAGGCTGATCCCTGATCAGGGAATTAAGACCACACATGATGCCCAGTGTGGCCAAATAATAATAACATTGTCAAGGGTGTAGATAAAGTGAAACTCACTCTTTGCTGATGGGAGTATAAAATGGTATAGCTCCTCTGAAAACAGTCTAGTACTTCTTCAAAAGACTAGACAATAGAGTTACCGTAATTCCACTCTTAGGTATATACTCAAGAGAAATGAACACATATGCCTCCACAAAAACCTGTATACAAATGCTTGGAGTAGTACCATTCAGAGTAGGCAAAAAGTAGAAACAACTCAAATATCCATGAACTGATAGATAAATAAAATGGGGTATATCCATATAATGAAATACGATTCAGCAACAAAAAAGACTAAACCATTGATACAACACAGATGAACCTCGAAAATACCACACTAAGTGAAAGAAGCCAGTCATAGAAGGCCATGTATTGTGTGATTCCATATTTATGACTAAAATAGGTAGATCTATAGAGACACAAAATAAGTGCTTATATAGGGTTGGGGGGTAAGACAGTGACTGTTAATGGGTAGAGGGTTTTTTGGGAGGGTAATAAAATGTTCTAAAATTGATTATGGTGATATTAGTACAACTCTGTGAATATACTGAAAACTACTGAATTGTACCCTTTTAAAAAACTGAACTATAGTTGATTTACAATATTGTGTTAGGGTCAGGTATACAACAAAGTGGTTCAGTTATATATAACTGAGTGTATAATATATATACCATTTTCATTATAGGTTATTACAAGGTATTGAATAAAGTTCCCTGTGCTATACCGTAAATCTTTTTTTATCTAGTTTATATATAGTCACATTATCTGTTGATCCCATACTCCTAATTGATCCCTCCCCCTCTTCTCCTTTCATCAATTTGTTTTCTATATCTGTGAGTCTGTTTCTGTTTTATAAATAAGTTCATTTGTATTATTTTTTAGATTCCACATATAAGTGATATCATATTTGTCTTTCTTTGAATTGTGTCCTTTCAATAGGTGAATTCCATGGCATGTGTATTAAACCTCAATAAAGGTTTTCTTAAAAAAATTTTATAAAGACAGGAAAAGGATCAGGTTCTAGCTTTAATTACTGAAAATGAGGTGTCACTATTGGTCAAAACGGGAACCAAAGGAGGTAAGAATGTGTTTGGGGGAAGAAAATGAACTTTGGACATATCGAATGCCTCTGATGAGCAGACACTAGATCTCGTAGTCTGGAGCACAGGAAAGAGGAAGGACTGGAGACAATAAAGCGAGTTATCATTTACTGAGCACCTATTAGGTGCCTGTGCTATAAACACTGCTTTATGTACACCCTGCCAGTAAATTTTATATAACCATGTCAGTGAGAGGGGGGCCTTTAGCTCTCTTTCTTCCTGCTATATCCTGGTACTTAACAACACAGGTTGGCAGAAAATCAGCATGCAATGTTCACTGGATGGATACAAATGCAGTAGCTTTTAATCCACACAACCCTTTGAGGTAGGTTTTTACGTATTTCACATGATTTGCACAAGACCACTAAGCCAATCAGCCTCCCTGGTGGTTCAGATAGTAAAGAATCTGCCTGCAATATGGGGGACCTATGTTCAATCCCTGGGTTGGAAAGATCCCTTGAAAAAGGGAATGGCTACTCACTCCAGTATTCTTTCCTGGAGAATCCCATAGTTTCATTCCAAGAGTAAGCTGGTTAAGTCCAATTTGTTTGAAAGTCCAACAATGTTAGCCTAGGTACCCAATTAACACAACTGGCTATATAATACTGTACTGTCATAGGTTTATAGTATTTTTCACACAAATAATACAACAAACAAACACAAAAAATAAAGAAAACATTTTGAATCTTACAGTACAGTACCTTGGAAAGTTCAGTATAACAGCTGGCACATGGGGCTGGCATGCACATTCACATCTTTGAAAGTTTGCAGCTTAAAGGTTCGCGTGTAGGAGACTTACTGTGTTGCATTAACTGTGCCCCCCCCTCCACCCAGTAAGAAAATGTTACCCATCAGGTTTCTACCCTTCACCCAAGCGATATTCTCCAAGGTGAATTCCATGTCACTAAATGAAACAGTCAATTCTCAGTCCTCTTCATACTTGAATCATCAGCAGCTTTTGACACTCCCTATGTGACAATTAAAAGATGCTTACTCCTTAGAAGGAAAGTTATGACCAACTTAGATAGCATATTAAAAAGCAGAGACATTAGTTTGCCAACCAAGGTCCGTCTAGTCAAGGCTATGGTTTTTCCCGTGGTCATGTATGGATGTGAGAGTTGGACTGTGAAGAAAGCTGATCGCCGAAGAATTGATGCTTTTGAACTGTGGTGCTGGAGAAGACTCTTGAGAGTCCCTTAGACTGCAAGGAGATCCAACCAGTCCATTCTAAAGGAGATCAATCCTGGGTGTTCACTGGAAGGACTGATGCTGAAGCTGAAACTCCAATACTTTGGCCACCTCATGCGACGAGTTGACTCACTGGAAAAGACTCTGATGCTGGGAGGGATTGGGGGTGGGAGGAGACAGGGACGACAGAGAATGAGATGGCTGGATGGCATCACCGACTCGATGGACATGAGTTTGAGTGAACTCCGGGAGTTGGTGATGGACAGGGAGGCCTGGCGTGCTATGCCTCATGGGGTCTCAAAGAGTCGGACACGACCGAGCGACTGAACTGAACTGATGTGACAATGTTTCATTTGGCTCATCTTCTGATTTCTCCTTTTTGGTCTCCCCCATGAATTCCCACACTTCTCTGTGAACTCTGAGTTGTCAGAACCCCCCACTTCCTGACCCATCTCAAGGCTTTAAGTGCCATTTATGATGATGACACCCTAACCTGTATCCCTCCAACACCTGTGCCACAAACTCCAGGGTTACACATCCAACTGCCTGCCTGATGTCTCCACTGGGATGTGTAGACAGAATCTCCAGTGCAGTGTGTGCAAGAAGAATCTCCTGATCTCCCCTCTGTCAGTTACACAAGCCCCAAACCTGGATATTACCTTTACCTCTTCTCTCTCCCACCCTCCATCCCATCTATGAGGAAATTGTTGGTTCTACCTTCAGATTATACTAGAATCTGACCACTTCTCACTGCTTCTACTGTCACCTGGTCCAAGTAACCACTATCTCTCACATGGATGCTAACGTGCATATGTGCGTGCATGGTTGCTTCATTCGTGTCTGACTCTGTGATCCTATGGACTGCAACCCGCCAGGCTCCTCTTTCCATGGGCTTCTCCAGGCAAGAATTCTGGAGTGGGTTGCCATGCCCTTCTCCAGGGGATCTTCCTGATCTAGGGACTGAATCTGTGTCTCCTGTGTTTCTTGTATTGCAGGCAGATTCTTTACCACTGAACCATGGGGGAAGCCGTGGACGCCGACACTCTGTCCTAAAAGATCCTGTTTCTACACTTTTTGCCATGTTGGTCTACTCTCAATACGAGAGGCAGAATGATCCTTTAAAATCTAAGTCAGATCATGTGACCTTTCTGGTCAAAACCTTGCATTGGCTGCACTTCTACCTTTCACTCATAGTCAAAGCCCATGGCCCCCAAGGTCCTACATGAGCAAGTCCTCTCAACCTAAATTCCTTTCCTATTTTCCCCAGCTCAACTGGTTTCAGGGTCACTTTCCTTGCCATTCCTGCCTGGGGACCCATGTTCTAAAAGTTCTGTTATGGGGAACACTGAGTGAAACCACCCACCCTATCCAGGCACCACAGTAACCAAGAACATGAGTTATTTCATGACAGAAGGTCCTGGTAAGAAACACAGAACAAGCCACCAGCAAACCAGAAGAGTTCAGGAAAGGTCAAAAGGAGATGCCACATGTCCTGCCAATCTCCCAGAGTCCTCCGCTGGAATCCATCTTGGCTGAGTGATGCACCCGCCACCGGAAGGACACTGAGTCACCAAATACAGGCCAAGCAAGATGACTGACCAGAGACAACTCGGACTCTAACTCCATCACCATAAAACCCGAGACTGTGAGCCACATAGCAGAGCTGGTCTCCTCGGTTCCCTTAGCCTGCTGCTTTCTACCTGGGCACCCCTTCCCAATAGTCTCCTGCTTTGTCAGCCTGTGTGTCTCCTCCGACAATTCATTTCCGAGTGTTAAAAAGCCTACTCTCGGGCCCTGGAAGAGGGTTCCCATTCCTGCAGGTTTTCTCAGTCTGGAATGTTCTTCTCCCAGGTTTTCATGACTATACCTTCATCTCTTACAATTCTGTTCAAACCTCACTTTCTCAGTGAAGCCCACCTTGACAACCCTGTTGAACACGGTGACCCACCCTCCCCCATCCACCAGCCTGCTCTCCTTTTTCTTCAATCTATACTACTTACCATCTTCTTACTCACAGCAAAAAGATCTAAATGTGTTTTATATATATTTATATTTCCCCCATGAGAATGAAGAATCTATAAAGGGAGTGATCTTTGTTTGCTGAGGTTTCCCAAACTCATTAAAAAACTGAGACCCAAGGAGGTTATGAGTATTGATCAAGGTCACTGAGTGACCCATCTGATTAGGAACCTGAATCCTGGCCAAAATCTAAGTTCTTTCCATATAGTTCTTCCACCTGGTGACAAGAGGGCAGTGAACAGCTGAAAGTACCCCAGGTGGCCCAGGCTGCAAAATTATTCTTAGTATCAGAAGAATCCACCAAATTGTTCTAATTCACCGTTTGATGCTTTCCTATTTCCCACTAAGTCAAGGACTCAATGTGGCTTTGAGGATCTGTCAAATAACTGACCCTAAAACAGTCTCTAGTCTCCATTATAACCTGATCTCCAGGTCTGTATTATCAGGGATGATGACCTTGGGCAAAATCCTCTTGTGCTGGGTGAGTCCATTGTTTGTATGTATGTTTTTACAATTAAATTTGAATGCGTTTTAAATCAACATTCTTGGGTAAGTCTCCCTTCTAATGCTCACACTAGGTTTAACTTTACAGGATGTTCCTTACCTTGCCCCTAAAGCATCTGTTTGTTACCTCACAACCTTTCACATTCTGTTCTTCCAACCCCACACTGCATTTTCCAGCCTCTTTAGGAGAGCAAGAAAATGTTTCTCCAGGTTGCCAGCAGGCTGAGCCTTACACACTCTCAGTGCCAAAAACCAATGCCACCTCCTCCTTGAAAACTTTCTGGCCCCTATCTCTCCTCTATAATTAACCTCTTCTTATCCCAAAGGCCTATTGCAAAATACCTTAGTCACATCAATATCTCTCTCCCCACAAGTGAGATCCAACTAGGGTGAGGATAGTGAGATTTTTTGAAACGTAAAATTTTAAGGGGCACCAAAAAGCTCAGTAATCAAATATTTCTTATTCCATTTTTTTAACATGAAAATTTCTTCCAAAATATTCCTAAACAAAACACCAAATATAAAACTAAAAAGGACCCGCTGGACCCGGTCCACCTTCTACCTGCCAGCCCCACGTGAACCCCTCTAATCACGGCAGGACTGAATGACCTCGAACTATGAGCTTGAATTTCTTGTACTGCACCGGAACCCAAGGGTGAGAAGCTGCGGGGGAGCCGTTCTGCTCAGCACCCCACGCCCCAGCGCAGTAGGTGGGAAGTCCACTCAGCTGGGAAGTGGACGTGCACTTCTGCAGAGTTTTGCAAAGGGGTCCGGGTGCCTGTGGGGGAATGTGCGTCCATGCATGTGTGTGTGTTGGGGCGGGGGGGACACACCTGTGCATGCTCGCGTCTACTAGTTTTCCTTATCTTTCCAAGCAGTGGCTCAAGACCGGGCAGAGTATTGCCCCAGGCCTTGGATTCTGCGCTTGCAAAAATGGGGGGTGCGGGCACAATGTTGCACGTGGGGGAAAGCTCAGAATTCCTTCTTGCACAACTGGCAGGTGAAGCACAACTCTTTCTGGCTACTCGATCCGAAACATGAACATGCAGCCCCCTTCGAGATAGGAGAGGGACCTGAACCTACCACCCCAGACTCCATGAATCTCCTCTAGACCCCAGGAAACGTCCTCCCGTTGTCGCCCCCGATGCCGCCGGGAGGAAGCCCCAGCAGAGGAAGGATAGTGGAGGCGGGGAGGCCGAAGGAGCATCTCCTCTCGCTTCGCCCCGCCTCCTCTTACGCTCCAGCCAATCGCCGCTTGCTCCGAACCCTGGCCCCGCCCCTCCCCGCCGGCTCCGGCCTGCGGCTCCGCCCCGTCCGGTAATAATTAGGCTGCGGGCGGGGGTTGCCGCGTCAGCGCCGGGCGCCGGCCAATCGCCGAGCTCTGCCCCGTAGTCGCGTCACACGCCGAACAACCAAACAGAAAAGTTTAATAAACAGCGGACGGAGGGGCCGGCGGCGGCGGGGCCGGAGCGACCAGGGGTTTGGCGGCCTCACCTGTCCCCATTCACCGGCGGCGACCGGCGGCGGCAGGCAGCGCGTCAGGCGGAGGGAGCCGCCGCCAGGTGAGGAGCGGGGCCCGCGGGGCCCCGGCGACCGGCGCGTCCCCTCCCCCTCCCGCTCCCTTCCCCCACCGGCTGAGGCGACGCCAGGCCCGCCCCCGGCCCCTCCCGGCCCAGGGGAGCCGGAAGCGGAGGGCGGCCGGCGGGCGCAGCAGGTGGTGGGCCGGCCGCGGGCCCGGGCCGGGCTTTTGCTGAGGGCTGAGGGGCTTCCTGGCCCTGGGGGCAGGGGTCGAGGTGCGGCGGACTCCCCCGGACGCGCGGCGGGCCCTCGCGGTCCCGGGCTTCCCGCAGGGGGCGGGGGCGGCGCGCCGAGGTGAGACCCCCCCCGTCCTCACTGCCCCCGGGCCTCGGGGGGTGGGGAGCCGCCGCCGCCCTCCGATTCCGAGCAGTTGGCGGGCGGGGGCCGGAGGGACCCCGGGCGCCCTCTGGCGCGTCCCTGTCACCGGCCCGGGTCAAGTTCCTCGCCTCACGCCTCCCAGCCCGAACCCTTCTTGGAAGCGTTTTTCACCTGCCGTGTTTCCAGCCACCGGCCAGGGGGAAAGTCTAGCAAGTCAGACTAGGAAAGGGGGTCGGGAGGGTCTCTCTTTCCTCTGCTTTTGTAGGGTGGACTCAGAATTTCTCGATTTTCCTCTGGAGTAGTATTTTCACGTTGCCGTCTAACTACGTAAACAAGGACAGAAGAATAATGCGTCTGAGATGATTTTAACTTTTATGTCGAAACTTTGCGCCAAACCAACCACACGATTAAGACGCTGCGATGATTTATCTTCACACTCAGATTAGTTGTTCAGCAGTGTGAAGAAGTTACACACAGACCATGTATAAGTTGTTTGGTGGTTAAAAAACTGGTTCGTTATTAATGATTTAATGCTCCGAGCAAGAGGTTTAAAGTCCTCTGCCAAATCAAATTCGGAATTTGTTTTTTTAATGTAAAATCCCATAGACTTTTAAGGTTAGTTACGTAATATTTATGTTACCATTTTTAGGACATTTTGCCGCGTTACCCTTAGTCCAGGGCTTCAAGGGAAAAGGTTTTCTTTCTGCAGAATATGCACGTTTATATTTCCCAAACAGGTTATCTTTTAAACTTTTTTTCTTTTATGTTTTAAAATGTATTTAAGGAAAACAGGGATTGCAAAGGTGTACAGGAGAATTTCGGGGTTGTTGGCTTATTATCTCAATTGTGATAATTTCCTGTGTCAAAACAGATCACATTTTACACTTTTAAGTATATGCAATTTATTGTATGTTAGTTACAGATTTTTAAGCAAAGTATTTAAAGTGTATTTAATGCCACAAAGGTATGAACACACACAACACAGTATTAAAGTATGCTGCACACAATAAAGAGATAAAAATTAATAAAAATCCATGCTTTCCATCTCCAAACCAAAAGTTGGAATATTACCAAAACTTGTATATGTTTATGAGTTTCTTATCTGTCTTATACCTCTGCCTCTCCTTACCGAGGTAATCATTTCAGTCTAGTGTATTTTGTTTACCATTCCCTTGCGTTTTTTTTTTTTTCTAAGTTTCATAACATAATGTCTGTGTGCTCAAACTGTGTGTTTAGTTTGTTTTTCTTTTGAGCTTTTTTATAAAAAGAATATGTGGCTGTAGTTCACTCGTTTCATTGCTCTGTTAATATAAAGATTAATCTTGTGTTAATCTTCCACGACTCATGGGCCTTTAGCCTATGTCTTTGATTCTGTTTTGCTGTGTCCCATGAACATTGCTTGTTCCCTGGTTTCTGGTACACAAGTGCAAGAGTTGCTTTAGAGTGAATGCAGATTTCATTGGCACATTTTAGGTACTCAGGAGTAAAATAGATTGAAATACTAGAAATGAAAAACTTTAGGATTCTCTTTTATGTTTTAATGGCAAATTCATATCCATAGTAATTGGTTCATAGTTTTTAAACATTTGCATGAGAAACCAGGATTCCTGTCAATCTGAATGAATCTTGTCCTTGGAAATCCCATGGTAAGAAGTCTGGCACTATTTGCTTTCAACTTTTTCACTACAAAATGTAAATATAGTAGGAAAAAACACTTGATTGGGTATAAAATAAGTCACTTTTCTGGGGTTCCCTTTCCCACTTTTTAATTTCTGGGAAGTTTCTTAAAACTTCTCTTGTGCCGTAGTACACATGTGTAAAAGAAACCTGTCCTGAGTTTATCCTATCAGTTATGCAGACTGAAGTGAAGCACCTATCAAATGGCAGAGCTTTTAAGGAAAATGATTAGGGCCAAGGTGTTATTCTCTGGAATTACATTGAGTGTGTCCTTTGGAACACTTGAGAAAGGTGTGTGGTGAGTATCGGGATATGTTAGCAACACATTTAAGTACTTTTTATTCCCCCCCGCCCCCGCTCCGATTTGGGATTTATCGTGTGAACAGAAACGCAAAGATAAATTATGGAGCAGTATTAACTTCCTGAAAATGGTGTGTGTATAAGTAATATGAGTTTATGTATATCTTTGAATAAACTTTTTTATTTATAGGCGTGAGAAGTGCTGTTTTTTGTTTGTTAAGAACAGTGCACGCAGCCTGCAGACAGATATCAGGAGACTTTGTTTTGATAGGACTATTTTATCTTGCTTTAAAAAAACAAAAACAAACCTCAGTTTTGTATTTCATTATGAGGGCAGCTTTCCCCCCCAAACCGTCAGAAAGTTACAAAGAACGAGTAATTATTAATATTTTGGCAGGTATCCCACCAGTCTCTCTGTTTTTGTTTTTCTTATCCTAAACAATTAAACGTTGAATTCTAAGCAGTACGAGGCTGCTTCTGTGTTCAAAACTTAAACCAAATATGATCCATCTCAGCACCTTTGTTGTATATGGTATGGTGGTGCTAGTCACCTCACTGGTATCTGCTTCAAGGTTCTCTCCTTTTCCTGTGCAGAACAATCGTTTCAATGTGTAAATTAGATTATCTTATTCTCAGACTCAAAACAAATCCAAATGTTTTTATACTCTTGACCAACAGTGTCCAATGAAAATGTAATAGGAGCTACAAATGGGAACCATATAAGTAGTAAACATTTTCTAATAGCCACATTTACAAAGAGAAACAGGTGAAATGTTTTTTAACCCAAAATGTGATTCAACAAGTAGTCAGTGTAAGAAATTACTAATGGGATATATTTTACTTAATCTCTTTCAGACCGTCCTCACCATTGGTTGTGTGTTTTGCACTTAAGGTGCCTCTTGGGCAGGCCTTGTTTGTTGCTGATCTAGACTGTCGGGCCCATCAGCCTCACAGGCTTATTTTATTCTGCTCACCCTGACTCGTGCATCCCCAGCAGTGCTATATGCCAAGTTTAGTTCTCTTAAAATTGTTGTTCCTTCTGACTGAACACCCAGTCGTGTTTTGCTCAAATGTTACTCCTTGTGAGACGCCATTTCAGACCACTTTCCCTGTTAGCTGGCTGTGTTACCTTCTTTGTGTCCTTTGAGAATCTAACATCTGAAGTGATTTATCTGGTTATTGTCTGTATCCCCTGCTTGAAGTAAACTGCTTGTGGGCAAGGATTTCCTCAGCTTTACTGTTCAGTCGCTCAGTCGTGCCTGACTCTTTGCGACCCTATGGACTGCAGCACGCCAGGCCTCCCTGTCCATCGCCAACTCCCAGTTTAGTCAAACTCATGTCCATTGAGTCGGTGATGCCATCCAACCATCTCATCCTCTGTCGTTCCCTTCTCCTTCTGCTTTCAGTCTTTCCCAGCATCAGGGTCTTTTCACATGAGTCAGTTCTTCACATCAGGTGGCCAAAGTTTTGGAGCTTCAGTTTCAGCATCAGTCCTTCCAATGAATATTCAGGACTGATTTCCTTTAGAATGGACTCGTTGGATCTCCTTGCAGTCCAAGGGACTCTCAAGAGTCTTCTCCAACACCACAGTTCAAAAGCATCAAATCTTTGGTGTTCAGCTTTCTTTATAGTCCAACTCTTTTACATCCATATGTGACTACTGGAAAAAACAGCTTTACTGTTAGGTCCCCATATATTGAAAATAAGATTTTTAAAAGGTACATGCTATTTCGTCTTATGAAAGTACTGTTAATTTAACTAGTCACTTATTGTGTATAACTTGTTTCTTTATCCTTTTTTTCACTATTACAGTGTGGTGAAGAACATCTTAAGAGCTACATCTTACTATGCATTTCTTATTTCTTTAGGGTTCAGCCTGTCTTAAAATTGCTTAAAGTATGTGAACTTTTTTTTTTTTGTCATGAATACTGACAAATCTTAAAAGTTCGACTAACATTGTAGTATAAGTTGACCAAACCTCTATGAAGTTCGATGAAAAATATGAGAGAGGACACATTTCCTCCATATCTTTATCAGAAATAATATTTTTTCTTTTTCTTTTCATAAGATTTGTAATTTATTTCTTAGATTAATGAGTTATGATAATGAATAGAGGTATAGGTTCTAGACATCTTCTGGTTTGTCTTCGGCCCATTGGGGTGGTGTTTGTATTTAGGATAGCCACCCTTTGACTCATCCTACTAACATTTTCCCTTGCTCTTCATTAGCCTTTTATAAAAGTTTTTGTCTTTTAAGAAGTTGAGGTTAATAATATTGTTTTTACAGCTTCTACTTTCATATTTAATGAACTCTCCTACCCAGATAACTGTTTTCTTCTAGTTCTGTATGGTTTCATTTTTCACATCTCTCTCTCGTGTTCATCCAAGATTTATTTTGACATAATATGTGAAGTGAAAGAATTGTCCTTAGTTTTCCTTAGTAGTTAATCAGTTATTTTAGCCCCATAAAAGAAAACTTTTTCTTTTGCCTTCAAATATAGCTGCCTTTGTCATATACTAAATACATTTATGTTTGGTTCTTTTTAGCTTTCATTCAGTACCAGTCAGTGCACATTGTTTTAGTAACTGGGAGTAATAATGTGTTTTCCTTTTGTTATTGTTAAGTCTTACCATCCTCTTCCCCCCACTCCCCCTACAATTTTCAGTTGTTGCTTTGTTAGTCCTCGAGTTTTTAGTTGATTCCTTAGGGTCTTCAGGTTGTTTTTGGTCTTGAATTTTTTAATTTAGAAAATACTGTTATTTCCACTTAATGTTTTTTGTTGTATAATGAAAAAACTTTAATGCCATTAAGTTTTCCTTTGAGCCTAGTTGAGGTATTTTTTCCTTTAAATTTTACCTGTAATATCTTTATTAAAATCCCTGCTGTTGCAGTTTTCATTCAGCTGTTCCTCTGTGCTACTTGGGCATTGTGCTAAGTGTTGAGGAGACAGAGACGAATGATACAGGATCTTTGCTGTCATGGCGTTTACTGTCCGTTGGAAAAGCTAGGCTGTTAACAGACCACTGCATAGAGTTTTCAGATTTTGACAACTGCTGGGAAGGAGAGAAGTAGGGTGTGCTGATAGAGATTGGAAGGTGCTAGTTGGGATGTTTGTTCTGAGAATGTAATGTTTAATTAAAGTTAGTGATGGTGTGTGTGTTTGGGAAGTTTTCTTAACTTCCCCAGTCTGTCACAACATTAAAAAAAAAAAAAAAGTGATACACTGAATTAGTTCCATAAACATTTTTTGTAAAAATTGTCTTGCAAACAGGTTCAAGCCCCTGTCCCACCCCCTCCACACCATATCCTCCAGTTGGATTACTGCCTCATACCCTGTCTGGAATAGAAATTTTGGAACTGTGATTCTGACTTTTAAGATCAGAAAACTGCTGGGGCAAGTTTCCCGAGTAAAGGGGACGAAAAGAACCTGGCTCAGTTTAGGAGGTGACCGGAGATTGGAATGGCTGGAGTTTACTGAGTGAAGAGAGTGGGGCAGACTTTATTGCAGGACTTATTTCCAAGTGCTAAGGCTGCTTCACCACCCTCCTATCCTATTTATAGTCTGTGATCCAAATTGGTCACTTACAAATAACCTGGATTATTTTTCTCCTTGATACTTTCCTTCGTTATTTCTATTGTATTTTCGCTTTCCTCCCACTCAGGATCTTTGAATAGGCTGTCCCCGTTTGCTAAATGGTGATTTCCTTTGATGAATTAACCCTTAATGCTGGCAAAACAGGTTAAGTTCTCTGTTGGCTATATTTTCTCATTTCCCATTGGACATTTCTTTTGTAAATACTTGTAACAACTGCAATTCATTAAATGCATGTGATTTGTTTCAGCAGTCTTTTTCTCCTAGAGCTGTACTTTTCAATCTTGCCACTTGTGACTATTTAAATTAACTAAAATTAAATAATGTAAAAAATTCATATTCTCAGTTTTACTAGTCACATTTCAGGTGCTCAGTATCCATATGCAACTAGTGGCTGTTACAGTGGGCAGCAGAGATAAA
The DNA here is from genome assembly GCF_049115385.1 of Moschus berezovskii. Taxonomy (NCBI): domain Eukaryota; kingdom Metazoa; phylum Chordata; class Mammalia; order Artiodactyla; family Moschidae; genus Moschus; species Moschus berezovskii. The sequence continues at coordinate 43,848,906 of NC_142480.1, read as the reverse complement.
AAGAGATTTGTGCAGTAATGAAAATTTATCTTAATTTCTGAATAATCATGTGGCTAAAAGCTACAGTATTTAAGTTTAGGTAGCCACATCTGGCTGTTGAATTATGGCAAGTCTGAATTGAGATGTGCTATAAGTATGAAATATAAGCTTGATTTCTAGCACAAAAAAGGGAAAGACTTCAATTTTTCAAGATATTGATTACATATTGAAGTAATGCTACTTTACATATTTCCTGTTAAAGAAAATATTTATGACAGTTAATTTAAACTTTAGTGTTTTAATGTGGCTGCCAGGAAGTTGAAGATTGCATGTGACTCGCATTATTTTCTAGGTGGTCAGCACTGGTCTGACTAGACCGTAAGTTTCTACAATGGAGGGACAGGTCACTATGGCGTTCACAGCAGCCAGTGGTACCCAGCATATATATAGTAGGTGTTCAAAATGTTTGATGAATGAATAAGCTTTTCAATAGGTAGAAAACACTACCTATTCAACTTTTGCTTTTTAAAATTGTTGGTTTTCTTCTGGACTATAATTTAAAAATTTTTTCCTATGACTTTTGAGAAAAGAAGCTTTTCTTTTGATAGCTATATAAAGAACTGTCCTTATTAAATAATTGCTGTGCATCATTCATCTTTTAGTTATGTTTTTCTGGCTTACTCTGCTAACCAGAGAGGGAATTTAAAGTCTTCCAACCTGTTTTCTGTCATTTTTCTTTGTGTAGCAGTTTACTTAGATGATCGATTGTGTGTTGATTGGCACGTGAAAATTCATGACTGTTAAATCTAAATAACTGAGGACTGTGAATGCTTTTCTTTTACTTATACTTTGGTCTCCATATTATGATCCCTGTTCCTTTTTTAATTTACATTCGTTGGTGACCTTGTCTGTTTCTTTAGATTTAGAACAATTTACTGTGTTACAGAAAGATATCTCTTTTTAAGCTTGGTTTATGATTTTTTACCTGTTTACTTCCTAAATGTTTCCTTTGTGTTTGCTGTTCTCCTGAATGGACCCTCACTGCCCGCCTCCTTCTCCCCCATACTCACTTTGTATTTTTTTCTCTTAATGAGAAGATAGTCATCAGGAGTTGCAAACTCAAATACATACCTCACTTCTGTAGACACTGTGTATTTGTCAGGGAAATATTTCTTAAATATTTTTTTCTTCCATCAGTTGATGGTTTTCAGACTTTATCCTTAATGACCCCTAGTCATGTTTTGCTATTGTCGCCAACTACCTTTCACCAGCTACTGCTTTAACTACCTGTAGCACTCAGGGATATTACTGCCAAGGAATAATTTCTGTTGTAGGAAGAATATTGTGAGCCATTCTCAGGCCCTAAAAATTCCGTGGAAGTTTTCCCCTGCTCTGAACGTACCAAAGGTTATTTCTAATAGTCTAGGTATTGCCTTTTTATATAGGGTCTTTTTAATAGTAAGTGAGATGAGACCAAGTTGTTCAGTGGCTTGGTCTCTTCTAAACTGTTTTCAGTTGATAGGTTTGTGAAAACCTCTGAACTCTGACAAAGAGTACACCCTTTGAATACTTGATGTTGGAAAAGTGGTGTCGTCACATGCAGTCAGGGAGCCTTGTCCCTTTTGCCGCCTCCCTGTTCCCAGGAAGCAGTTATTTTCAGATAACCTCAGTTGTGGTATCGCTCTTTTTATTTATTTTTTCTGTTGTTTTCTTCTATTGCAGATTTAGAAGAGGAATAAAATACTCTTACTTGTAATCTGTAAGCCACCTAAAATGATATTTATCAACTTGCAGTTCTTTTAAATAGGTCCTGGAGGTCTTTGAACCATCTGGAATGGTTCAGTCTATATTTCAATCTATATTTTCTTTTGGTTATAAATGGAGAGGATTTTGGTGTTAGATTAGTGTATGTTCTATGTCTTTGTTGTACACAAATAGTTAACTTTGATGTGAAAAATTGATGTTAGACCAAAGGTTCATTTGGTTCCCATAGCTGAATACTAATTTTATGTTTGGCAAATTTTAAAAGTAAAATGTTTGCTGTCTCTTTTTCTATAACCCTATAAAATTTTGGCCATCTAAAACTTATTTTATGATGTAACTCAAGTTTGATGCTGTAACTCAAATTGTATATTTTTTCTATTGTCTGCTCCTGTACCTCTTCTATGCCCAGGGTCTTTTTGCATGTGTCCACACAGTGGCAAGAAAACCTGAACTTGACTTGTGAAGTACTGGGCATTCAAAGCTGTGAATCCTTGCAAAGGATCTTGGGACTGGACCTCTGTGAATTGGCTCTTTCAATTTGTCCACTTAAAAGGCATAATAGATTATGCAGCTGTTTGGGCTTCTGTGGGGTATTACTCCATATTCATGTCTAGTTGCAATTATGTGCATTTTCAGTTTCTTACAGACTTCCCTTTGTATTCAAAATAAGTTTCTTGGGTTTATGTTGTTCTAATGTATGAATTTTCTTTGAGGAAAAATGCTTGCAAGATTTTTAACTTAGAAAATGAAATTTAAATGAAAAATTCTTACATAAAGTAACTAAAAGTATATTTTAAGAAGGAGCTACTCTGATTTTTTTTTTAATTTTGAATTTGTTTTTATAAGTCAGTCAATTTTTGGTAGAGGTGAATACTCTCAAATTTGTCATTCAGTCGATAATGATGAATGTCAGAGTAATAGTTAATGGATCAAACTCCTAAAAACAAATGGTTCGAATTTAAGCATACAGCAAATTAAAAAATACAGCAAATTTTGTAATGTACAAAGTGACCAAAGATCTTTGTTCAAAAGTCAGAGTCTCTTTAGAATCTGTAGTAAAAATAACATTTAACGTAACATATTTTAAGAGGAGGATACCCTTCATCTCTCCCTTAGGGTTACTGTGCCACCTTAGAGTAATATCTCGGTAGGATGCAAAATAGTGTCCACTTTTCTTTTAAAAAAACTAAAAAAGAAAATGAACCATCCTGAAGTTTATACTTGAACATGTTCATTAGAACAAGTTGTCTTCTTTTGTTTTTGCAGTGGATAAGCATTATCCTTGCAAAACATGACATCAGACCTGTAAGTGTGGTGACATAGAAATAATATTTGCCTCATTTTTCTTGTTTTAAATAAAAATATCAGTCTGATGTCACTGAAAATTTTATTCTTGTGATATTGTATTTGATATCTTAGAAATTTTTGCATTCAATATTTTAGTGCTATGTATTTTCATTTAAGATGTAGCTTTATGTTTTAAGTCTTAGAGAAAATGCTATTTTGTTCTCATTAGCAAAATTTTTGCAGTGGATTTCTGTTGCTGTTTTAGAATTTTCATACCAAATGTGAACTCTATTGAAAAAGGAATCTTGTCTTTATAAAGCATTATTTCATCCTCAGGCTCTGTAAAAAAATAAAATAATTTCATTTAAAAGCATTGTATTTTAAACACTTGGTCACTGAACTGCAAATTAACACTTCTTCTGTGAGATTTTCATTGCTGTTACTTGGTTTATTTATTTTTTACCTAGACAAAAGAGTAAGCAAATAGTATATGATGGGAAAACTGAAACATTACCTACTGTTTCTTTAAGAAACCAGCTTATCAGGGGGTTTTAGTATGTTTAACCTAACCTGCTAGCAAGGAAAAGTTCTTTAAAATAATGGATATTAGCCGTATCCAATCACAATTATCAGTTTCACTAACAGGGAGGAGATTTTACTCTTCAGCCACTAGAATTGGAGAAGGTGGAGCTTGGTATTCAGGTTTGGTTGCTTTGGAGTACAGCTTCAAGTGAAGTTAATCTGAGGTGAAGCAAACAGAAAATTGTGGAGGTTTTGTTGGTAGGATTTTTGTTCTAATCTTTTAATGATCCTTTATTTTACACTTTTACTTCTTTGTGCTTCTGTGTATGCTAGCTTTTGTCATTGTTGCTATTTTCTGATGCAAACTGAACATTAAAATTAAGCAGGGAAGCAGAACAAAAGGGCTGTTTGGACAGGAAATAGGTATTCAGAGAATCAAACTTGACTTTCTTTTATCATTATTTTTAGATCAGAATTTTAAGTGTCATTAAAAAATACTTGCATAAAAATCATCTCCAATCTTTTCTCTCGGATTGGATGTTTGAAGAGACCTTTGTCAGTTTTTATAAATGACATCTTGAGGAGGTCTGTTTATGTCATTTTCCTTAAACTTAAGATGTGAAGTTGCTAAAAGACAGATATATGTGGTAGGTTTAAATGTGTCCTTTTTAAAGAATTGAAATGCCAACTGTTAATTTTTTTTTTTACCCCTCAGCATACATCCCCCCTTTTTAAACTTCAGTGTATTTTAAATCTACCAATGTGTTGGCGCTTTTTAGTATGCTCATAATTTTAGTTTTGCTTTTTTAAAAGATCATAGATTCATTTTATATAGAACAAGGTAAAACTTTATCCTCCTTTCAAACTTCATTTCTTTCAAGGTGGACATAAAGCAGTTAACATCCTTTTGAAACAGGAAATGAATGAATTTATATTTTTAAGAGGTATAGATAGGCTGCCAAAACTTAAAGTGTCTATAATTGACATTTCTTACTTAAGAAATAATTATACTATGTTTCAGTACCAGAAGTTTCCTTTAGAGGCTCTTGTTTTTATATTGTTGCTCTTTGATCTCATAGAAGTTAAGGTATAGAATAATTTGAATAATTGTCCCAAATGCCACCTAAGCATTTCAGTCAGTATACTTGTATTTACTATGCTGCTTCTTTCAGATCACGCAAAAGGTTTTAAATTAATGCTTTCTGCTCCATCTATTGCATAAGCAATACTATAATAGTAATAAAATCAAGAAAAGTCACCCAAATAGCCACAAGATTGTTGTGAGGTGATCTTACTTCTTTCCCTGTTCTGTACCTTACCATATTCTTATATTTGTCCTATAATTGTGAATAAAGACAGTTTTCTATTTTTTATCAAACTGTATCGTCTATTATTAAAATTGTTTTCATTTCATTTGCTATAGAATTCTCTTAGGTTAATGGGACCTTAATCTACCTAGTCTTTTGCCTGTTTTACATTTAGATTGTTCCTAATTTTTCACCATTTTAAATGGCATTGCTGAGCAAACCTCTTTGTGTAAATTTTAAGATATTTTCCTCTATATTTCTTTTGGAAAAATCCCCTAGAGTGGGCTTACCTAGATCAAAGGCTATAAACACTTCAGTAGCCAAATTGCTTTTCAAAAAGGTTATTCCAGTTTATATTGCCACCAGAAAAATGTGCTTCAAAATTTCTCTAATGGGTTAAGCCCCTAAGTGTTCTCATTAAAGTGTGCCTCTGAAGGTGTCTGACTTGATTAGTTTTTGCCTAAACTAATAGGCTATTTTAAATTCCGTTTTCCAAGATGTAGATGAATCTGAATCCATTTTCTGGACATTAAAATCAGCTGAAGGAAATTGGGAGAATTTTTACCTACTTAAGTGAGCAATTATATCTTTGTTGATTGTATTGTATGTGTTGCTATCAGTTAAGTACAGAGCTTAATGTTTTACATTGGAATGGTTGCTCATGCAAGTTTTCCTTAGTACATGTTTCTTCTGGTAGCACATATCAGAGGATTTTCTTCTAAGAAAGAACATCAGAAACATTTTTAGAGAGAAAGCTGTAATACTTAACTTTACTCTGAACAGAGATGAATAGCCTTTGTCACTTTGTGCATTTCTGATTTTTTAAGTACAATATAGAAACATAGATCTATGTTATAGATCTAGGTTTTAAAATATTAGCACCTTTCTAGTGTTTCTTAGGTTTTCAATTGAAGGTAAGATGACTTTGTATACACATAGTGTGTTACTAGTCCTGTGTTCTTCCCATTTGTCTTTAAAAGCATTCTTTGGCAATAACTACTGCATTGTGTATATGCTTGGCAGGTAGTCTGTTAAATAGAATAGGCTAGGATTGTCAGGATGTGACCTTCTTAACTAATGTTCCAGTATAAACTTAAAAAAGTTGTTTTAAAGCAAAATTCTATAAGACATTTAAAAAATCTTAATTTATAAATAGGAGTCAGTGATGAGTCATGGGTAAGTTCTAACTCAGTAACTACTGGTGGAGCTAGTAGTTAAGCATGTATGTATAATCTTGAATTAAATAGTCCAGCTCATTTTTCAGTTTAAATAATTTACTTTCTGTAAATTTTTGCTGATAAACTTAAATCTCTGTCTTTTTGTATATTTCTGGGGGAAGTTTTTTTTTCATGTCTGTTTTGTTTGTTGTGGCTTAGGTGTGATTTTTTTTTCCAGGTATTTTGGTTTTCTTAACATTTGAAATGGAAGGGAAAAAAATGAAAACTGATGACTTAATTAATGAAGCAGTTGTGAAATACATTTTCTCTGCATTTAAATTTGCTAGGTGTGTCAGGATTTTATGAAGATAATCTAAATATTTGATTCATGAGTAGAACAATTGCTTCACTTAAATATTTAAAGTTTATGTTGGTGCTTAAACATTTGTATCATGTTTCCTTTGTTCTGAATTTAAGAAAATGTATTTAATTTTCTTCTTAACCAATTCATCTTATTGCTGCCAGACAGAGATGAAGGTAATTGTAAATATAACAGTTTTAGTGAAAGTCATTTCAAATTTGTGTATAGATTATATTTTAGTGAGTAGGCAAGGTAAAGCTTTACCTCCTCTCCTAGTACTCTGGTAACATTAGAACCTTGGGCTTCCCTGGTGACTCAGACAGTGGAGAATCTGCCTGCAATGCTTTTGAGAACAGATAATCTTCCATTGTTTCTCTTCTGTACCTCTACTGCTGATTGCAGGTGGACAGTTTGAACTAAGGAGTATCCGTTTAGTACATTAGTTTCATTCTGGAGGGTAGAGGCCAGTTTTCTAGAGGAAGAAGAATCTCTAAATGATCTAATGTTGAGACAAAATAACAGTAGCAGTAATTCTGTGTTATTCTTTTAGAGTGAAGGAGAAAAGTGGTCTAGAGGAAGGGTATTAAATGCATTCAGCGTCTGTTGTTAGTCTTCATTCAAAGAGAATGCATTGATTTCTTTTTCATAATGACAGAGGAAAAGGTTAATGGACAGAAAGTTGGTAAAATGTGAGAGCCTTGAAACTGTGGCTTAGTAGTTACAATGTCTCTTTGTTCTGTGTAAAAGGGGACTTTACAGTTTTGCAGTGTTTTCCCTTTATGGCTTCTTTATAAAAGTAGGTAAATGTTTTCGGAGGTTTTAGTTTTTGTAACTTGAAAATGCTTATTTATTAACTGATAATGTATATTAACTTTTTTGACTGAATCTGATTTTCAGTGTTTGTATATCATTAGAAAAAAAAAATGAACTCAAAACATTATGGTTAGTACTGTTTTGGAGAAGCGAACAGATCTTTCTATCCTTATACCCATTTTTTTCCTCCACAAATAAGCATCTTGGTTACTTCCCCTACTCGCATGTTTTTTGTAAGTACGTAATTTCTTCGCAGAACTTAGTATATTGACTACTCTTTACTTCCTGAGACTCCTCCCCTAAGTTTAGTGATATGCCTGGGCTTCCTTCTGTTTCTGATCTCTACCCTTGCTGTTTCCTCATTACAGTCGTTAAGTATTGGAATTTCATAGAATTCTGACTCTTAACACTCTTCTCACTCTACACTTCTTGGATAATCTCCAGTCCCATGTCATCAGTTAGCATCTTTATATATTAATGGTTCTGAGATTAGTGTCTTAAATACAGATTTTTTGTTTGCACTTAAGACTCCTGTTCACCGAACTCTCCACGAATGTTTCTTCCACACCTGTGAAAAACTCATCAAAGCTCAGTGGCTTATTTTATCCTCCCCAACCGTGTCCTTCAAGTCCTTTTACCCCTACTTTCACAATAAATGTGCGGTGGTATTACCATCCATGTCAGAACCTGGGTGTCACTCTGAGTCTTCCTTCTCTTCTTCCCCAGTTAGCCACAACTTCCCATTGATTTAAAATCCATAGTAACTCTGGAATTAATCCATTTTTTCTTCACTGTTATAGCACTCGTGACAGTTTGGTTTCTTAGTAAGATTACTAAAACAGCATCCTGACCGATCTTCACATTTAGTTTTGGCTCTCTATAATACATTTTTCACTGTTCATTCACGTCTGTCTCTGCTTTAAATTCTATAGTGATTTTTTATTGCCTTTTGAATTTTTTACCAGCTGATTCTGTCCTAAGGATTCTGAGGTAGTTACCCAACAACCTTAAGAGGGGGAAGTATTGTTACCTTCATTTAACAAGTGAAATGATTTAGAAACACTTCCTATTAATAATTTGTCTAGGGTTGCCTTAGCTGGTGAGTGGCTAGCATACTTTGAACTGAAGTTTGCCATATCAAAGTCCCTTTTAACCACCCAGCCATGTGACTTCCTAGGCTAACCCCTGCTTACTAATGCATCTCCCCACCACCACCCTGACACCATTCTGACCTATTAGCAGTCCCTCCTAAGACAAACTCAAAGCCTGTTGCCTGAGGGAATTCCCTGGTGGTGGTTAGAGCTCTGTACTTCAAGGGCAGGGGGCCATGGGTTCCGTCCCTGGTTAGAGAACTAAGAATCTGCATGCCATGAGGTTCAGCCAAGAACAACAACAACTTGCCAGAGTTTAAAGACAAACGTTTTCAAAGACGTATTTCTGACAGTTTTTTGGAACATGCCTAAAAAGATATAGAACATTTTAGCATCCCTAGGATGTAAGAAGATAAAAGATTGAAATATAGGAAAAATTAAGGTCATTTTCCATGTATGGTTAGTTTTGAATTTCATAGCTGTTGAATTCCTCACATATAATAAAAGCATGAGACCTGGTTGTATAAGAGGAAGATTAGGCAAAGTGTGAATGCACTTCATCTGAGCGATTTAAAATGCTAAAAACCTCCTTAAATAGATGTTAGCCATAACCTTGTGTTCATTTTTGCTTCCAGGTGTATAAAGAATCTACCTGTGAACCCAAGTCATATAAGCTTTTGAGTAAGTTACAGATAGGTAAATAGGCTGCATGTAATCTTTTATATCAAATATTGTATCATCAAAAAAGTTAAATACTTCAGCTAATCTTGTCTAGATTAGCTGGACATTCCAGTTGTAGAACGTTTCCATCACTCCAAAAAGATTCTTTGAGTGTTTTTAAACAGGTCTCATTTCCATCCCCAGTCCTGGGTAACCAACCAATAGCCTGCTCTCTTCTCTGTAGATTTGTTCTTTCTCAGCATTTGATATAAATGGAATCATTAAATACGTGGTCTTTTGAGTTTGGCTTCTTTCACCTAGGTTGTTTTTGTGAGGTATATCCATGTTGCAATGTCTGTCATTAGCCTGGTCCTTCCCTCTCTTCTTTTGCCTTTTCTTTTTTTCCCTTCTTGTTTTCTCCACCCCCCCCTTTTTTTTAATCTAAGTGGAATCAGTGTTTATCCTTTGGTGTCTTACCCATTTCACTTAGCATAATGTCTTCAAGGTTCATTCATCTAGTAGCATATATGATAATCTCACTCCTTTTCAAGGCAATAATATTCCATTGTATGTATGTTTATCACATTTTTGTTTTTTTATCCATCCACGGCCATTGGGTTGTTTCTACCTTTTGGCTATTGTGTAATGCTGGTATAAACATTGTAAATGTCTGTTCTAGTTCTTGCTTTCAAATACTTTGGGTATATACCCAGAAGTGGAATTGCTGGATCATAAGTAATCCTATATTTAGCTTTTTGAGGAGCTGCCGAACTTTTCCATAGAGGCTGCACTATTTTATATTCCTACCACCAATGCAGAAGGGTTCCAGAATTGGTATCTCATTCTGGTTTTGATTTGCATTTCTTAATGATTAGTGATGTTGAGCATCTTTTCATGTGCTTATTGGCCATGCTTGGGTATACCGTCTTTGGAAATAACATCTATTCACGTCCTTTGCCTATTTTTGGATTAAATTGTTTGTTGAGTTGTAGGAGTTCTTTATATATTCTAGATATTAAGTATTTATATCTTTTGCCATGTGTTTCCTCCTAGGAGTTTTGTAGTTTTAGCTCTTATGTTTAGGTCTTTGATCCATTTTCAGTTAATTTTTGCACATGGTATAAGGTAAAGGGTTCAGCTTCATTCTTATGCATGGATATTCTATTTTCTTGGCACCATTTGTTGAAAAGACTGTCCTTTCTCCCATTGAACTGTCTTCGCTTGCTGCTGCTGCTGCTGCTGCTAAGTCACTTCAGTCATGTCCGACTCTGCAACCCCATAGACGGCAGCCCACCAGGTTCCCCCGTCCCTGGGATTCTCCAGGCAAGAACACCGGAGTGGGTTGCCATGTCCTTCTCCAATGCATGAAAGTGAAAAGTGAAAGTGAAGATGCGACCCCATGGACTGCAGCCTACTAGGCTCTTCCGTCCGTGGGATTTTTCCAGGCAAGAGTACTGGAGTGGGTTGCCATTGCCTTCTTTGAATGAACATTGGGATTGTTTCCAATTTTCAGCTAATCTGAATAATGCTGCTATGAACATTTATGTGTAAGTTTTTGTGTGACATACATGTTTGTTTCTCTTAAGTAGAAACCTAGAACTGGAATTACTGGGTCATGTGATAGCTGCATGTTTAACTTTGTAAGAAATGGTTTAACTGTATTCCTAAGTTTCTGTTGTGTTCTGTGTTCCCATCAGGAATGTGTGTTTTTCTCTTTAACCTTGCCAACACTTGATACAGTAGTAAGTCTTTTTAAATTTAACTGTTCTAGTAGACATGAAGTGGCATCTCTTCGTGGGGTTAATTTACATTTCCTAAATGACAAATGTTGAATGCTACCTACTGTTTCTCTGGCTTTAGCCTCCTGTCGTCCCAATTCTCACTCCCCTTTTCCCCACCACACTTAGTCTTAAGCTTATCAAGACCTCACTCCCAATACTTCCTCTTTCTTTTCCTTTGCTTCAGTTCCCTCTTCAGTTTTCTTCCTAGTATTCTTAGCTTTTAGTCTTGGAGCAGTTCTACCATTTATATACTCTGCTTTTAAACCTAAGCCACCGAATGCAACCAGAGAAAGTCACAAAATTTTTTGTTTTGATACCACTGTGAGTTTTTCTGTAGCTTTTTACTTTGATTTAGTTTCAAACTTACATAGAAGCTGCATGAACAGTACAAAAAGGTCCCATTCCCTCTTGATAGATTCTCAGTTATTTGTTATGCTTTTTTCCATCTGCTTTATCATATTGTCTTTCTCTCTCTGTGTAATATAGGCATGTATATATTTTCTTTCCTGAGTCATTTGAGAGTAAAGCTGGAGACTTACCCTGGTTACATAGCTATTAAGTGGTAAAGTGGGGAATTAAATTCAGATCTCTTTTTTTGGTCTCCTTTGTATCTGGCACATATTTGGTGATCTGAGAATGCTTCTTGAATTGATCAATGGCTACACCTTACCTGTTAGAATCTGTATATATCTTGTCTCCTTTTGGGGTTTTAAAAGTATAGCTGCTTGGACTTTGACTCGCTGGATTCAGATCCTTGTTTTACCACTTACTTACTAGCTGTTTGAAATTAAAAGACGCTTACTCCTTGGAAGGAAAGTTATGACCAACCTTGATAATATATTGAAAAGCAGAGACATTACTTTGCCAACAAAGGTCCGTCTAGTCAAGGCTATGGTTTTTCCCGTGGTCATGTATGGATGTGAGAGTTGGACTGTGAAGAAAGCTGATCGCCGAAGAATTGATGCTTTTGAACTGTGGTGTTGGAGAAGACTCTTGAGAGTCCCTTGTACCGCAAGGAGATCCAACCAGTCCATTCTAGAGGAGATCAATCCTGGGTGTTCATTGGAGGGACTGATGCTAAAGCTGAAACTGCAATACTTTGGCCACCTCATGCGATGAGTTGACTCACTGGAAAAGACTCTGATGCTGGGAAAGGTTGGGGGCGGGAGGAGAAGGGGACGAAGGAGAATGAGATGGCTGGATGGCATCACCGACTCTGTGGACATGAGATTGAGTGAACTCTGGGAGTTGGTGATGGACAGGGAGGCCTGGTGTGCTGTGATTCATGGGGTCGCGGAGAGTCGGACACGACTGAGCGACTGAACTGACCTGAGCAAGTTCCATAATCTCACCAAGCCTCAGTTCTCTCATTTCTGAATTGGAGATGATAATAGTGCTACTTGTAAGGGATATTATTGTGAAGATTGGAGGAGACATTGCAGGTATAGAATTTATCCATGGACCCTTCTCATTTCTGTTCTCTTGTCTTACTACTCTGATTTAGCTACAAGCTTCTGGTTTGTCCTGGCCCATGATCTTTTACTGGCAGAGTTGATGAGACATCTAAGTGAATTTCTAGACAGTTAGCAAAGAGAGACCTTTTAGGAGAAAGGTCTGGGCTAGAGTCATGATTTGAAGACATTTGCATAGAGCTGCTAGTTAGCGCTTTGAAACTTGAACTTTGTACATAAGAAGACAAATTGCAGGTGATGAGATACTGAGATACAGGTCCAGGACCCACACACCTTTGGACATTTCAGTTTTCAAGTATTTTTTTTCCTGGCTTCTCAACTTTTGAAATATTTCAGAAATACCGACTTTTTGGCATCCATAAAAATGCAGAGTCACATACCTGGAAGTAGTATAGAAATTTCAGGTAGTCTGATATTTCTGCCCATTTCCTGCACCCTTTCCAAAGGTACTTTTTTTTTTTCAATAAAATATTCTGTCTTGTTAGATCACATATCCTAGGTTTTGATTCAGAAGATAACGGTCATCATAAGTGTGACCCCATTTAACAAGTAGGAGGAAGAGAAATCATCAAAGGAATTAATTCCAAAGTAAGATTTCATTAATGTTGTATTGTCTTTTTAGTCAGTAAGATGTCAGGCACTACTCAACCTGAAATCAGAGGAAGTGTAAATGATAATGAGAGAAAATGTAAAAAAAATCACAAGAATCTGTGATTAATCTAGATGTTTAATTGCTGATTTGTATATGATTAAACTCCAAGCCATACTTTATCCTTTTAATAATTTGGATAATTTTCTCAGAATTACTATCTCTTTGAAGGAAATGGGTTGCCAGGACCTCTTGTCTGATTCCTTTTACAGAATGAGTTCCATGTAGATAAAAATTTTAATATTATTCTTTATGGTGCTGTCTTCCTATGAAAATCAGGAGTAAAATATTCTAGAAAAAGCACAGAACCTTGCTGATTTGTCACCAATATCCTTGGTTTGGTTGTCTCTAATAAGGAACAGATTCTGGGGCTTTTCCTGGTGGTTCAGTGGTTAGGACACCTACACTTGCACTGCAAGGAGCTGGGGTTCAGTCCCTGCCTGGTTAGGGAACTGAGATCATGCATGCCTTGTGGTACAGCCAAAAACAAAGAAACAGTCCCAATTATAGGTATCTCTTAATACCTCTCTCTAACTGTGAGTGTTAGAATTTTACATTCTAGAATTTAAAATTTTACTGTCTGATACAGTGAGGAAGCTTACTTCTCAAGACCAAATCAATTGCAGTGATTATTCAGTTGACATTTTGGGGTGGAAGCTGTTTTATATTTTCAGTACCATAATTCTTAAAATGAGAGTGTTCCATAAATTGAGAATGTGTGTTAATAAAGAGAGAACAATATCCTGGCTTGCTGCTTGTGTTTGCTTGGTTTCACATTTATGGTCCATCTTAAGACAAAAACAGGGGCTTCCCAGGTGGTGCTAGTGGTCAAGAACCTGCCTGTCAATGCCGGAGACATAAGTGACTCTGGTTTGATCCTTGGAGCGGAAGATTCCCTGGAGGAGGAAATGGCAAATCACTTGAGTAGTCCTGCTTGGAGAATCCCATGGATGGGGAGCCTGGCAGGCTATGGTCCATGGAGTCGCAAAGAGTTGGATACGACTGAAGTGACTTAGCACAAGGACAAAACAAATATATATTTGAATAACATAGAAACAAATATATTTCATACTAACCAGAAATCTTGCATGTAAAATGAGTCTAAAGTGGTTTTCAGTTTTTTGTGTTTTTTTTAAGCCGAGGGGAAGGAAACTTGAGTGTTTATTAACAGGAAAAAGAATTCTTTTGTATTGCAGGTAAAATACTTTTTTCATTACCTGTCATTTGTTAGACCTAGCTCCTTAAATAGTTAGAAGAGATAAAAAGGTATTAAGTAATGTTCAAAGTACATAGGTAGCAAGATAATTGCACCCCAGAGCTTCTGTAAGGTGTTAGCCACAGCTGAGCATTTTTAAATGATCATAATCCCAGGAGGTCTAATTATTTCATAATTCACATTTGCTTAATTGGAATGTGTATGTTGAATGGACATTCCATCTTTTCAAGGGAAACCTTTATTGCATAGTTAGTTGGTTTTAGAAGTTTAGAAAAAGCAGGGAAAGAAACCACATTAACCACAGAAATTATTCTCTGCAAAATACACCCACCTTGGAATAATACTGGCATAATGGCATAATTTGTTCTATGAAATCAGACATTTGTATACCTGTCGTGTGTGTATACTAAGTCGCTTCAGCCGTGTCCGACTCTTTGAGACTCTATGGACTGTAGCCCACCAGGGCTCCTCTGTCCATGGGATTCTCCAAGCAAGAATGCTGGAATGGGTTGCCATTCCTTCTTCAGGGGATCTTCATGACCCAGGGATTGAACTCACGTCTCCTGTGTCTCCTATATTACAGGTGAATCCTTTACCACTGAGCCACTCACTGGGGAAGTCCCACATGTCGCATATGTTACCTTTTTTATTTAAAAAACAAAACAGAAAAGCTCATAAAATCCTTAGTTGTTTATGAGAAGTAGACATGTTGAAGGACTTGTTTTGTCTCTTCCATTAGTACAGGAGGGTAACACTGATAGTATTCTCACGTGGTTTGGTTCTCACCCTCTGGAAAGGATTGAGTCAGAGTGTGTGATGCCACGGTGCTTTTTTCTCTCTAAAAATTGGGGTGCCTGTATCTTTTCGAATTTTTGTTTATATATGTATATATCCTGTATAGAGTAGAGTTGCTGGGTCATAGGATAGTTCTATTTTTAGTTGTTTGAGAAACCACATGTTTTCCACAGTGGCTGCATCAATTTACATACCCACCAACAGTGTGTGTATGAGGGTTCCCTTTTCTCCACATCCTCTCCAGCATTTGTTGTGTCCTTTTTGTTTGATGATGGCCATTCCTGTTGACAGGTATAAGGTGATAATCTCATTGTGCTTTTGATTTGTGTTTGTCTGGTGATTAGTTGTATTGAGCATTTTTTCGTGTGCCTGTTGGCCATCTGCATTTCCTCTTTGAAAAAATATGTATTCAAATCTTCTGCCCATTTTTTAATCTGGTTGTTTGTTTTTTTAATGTTGAGCGTATGAACTGTTTATATCATTTGCAAATATTTTCTCCCATTCAGTACTCTGTCTTTTCATTTGGTCGGTGGTTATTTTTCGTTCGCTATCCATAAAAGCTTTTAAGTTGAATTAGGTCCCACTTGTTTATTTCTGCTTTTATTTCCTTTGTCTTAGGGGATGGATTAAAAAAAATTGCTACAGTTTAGGTCAGACTGTTCTGACTATGAGGAAAACTCAAGACTTTTTAAACTTGCTTATCTCTTGAAATTTTGAATCATACTTTCTTTGGTCTTGGGTTTTCCTAGTGACTCAGAGAATCCACCTGCTAATGCAGGAGATGCAGGTTCAATCCCCAAGTCAGGAGGATCCTCTGGAGAAGAAAATGGTAACCCACTCCAGTATTACTTCCTGGAAAGTCCCGTGGACAGAGGAGCCTGGTGGGCTACAGTCCATGGAGTTGCAAAGAGTTGGACACAACTTAGTGACTAAACAACAAAAACAGCAAATCCTTGCTTGGTTTTTGATTCTATATGACTTAAAACCAGGTTCTTGGGATTTTTAACTTGCTGGCAGTATTTTGAGGCTAATATTGAAACTAGTTGGACTTCATCCAGCAGATGTGAGACAAATAAGGAGCTGTTATAAGGCCCATTGTTGATGAAGTAGAAACAATTTCAGCTGAATGCTAAATGGCTTCAAAGAGTATGGTGCCTAGCAGTTTATTTTGTGTTTTATAACTGCACATAGAAAAGTCTGATCTTGGAATGGCATGTATCCTAATAGGAACTTAAAATTATCTAAATGATCTCTATGTATTACTGAAACAAGATCCAATGCATATTCGTGTGTTGATTTCTAAGTAGTTTTAAAGTTAATATGCTGCTTTTTTTCTTAATTTAGGGAGACTTGAAAATTACTGGTGGTTTTTTCAGCTTTTGAAGTAGTGAAAAGATACACGTAGGATATTTTAATGGTGTGGAAAAGGGACTACTTTGATTTTACTTGAAAGGGAAAGTTGCTCAGTCATGTCTGACTCTTTGCAGCCCCATGGTCTAATACATAATGCAGCCCATGGAATTCTCCAGGCCAGAATACTGGAGTGGATAGCCTTTCCCTTCTCCAGGGGATCTTCCCAATGCAGGGATCAAACCCACGTCTCCTGCACTGCAGGAGGGAAGCCCTTCATTTTACTTACGTGTAGTAATAATGTCTTTCTTAAATGACCTATGGGTTACATTAAATTCTTGAATATCATACAAACTAGGAAGTTTTAAACACAGACTTGTCATCTGGCATACTATTTTTAGATTGTCATAGATTAATCTGCTGGCTGTTTAATGGCCTGGAAAGGGGAAAGGAACTAATTTAAACTGGATTAATGTGTTCTACACTGTTAAAGCATTCCCAGATTCTAAAAATTAATTTGATTTTTACATGGGTGATTGGATTTCGTATAATTGATATATAAGAGTTCAGGGTTTGTTTTTGTGATGTGGGTGAATGCAAGTCAAGTGTTAATCCGTTATATAAATATTTGAGTGCCTAGAACACCTGTTCTATGTAGGTGTGCCAAATACTAGAAATACAGAGGTTAGAAAGACAGATGGCTCCTAAAATGTATCGTTATCAAGATATAGTGGACTGAATTACATGGTTTAACTTTGACCACAAAAGTGACTTGTGTATTAACATGTCTTGGAGCCTTTTTTCGTTTCTTTCTATAGCACTCCCTTTCTCTTCAGAGTTTGGACCTGTATAGTACAGAAGAGCTAAGGGAAATATGGCAAATACAGATAAAGGTTCATGATTTTTCATGTCCTATATTAGGGGTTTGCTAGAAATTCAGATGAAGACCAAGTTGATCTGACTTAATAAGGCCTCTAAAGTGAGCTGCATTTTCTGACTCGTGTATGTGTTACAGTCTCCTTGGCAGTTTAGGTTAAGAGTTGATTTAGAAGCCATGAAATTAAAAGACGCTTGCTCCTTGGAAGGAAAGTTATGACCAACCTTGATAGTATATTAAAAAGCAGAGACATTACTTTGCCAACCAAGGTCCGTCTAGTCAAGGCAATGGTTTTTCCCGTGGTCATGTATGGATGTGAGAGTTGGACTGTGAAGAAGGCTGACTGCCGAAGAATCGATGCTTTTGAACTGTGGTGTTGGAGAAGACTCTTGAGAGTCCCTTATACTGCAAGGAGATCCACCCAGTCCATTCTAGAGGAGATCAATCCTGGATGTTCATTGGAGGGACTGATGCTAAGCTGAAACTGCAATACTTTGGCCACCTCATGCGACGAGTTGACTCACTGGAAAAGACTCTGATGCTGGGAAAGGTTGGGGGCGGGAGGAGAAGGGGACGACCGAGAATGAGATGGCTGGATGGCATCACCGACTCTGTGGACATGAGTTTGAGTGAACTCCGGGAGTTGGTGATGGACAGGGAGGCCTGGCGTGCTGTGATTCATGGGGTCGCGGAGAGTCGGACACGACTGAGCGACTGAACTGAACTGAACTGAACTGAGGTGATACCTGAAAATTTGCTCCCTGTCCTCCAAAATACATAGGTATACATACAGACGCCCATGTGCACATCCCATATTTAAGCTAGAGATTTTAGGTTTAAAATTGGATTAAATTTTTAGGTTTGAGTTGGTCATATTTCATTCACAATGTGAGTTGTTCTGATCCTTTTATTATAACAGTGTTTACCTGCAGCATTAAGGGAATTGGAGTTTTGAATTGAGGTCAGAGGAAAAGTTTGTAGAGCTAGCAGATAGGTTTGGTATGGGAGAGTATTTGACACATGCTATCTGAGAAAAAGGGAGAGAAGGCAGGGTTTGGGATAAAATAATTTTGTCTGTTTTGTAGTTGGGTAGAATCCATACGGCCCGCTCTGGTGTTCTTGCCTGGAGAATCCCAGGGATGGGGAGCCTGGTGGGCTTCCGTCTATGGGGTCACACAGAGTCGGACACAACTGAAGTAACTTAGCAGCAGCAGCAGAATCCATACGAGGGTTAGATCCCGGGGTGGGGAAGATCCCCTGGAGAAGGCAATGGCTACCCACTCCAGTATTCTCACCTGGGAAATCCCATGGACAGAGGAGCATGGTGCTCTGCAGTCCCTGGGGTCACAAAGAGTCACGCACAATTTAGCGACTAAACAACAACAGTTCTGTTGTTCAGTTGCCTTTTTTTTAAACAAGGTAGTGTTTGGTGCTATGTCAAAGATTAATCTGATACAGAGTTTGCCAGAAAGAAGGCCACGGTTCAGTAACAGTGCTCCTGACTTGGGATTAGCTTAAGTACCAGTGAGTATTCTACCAGTTAGGTTGCTCATAACTGACAGAGGGTGTATCCAGATTAGTATCGGAGACTAAAATTCATCCCTTCTTCTTTGTCCTGACCCTTCAGTTTTCCCTTCAGTTCTGGCCTTTGTCTCTTTTAGGCTGTGAGCGAGGTGATGTGTTTTTCTGTTCCTTTTCGAGATGAACTGTTTGTGACATTTCCTACTACAGAGACTACTGTTCTGGGCCTCCTGACAAGTAAAACAAAAATGGAGTATGGGCATAGATTGCAAATAATGATTGTATAGTTAAAGCTGTACTCTTAACAGCTCTTGCCATCTTACAGAGACTGACTCTTACAGTTAGTAAAAGACAGTTGAAGATAAGTTCAAGTGAGGGAGAGTGTGTTAAGCCATTGAAGAGAAAGGGGAACATGAAGTCAGTGAAGTGGTATGTTGCTGTCAGGATTTTCTTCTTTCTTGCCTATTTTCCTTTGTCTTTTTTTTCCCTCCCCTTTCCTCCTTTTTTTCCCTCCCTCTCTTTATTCTGTGGATTTACACCACTGAAATGTTGTGTATTATCCATTTATACCTTGGCCTCTCAGTGATTAACATTCTCTTGTCTTTTCCAGGTGCTCTGTAGTCAGTGTGGCATTGTCCGCTTATTGTGGGCAGTGCAAGATTTGCTTGGGTGGGACGTTTGTTTTATTAACAGTATTTCCCTTGTAGGTTACTGATCACTGATTATCTCTTGGCTTTGGTAATGCTTTGCTACCTGGCATACCCAGAAATTAACTTAATTAGGAATTTTTAGCAAGGACACACCCACTACTGCATATCCAAATGAAGAATAGCTGTGCTTTCTTGGAAAAGTTTGGCTCTTTAACTGCATAGAGTAACAGGGTTGAAAAGAGGGAGACATTCACTTGAATCTTTAGCTCTCACACCGATGTTTTAAACGAGAGCACTGCTGCTTATAGTTGATTAAAATGGATAGTCACAAATCAGTTTAGACTGCTGTTGGGTTGGATTTGAGTGTACAGAGATGGCTATAGGAAATGATGGTTCTCTTGTTGTTCGGTATCTGGTTGAATTCCTTTAGAACATCAGGTCCAAATATTTTTCTCAGGTTTAATTTTGAAATTATAGAAAATTGCATTAATAATACAAATAAATCCCATCTACCCCCTGGCAAGATTCACTCATTGGTAACATTTTGCTACATTTGGGCTATCATTTTATTTTTTTCTGAACTTTTTGAGAAGTTCCGTGCGTCCTGTCCCTTTACCATGTAGTACTTAAAGACGTGTATTATCTAAGAACATCATTCTTATAGTTTCAAGGACATTCCAGTTATCAAGGAAATTGATACAGTACATTTCTGTAATACACAGCCCACATTCAGATTTCTCTAGTTTCCTCAGTAATGTTCTATTTTTTTTTTTTTTTGAGGAAAAAGATTCATTTATGTAACATGTCTATAGTTTACAGAGGCCTTTCATTTACATAATCTCGCTTTACTCTCAGAATGATTTGCAAAGTAGAACACTTTGTCACATTTCACAAGTAAGGAATTGCTGCTTAGAAAAATGCTATCACCTGTGGCCATGCTTCCTTTGTGGGTTTTTGGGGCACCACCTTCTTTAGCCATTTTTTCCCTCCTCCTCTCTTTTTTCTCTCTTGGGAAAGGCTTTTTCTTTAGTGAAAGTGTTAAGTTGCTCAGTTGCATCCGACTCAGCGACCCCATGGAAATCTCCAGGCAAGAAACTGGAGTGGGTACCTCACCTTAAAATAAATGCTAACAGGCCTTTCCTCTTCTGCTGGTACCCTCTCATTAGGTGGCCTCATCCACTCTCATGTTTAGCCATCACACGTAACTGACAGCTGCCAAATCTACAATGCAAGTAATGTTCTTTAATAATTTTTTTCCAGTCTAGGATCCAATCTTCAATCATTATTGACTTGTCATGTCTCTAGTTTCCTTCAATCAGAACCCTATCCTTAGCCTGTCTTTGTCTTTTATGACCTGACACTTCTGAAGAGTGACAGACCATTTATTTACGGAATCTCCCTTGATTGGGGTCTGTCTGATGTGTCCTTGTGATTTTATGTAGGAGGTGTCGCAGTGATTGGATGTAGGAGGTGAGCAGGAATGCTGCGTTACTGCATGTGATTCTCAGGGCCTCTCATCAGGAGGAGTGTGTCCACTTGTCCTCTTTGCAGTGATACCAGCTTTGATCTTCCCATTAGTGTGGGAAAGTTACTGTTTTCCTTTCTCCAGTAAGCAATTTCTGGGGAGATACCTTGAGATTTAATATATGCTCTTCATCATCAAACTATGATCCTCAAAAAATTTTAACATTCTTTGGCAGTTTTGCCAGAATCTATCATTAGTATGGTGGTTGACGTTCAAATCTTTGTTTGCACCAACCCAGTAGTATAGGAGGAAGTCTGTTCCAGCTGTTGGGTTCCTTGGCTTTATAAATATTTTGTGTTGAACTGGAATTTCTCTTCTGAGACTTAGACACATTATTTCAAACTTTGTAGTTTTATGCCACTTGTGAGATAAGCCCGCTGTTTTCTTCTTTGTAACAGCCCCTCAGAATGCATTCCACTTTTGTCTTTTCTCTCAGTCACTACTCCCATTTCTAACAGTGATTTCTTGTGAGAGAGAGCAATCCTGAATGTATAACCATACTGTTGGTTTCCTGCTAACATTCGTTTATCAATATCATAGATCTAGCACCAAATCCAGATACCAGCTCCAGATATGGTTTATATCAGTTCCAGATGTGGTTTATTCAATACAGTAGATTGCTGTTGTTTATAATCTAGCTTGAGCACGAAGTTTTGGAGTCAGATAAATCTGGATTCAAGTCCTGTCTCTGCCACTTATTAGCTCTGTCCTCTCCAGCAAGTTCGTAACGTCTCTGAACTACAGTTCTATAATCTGAAAGGAGTTGGTAATAATTGCAGCTACCTTTTAGGGGGGAATGAGGATTACATGTGCATGTAAAATTATGGGAATGGTGCCTGTTGCACTGTAATCACTCATCAGGTGTTTTTTGTTATTATATAGAAAGGATGCTTCTATTTTTACACCCAAGATTGGTGCAGTTTATTTTTAACTGTTGTTTTTTATTGTTCAGTTCAGTCGCTCATTCATGTCCGACTCTTTGCGACCCCATGAATCACAGCATGCCAGGCCTCCCTGTCCATCACCAACTCCCAGAATCTACTCAGACTCATGTCCATCAAGTCAGTGATGCCATCCAGCCATCTCATCCTCTGTCGTCCCCTTCTCCTCCTGCCCCCAATCCCTCCCAGCCTCACGGTATTTTCCAGTGAGTCAACTCTTCACATGAGGTGGCCAAAGTATTGGAGTTTCAGCTTTATCATCAGTCCTTCCAATGAACACCCAGGACTGATCTCCTTTAGGATGGACTGGTTGGACCTCCTTGCAGTCCAAGGGACTCTCAAGAGTCTTCTCCAACACCGCAGTTCAAAAGCATCAATTCTTCAGCGCTCAGCTTTCTTCACAGTCCAACTCTCACATCCATACATGACCACTGGAAAAACCATCGCCTTAACTAGGATGGACCTTTGTTGGCAAAGTAATGTCTTTGCTTTTTAATATGCTATCTAGGCTGGTCATAACTTTCCTTCTAAGGAGTAAGCCTCTTTTAATTTCATGGCTGCAGTCAGCATCTGCAGTGATTTTGGAGCCCCCCCACCCCAAAAATCTGACACTGTTTCCACTGTTTCTCCATCTACTTCCCATGAAGTGATGGAACCAGATGCCGTGATCTTAGTTTTCTGAATGTTGAGCTTTAAGCCAGCTTTTTCACTCTCCTCTTTCACTTTCATCAAGAGGTTTTTTAGTTCCTCTTCACTTTCTGCCATAAGGGTGGTGTCATCTGCATGTATGAGGTTATTGATATTTATCCCAGCAATCTTGATTCCAGCTTGTGCTTCTTCCAGTGCAGTGTTCCTCATGATGTACTCTGCATAGAAGTTAAATAAGCAGGGTGGCAATATTCAGCCTTGACTACTCCTTTTCCATTTGGAACCAGTCCGTTGTTCCATGTCCAGTTCTAACTGTTGCTTCCTGACCTGCATATAGGTTTCTCAAGAGGCAGGTCAGGTGGTCTGGGATTCCCATCTCTTTCAGAATGTTCCACAGTTTATTGTGATCCACACAGTCAAAGGCTTTGGCATAGTCAGTAAAGCAGAAATAGATGTTTTTCTGGAACTCTCTTGCTTTTTCCCATGATCCAGCGGATGTTGGCAATTTGATCTCTGGTGCCTCTGCCTTTTCTAAAACCAGCTTGAACAACTGGAAGTTCGCGGTTCGCATATTGCTGAAGCCTGGCTTGGAGAATTTTGAGCATGACTTTGAGCGTGTGAGATGAGTGCAGTGAGTAGTTTGAGCATTCTTTAGCATTGCCTTTCTTTGGGATTGGAATGAAGACTGACTGTTTCCAGTCCTGTGGCCACTGCTGAGTTTTCCCAATTTGCTGCATATTGAGTGCAGCACTTTCACAGCATCATCTTTCAGGATTTGAAATGGCTCAAGTGGAATTCCATCACCTCCACTAGCTTTGTTCGTAGTGATGCTTCCTAAGGCCCACTGGACTTCTCATTCCAGGATGTCTGGCTCTAGGTGAGTGATCACACCATCGTGATTATCTGGGTCGTGAAGCTCTTTTTTGTACAGTTCTTCTGTGTATTCTTGCCACCTCTTCTTAATATCTTCTGTTAGGTTTATACAATTTATGTCCTTTATCAAGCCCATCTTTGCATGAAATGTTCCCTTGATATCTCTAATTTTCTTGAAGAGCTCTCTAGTCTGTCCCATTCTATTGTTTTCCTCTATTTTCTTTGCATTGATCGCTGAGGAAGGCTTTCTTATCTCTCCTTGCTATTCTTTGGAACTCTGCATTCAAATGGGAATATCTTTCCTGTTCTCCTTTGCTTTTCACTTTATTTCTTTTCACAGCTATTTGTTTTTTATTGTAGACTCATTTAAATCTATGGTGAAAAATGAGAAAGTTTTAAAAAGTGCTACTGAAGCACAGTTAGACTCTTGAATAAATATTTTAACTTACGTGAATATTATTCTATCAGTGACAACCTTGATAAAGTTTAGAGTCATGTCTTAAATTATTTATATGTCCATTATAAGTAGATTATAAAGAAACAAACATTTGAGTTATTTTAACTGAATCCTAAAACCTTTAGCCTTTTATTGCATAGCAAATACACAGTTTTTCAGCATTAAATAATATTTTAAAAATTAGCCAGTGAATTTTGAGTGTTTGTATGCTATTTCTTACGGCATTTTAAAACCATGTTATTAATATAAATAGTAAATTTACTTTGTGAAATCCTAAAACTTTTCCTAAAATTTACTATAGAAACTGAGTTTATTAATACACACATTTTTGGGGAGCATAGTTATCCAGGTATTTTAGAACATACTGATTGAATGCAGTTTTATTTTTCAGATAAGCTGTCTAGAACACTTGAAGAATCTGTTTCAATAATGATACTATAGGAATTTGAGTCTGTGGGGAAATGTGCTGTAACCCTTCATTGTAATGTTAGAAGTATGGCTCCTCTTTCTGTCACAAGAGGACCAAAAGTCTTATTCTCCTTAGTCACAGGGTTCCCAGGAATATTCTTGGTACACTCAGGGCAACTCATTGACTGTCTCTTTATAAAAAAAGTTCTTTCATTGGTGTTTATTTATGCTAAAGAAATAAGCTAAACTTTAGGAAAAAAAGACCTAGTGTTGCTTGCTTTGGGTATAAATGATTATAAAAGGTAGAAAAATCTATATGTTACAGTTCCATATTGTTCTATTATATACATTAGTGTCAGATACCAAGTGAAATGTTATTCTTAATTTTACATTGCAACCCTTTTTATGTAGCTGTAAGAGTGAAATACTCCTTAAACTTTTAGACAATTAAAGTGTGCATAGTTAATTTGAACTGTCTCAACTCTCTTTCATGTTAAATGTGTTACAGGAATGAATCTGAAGTCTGCTGCAATAAAACACTGAAGGCTTTAAAATGTTTTCTTGCATAAAACTCAAACTTTAAGTAGCTGCTTATGAGGATAGGGAAGGGAGGAAGCTAATGTCTGTCTCAAGATACAGGACAGCTGTTTGCTCATCAACCTCAACTGTGTGAGTAGACTTAAGCCTGTAACACTGTGTACTTAGGCATAATAATAACTTACAGTTTTTTAATCTAAAGTACTTAAAGATACGCTTAATTCAGCATGATGAGGTATTTTTTAGGGTCTACTTTTTTCTGGTGGGTAGAATGTTGAGGGTGGAGTGGGTGATAGGTTTTTATTTATAAAATATTTTCAAGAATAAAACTTAACAACTAAGTATCGTTAGTGACCATGCATCTTTTTTCATTATTATTGTGAAGCAAAAGAAGAAAATTCTGTAGATCACTCTATTTTATAGTTGATTTCATCCTTTTAAAATTAATATTTTAATCAATCATAAAATTATTTTGGAAGTATGATGTTAGCTATTAATTTAGAAGTAGCTCTTGGAAATAGTAAATTGTAATTAATAATTTTTATAATAGCTTTGTTTAATCAGAGAGTGTATACTTCAAAATAAAGGAACTCTAGTTTACTGAATGCAGTTAGAAGTCTTTTACACTTGCAAACTTTGGTTTTAAAAGTGCCTTAATATAAATACCTGTGGAAGGAAGATTCTCCTTTTTCTCTTACTAAAAGCTATCACCTTAAGAATCATTTTGGGATAGAGGGGTCTGACTTTTTTTGTGCTTCCTTTTTTGTTTTTGTTTTGGGTTTTTTCCTTCTCCTTCATGGATTTAGGAGTAAGACTCTTAATTGAATGTTTCCCACAGTAGAGAAATGCACGGTTTTATAGAAAAGATAATTAAAATATAAGACATTGCCGAGCAGTGTGATAAGATTACAGTGTGATAAGTAGGTTAAAATTTATCATGTCTTAGGGAAGTATGAAATAAAAGAAATGCTGTTTGCAGTAAGATGAGCTTACTTTCTCTTTCACATCAGAATGTGTTGACTGAAGGAAAATAAAAATTGATTTTAGAATCAGTGAGTGAGAATGCTCTTAGAAAGCATAATGAAGAACATGTAGTGAGTATGGATATTCTTATGAAAGTAGTCAAAGAGTACATGCCCGAAATGAAGAGAGGAATATGGGTACATTCAAAAGTAGTTAAAAAACTTGGAAGTTTCAGTCTGGTTGATTTTTTTTTTTTCTTTTCTGGGCTGGGTCAGTAAATGGACAGTAGTGTATGAATGCCCAGGGGTTACCTTAGTCCTAATTTTTCAGTAGCTTTAACAAAATCGTGTTTAATGATGACAGGTCTCACTTTAGTGAGATTTTAAGGTCTATAATATGAGGTTTAACTCTCCAGTTTACAGTCATTTGGTATTTCCCCTGTAGAGGGTGAGTTTAATTTGGTACTATTTTGTGCAATACTCTAGCACTCTATGCTCTTCTCTTTAATTAGTGTTTCTTTATTGTCGAATAAAGAAAATGTAGGTGAAGGAAGTCTTTAGTACATACTTAGTGAGAGTTTGATTGATTGATTGACTTTTTTAGTGAAGGATAATTGCTTTACAGAATTTTGTTATTTGCTGTCAAACCTCAACATGAATCAGCCATAGGTCAAAGTTTGATTTTTAAAGATGAAATTAGGCAGAAAGGACACACGGTAGGAAACAAGAGAAGTTTGTATATAATAAGTATGGAGGATTTGGGGGAAACTGTATGCCAGTAGTTTGGTCCTGTTTCCATTTCTCCTTCTATCACTCTGAGATGATTCTTTGTGTCTGTGTTATTCTTCTGCTGAGCAGGTAGAGCAGAGTGCTGAGAAGCTAATTAAGTTTCCTGGGCTAGGAAGTGCTTGCAGGAGAGTGTGAGCACCATTCATAAACTCTGCTTCTGCTCTGTCCTTGGCCTGCCCTGCCCTTAGCACACCACATAGGCTTCTTGTTGATCTTGCTCTCACTTCTGTGACAGAGTTTTGCCTAGATCATGTGTACATTTTAACTTCTTGTGTTGTTGTGGCTTGCAATATGCAGTAACTTGGGAGTTCGGAGTTACACTGAAAGCCATGTATCATGGTTAAGGGCCCAGGATGTACAGTCAGGCTGCCTGATTCAGATCCTAATGTAATAGTGAACAAATGACTTAAACCTTTCTGTGACTCGCTTTTCTAATCTGTAAAATAGATACAGTAATAATTTGTTACTTGATATGGAGTCTTGTGAGGTTTCAGTGAGTCATCGATACTTGCAAATTATTGCTTTTCTTATTAATCTTTTGTTTCTTCTTTGAGAGGACTAATAGTAAGTGGCCTATTCCAAGTCCTTAAAGTAATCAATTGTAAGGCTTTAGGATCTAGAATTGGAAACTCAAAAAGGAGAGTATTTTCAGTTGGGTATCATGGAAGATCTCTCTTGACCAGTAGAATAGAGAACCTTACTCTCCTGCCTTCTGTTCTCATTCTGCTATGTTAGCTAGCCAAGTTTCAGTTTTCAGTAGACATGTGTGGCTAAGTGTATTGGACAATGCTGTTCTAGATGATTGGATTCGAATCTGTAATATATTTACTTCAAACATGGCATATCTTGATGACACACAGCTGTATTTGTCTGGAACATGAAAGATTAGTCTTGGCGTCAAATGTAACTCCACAAAAGAGGAAGAAAGGAAGCAAAAATACTTACTGAAGAATATTGGTTAAAGTTAGGGATATTTTCTCTGAGTTTTAGGTCAAGTGATTTTTAGGTACTTCAACAAAGTCAGTATCAGTTCAGTCACTCAGTCGTGTCTGACTTTCCGACCCATGGACTGTAGCACTCCAGGCTTCCCTGTCCATCACCAACTCCTGGAGCTTGCTCAAACTCATGTCCATCAAGTCGGTGATGCCATCCAACTATCTCATCCTCTTTCGGCCCCTTCTCCTCCTGCCTTCAGTCTTTCCCAGCATCAGGGTCTTTTCAAATTAGTCAGTTCTTGGCATCAGGTGGCCAAAGTACTGGAGCTTCAGCTTCAGCATCAGTCCTTCCAATGAATATTCAGGACTGATCTCCTTTAGGATGGACTGGTTGGATCTCCTTGCAGTCCAAGAGACTCTCAAGAGTCTTCTCCAACACCACAGTTCAAAAGCATCAATTCTTCGATACTCAGCTTTCTTTATGGTCCAGCTGTCACATCCATACATGACTACTGGAAAAATCATAGCTTTGACTAGAGTCATTATAATGATATTTTAAAATAAAGGCATGGATGGATGAACTAAGCAGTGTTGAAGGTCTTGAGTTCTGTCAGTAGTGACTGCTTCTTGGATTAAAGTGAGCTACTTTTTACATTTAATGCTGGAAGAGTGCTTTCTAACCTGGAAGCACCTTTGAAAGCTTGGCAGTGTAATGGATGGCAAACTTTAAGTCTTTCAGGAAGGACTCAGTACCAGTGTTTTGTTATAAGAGAATCTTCCTCTGTTGAAGATGGTCCTGCTAAACCTTAAAGTAGTCTGGAGTCAACACTGGTTATCACTCACTGTGTGGGTAGAAATGTGGTATGTGTGTGTGTGTGTTTCTGCTTCTTCTAATAGCAAGAAGTAGAAACATGGTTTTATGTTCTGTAAGATCTTGCTGTTTTCTGGAATCTAATCAGGGACCAGAACACATTGAAACAGATACCCATTCTAACTGCAAAAGGGAAATGGGGAGATTATTTTAAAAGAGATGTGAAAAATCTCAAGCAATTGGCAAGAGGTTTACAGCTTTGGTACCTTTTTCTGTGTTTGGTGTTCTTCCTCTTCTCTACCTCCTTTTCAGATTGGGTCATTGGGTCAGGTTTTCACCCCTCTCTACTTAACTTTTCTGGAAATATTATCCCATGGTACCAGTGGGACAATTAGAGTTAAGACCTACAGGTTGCACAGATTTTATTAAAGGGGTATTGAAGGAGTCAGTTGGCATGCCTAACTTCAGTTTCTTCTTTTTAGAGTGTTTTGGGTACATTTTATAGTTTTGTGGCTCATAGGGATTATTGAAATTAAAAGTGACATCTGTGTATATACATGGAAGTCACACATCCATATTCCTGTCCTAACACTTGCACTGATCCTTACAAGCAGAGCCGTCTGTCATAACTTTCATCTTTTATGGAACCTTGGAGAGCAGTAGGCAGCACAAGTGTATAAGCTGCTGCTGCTGCTAAGTCACTTCAGTCGTGTCCGACTCTGTGTGACCCCATAGACGGAAGCCCACCAGGCTCCCCCGTCCCTGGGATTCTCCAGGCAAGAACACTGGAGTGGGTTGCCATTTTCTTCTCCAATGTGTGAAAGTGGAAAGTGAAAAGTGAAAGTGAAGTCGCTCAGCCGTGTCTGACCCCCAGCGACCCCACGGACCGCAGCCTACCAGGCTCCTCCATCCATGGGATTTTCTAGGCAATAGTACTGGAGTGGCTTGCCATTGCCTTCTCCGAGTGTATAAGCAAGGCCCCTTAAGTGAAGAAATGGGATAAAAGAAAGAAAAATCGATTTATAGTCATATAATTTTGCTGTATCTTTTCTGATCACACTCTAAATTGCATAGTTTTGAAGACATTTTTTCATCTGTCTTATATTTGAGTGCCTCTTGTGGACCTGCCATTGCTCTGGAACAGGAATTGGTAAGCTGAAGCCCATTGCCACCTCTTTTTGTTAATAAAAGTTTTATTGGAACACAGCTATGCCCATTTATTTAGTTGTTTGGAGAAGAAAAGTAAATGAAAATACATAAATGTGGGAACCAATGGGAAAATTTGAGTAGGTTCCCTATTTTGCCAAAAAAAAAAAAAGGATATTGAATTGTTTTGTGCAGATAATGACTATGTCAAATTCTTTAAGATATGCAATATGGAACCTGCATTGAGAATATAAAATTGACTACAACTTTCATTATAAAATCACAACATGGTTTGCCAGCTTAAGCACATTGCTAAACGAAGCCCCCTCTGAGTGAACTGAATTAGAAAAAATATCCCGAAGCTCAAGAGCGTGAGGCTAAGCATCTTTGTTCAGGGCACAAACTGTATAACACATAGTGGTCCTTGCTGGCAAACCTAGATCCTGTCTTGAACAGTAAATTCAGTTTCTTTAGAAGGAGCCTATTGCAGCCTGTTTGCTTTGGGGTAAATGCTCGGTTACTGCAGGTTGTAGTACAAGGCTGCTACTTTGCAGCACAGTTTCATTCACTCATTTAGCAAATACTGAATATCTACCATGTGCCAAGCATTTTTGTAAGTTATCAGTGGACAAAATGGACAGAATTGCTGTTGTTACAGAGGTAACATTTTAGTAGAAGGAAGATAGATGAAATAAGCGTAATTTAATAGTAAAGATTAAGATAAGGGCACTGAAGAAAAATAAAACTGGATAGGGTAATAAAGGATGCTGGTGGTTATTTCAGATAGAGGGATGAGGGAAACCCTTCTTCAGAAGATGACAGGTGAGCAAAGACCTGAAGGAGATGAGGGACTCCTGTCCTCCTAGTGACTTCTGGAGGGTAGACATTATAGCAGTTACAAAGGCCTTAAGACTGGAACATACCTGGCAGAGTATGTGATCCGGAGGAGTGGGAGAGGAGGTCAGGTAATGGGGGAGCAGATTATAAAGTGCCTTTATGTAGGTAGAGAGTTTGGCTTTTACTTGGTCAGCTGGAGGATTTTGAGCAAGCATGCAGTGTGCTTTGTTTTAGATTTAACATGATCACTGGCTGCTGTGTTGAAAATACACCATAGGAAGGTAATAAGAGAAACAGGGGAGACAGATGTATCAATAACTGTATTGGTTATCAATTGCCGTATAGCACATTACCCCAAAACTTAATGGCTTAAAACAACAAACATTTATTGTCTCGCATGGTTTCTGTGAGGAATAGAGAAGCGGCTCAGCTGTGTAATTTTGGCTCAGGGTCTCTCATGAGGTGCAGCTCAGATGTCAGCAGAGGTTGCAGTCATGTGAAGACTTCACCAGAACTGAAGGGTCTGCTTCCAGGTTCACTCACATGCCTCGTGGCCTGAGGCCTCAGTAACTGAGCAGGTGGGGCCCTCCCTACAGCACCGTAGGGCCTTCCCCAGAGCGAGCGATCCACGAGAGTGAGCAGGGCAGCAGCCGCAGCGTTCAGCATCTGTCATGGCTAGACTCAGATACAGACCATCACGTGCACAGCATTCTGTTGTTATCCAGACCAACACCCAGAAAATGTGGGTGGGGACTACCAAGGGCCTGAATGCCAGGAATCCTGGGGCTTTCTGGGGGTCGCCTTGGAGGCTGGCACCTGGTTTACATGCTTTTGTCTCAGTATCATCACAGAGCAAAGCTGCCTCTCTCCCAGCAGTACCAGTGAGATCCAGGGAGGAGTGACTGAGTCATAGGCCAGACTCGGATCACATGCCCACCTCTGTGACAGGTCTGGCTCTGAGGAGGCGGGGTTAGGCCTATCTCAGCAAGTGAGAGAGAGGTTCTGCTATCTGAAAGGGTAAGGAGGAAAATGTACCAGGCAGACAGAAACTGTCAGTTCAGGAATATGATATCTTCATGTCCAGTTATTGAATACATTTATAATTATTAAGACACCATGGATGTTATTTAGCCTTGGTGAATAGAAAGCAGTGTGCTAAATAGAGGACAGTTTGTACCAAGAGCATTGCTGTCATTTTTCCCATCATAGCTACAACTCTCTGTGTAAACTATACCTGCTGTTAAAGTTTTGTGTGACATATTGCCTTCATAGTTTTTTCCCCTCATTGGGTGATAAACATATACTTAATTAAGAGATGAAGCTTAGGGAGCAAATACTACTTTAAATTTACATTGTCTGATTAGAATCCCACAGTTAATAGGACCTCTGCCCCTGGGAGTCCCAGGCCCACCTAGACTCCCCACATTCTCTCCGGTGATGATTACATTAACACCATTTGCTTATTTAATCCAGGAGTTGGCAGACTTTTCGTTCATCACCTATTTTTGTTCAGCACATGACCCAAGAACGGCTTTTGTGTATTTAAGTGGTAAAGGTAAAAATCAAGAGGGACATTTTTTAACGTGAAAATTCTAGGAAATTCCAATTTTGGTGGTCATTAAGTACAGTTCTGTTGGAACATTGTTGGTGACTGCTTATATGTGACAACAGCGAATTGAATAATTGTAACAGAGGCTGCATGGCCTTGAAGCCTAAAATATTTACTATTTGGTCATTTACAGAAAGGTTTGCTGGCCCCTGATTTACACGTTTTTGGGTGCAGCAGAGTAGAGTCGTCTAAGGTGGGAATGCCAATCAGAGTTTTCCTGAAGCCTATCTTCTTCACCTGGAAGCACCATAGTGGCCTCGATTTGTGAGACCTGTTGTGCTGGTCAGTGAAAACTTCTTTATGTCAATAACCAGGGAAGTGAGATTTGAGTATACTAGAATTGGCTCAGAGGTCTCTTATCCTTGTATAACTTAGTGTGTTAAAACTGATGGATTAATTATTTGCCAGGAAGGAATATGTGGTATCCCCCAGAATGTCATCGTCGTGTTAGCTGGACTCAAGCCTTTTTGTCCTTCAGCCCACACAGCGGCAGGAAAGACAAGCTAACATAGGGACCTGGGAACTGCTGAACAGAGAGAGAGCTGCAGGGCACCCTCAGTACAGTAGGAACCCTAACTCAGAGTGAACAGGGTAACCCTAGACTATCAGAGTGAACAGCATCATCGACACATCTTCTACTCTTTCATCTGTTCGCTTTATGCATGTCCCTAGGTTTTCTATAACCTCTGCAGAGGTTCTTGACCCCCAGGACGTATGTCTCTTGCCTGTATGATAGCTGATGGAGCCAAATGCTCAGAACTCTATGGGAAATTGCTGTATGCTACCAGGAGACCTTAATCTCAAACACCTGTGACAGAATGGGTATTCTTTTGATCAGTTATTATTAAACAAATTCTAGAAGAATGTTCTACCTTGCTCCTTTCTGAGATCTCCATTTGATAAAATTGCAGAGGATTAGCCAGTTCTGAGTGGTAAAGGCCAGAGGCAAAGGGAAAGCTTGTCTTTATCACTTTGTGCCTACAGTATTAGTTCGAAGTTTAGTAGGCATTCTTATGTAACTCAGCATGTATATTTTTTTCTTCTCCTGAAATAAATAGTAATGATTCCAAGTTGAAAAGGTTGTAGGTGTTAACCTAAGAATTAAAACTCTGATGCTTATGAGCCAGGTAACTGAAAGTGAAGGTAGCCTTGAGTTGGAGAGT
Organism: Moschus berezovskii; assembly: GCF_049115385.1. Taxonomy (NCBI): domain Eukaryota; kingdom Metazoa; phylum Chordata; class Mammalia; order Artiodactyla; family Moschidae; genus Moschus; species Moschus berezovskii. The sequence continues at coordinate 43,816,013 of NC_142480.1, read as the reverse complement.
ATAGGCTCTCTCTGAGAAGGATCCCAGCTGATTGGTTTAATTTTGGGAACATCAGACTGTTGTCAGGTTTTGCTATTTTCAAGAGGAGCTGAAAATCTGGGATTTTTTGTTTGACATTTCCCCAACTTTTGAAAGTTAACAACTAATTTAAAAAAATTAATATGTGCTGGCTAACCAAACATGCCTGTGGGTCAGATTTCACTTGTTTGCCAGTTCACAACTTCTGTATTTAACTCGTCATTGTAGACCATATATCCTCCCTATTTATTTCAGGAGGAGGTAGAACAATGCAATGAAAAGTTATATGTGCCTTTTATAACTGGTTTGGATTACTGATCATTCTTGCTGAGTGACTGTTTTAATATATGAATCGTGGGTACAGTGTTTGAAACATTTTTCATCAGTCTGTTTTCTCCCCCTTTCAATAGAAAATAACCCTTTTGGGGGGCCTGATGTGAATAGTCCAACAAAAATGAAATGTGTATATTCAACAAAATACTTTGTAGTATTCACATTAGGCAAAAAGGGAATTTGAAAAGGAAATCATTTTCCTGGGAAATGACTTGTATACCTGTAAAGCATTTGAGTAATGGGTGAGCTTAAGTGCCCCCAAAAGGTGGTACAGAGAATGTCTTTTGGAATACAAAATAGAGGAGGATCGAGGTGGACAGAAATGAAACCAGAAGAGGTAGAATTTAAGCTGATGCCTGAATAGGACTGTCATAGGCAAAGTGAAGACGCGGATGGCATTTATGAAGGAAGGAGCAGTATGAGTTCGATTCTTGTTTCCAGCATTGAGCATGATTTGTTTCAAACAGATGGGAGCAAAGGACCCTCTGCTTTTTTAGGCAGAGCAGAGATAGAGCAGTTACTGAGTTTCCACTGTGTGCCAGGCACTGTATGGACGCCTTCTGTATACATTGTCTTACTTAATCTAGTTATATAAATATGAACACCCTTTTAAGGAGTTGAAACCTCGGGCAGTTTAGTAACATGTTCAAGCTCTTATAGGCAATAAAAACGGCAAAGCTGGGCTCTGACCCCAAGCCTATTCACTTTGCACTTGGCATTTACTTTGCAGGAAAATTGGACTGGTTATGGTAAATTATGTAAAGCTCAGAATCCCAGGTCTAGTACTACTCCTTCTTGGAGCAAATATAGAGTAACTAAACTGGAAGGAATATGATGAGAACTTGGTGTTGTAGGAAAATTTAAATAAGTGGATTTTGTAGAGAGGCAGTAAAACAGAAGGAAAAATACTGTTAAAATAACTCAGGTGTGAAATGATGAGAATCAGAATTGGGATGCAAAAGAAAAGAGCATGAGATATTTCCAAAAAAAAATTATTGTAACTTGGTGACTGAACTCTAGGGAATGAAGCAGAGTGAAATAAGTTTGACATGTATTTGCAGTTATAATTGAGTCTATGTTGCATTCATTTGTTGCTGTTCTTTTGTCAGAATTTTAATAATTAGTAATGAACTTTCTTTGTAGTCTTAAAAGTATTTGATCTTGAATTTTTTATGCTAATGAAAATTTCTTAGGTTAAAAGACATACAGAAAAAAAGTTTCTCAAGAACTTAGTTAAGCTAATTAAAGCTGCATAGTTAAAAATTTTAAAAAGCTGCATATTCAACCTTAAGGTTGAGTAAATGAATGAAATTTTAAATTACCTTTAAATGAAAAGAATAAGAATTCATGAATGTTCACAAATTTGTAGGTTTGGCAGGACAGGATGGACTTTGAAAGTCATTCTCTTTTAATTCTGTTTTTGATTTGAAAAAAAAAAAAAAAAAGGACATTGACCTCAAAGCTTACAGGTATGTGACCTTGGGCAAGTTATTAACTTTCTTTGAATATCAGTTTTCTCATTTAAAATGGGGATATCAGTAATACCGACGTCATAGGGTGCTGGAGAGAATTAAGTGAGGTAATACAAATAAAACATAAAAATGGTTTGTGGCCCATGGTAAGCTCTGAATAACTAAGTGTCCGAGGAAGGTAGAGAGGACAGTCAGGTGTGGGTTTGATTATGAATGTTATTAAGAGTCAAATCTCATTTTCTGAACTCTCTTTTAATTCGTACTTTTTTTTTCAATTCCATCGTGCTGATCCATTTTTCTCTGGCAATCTCGGTCTTTACTTTCTTGGATTTGGCTATGGTTTTTCCCGTGGTCATGTATGGATGTGAGAGTTGGACTGTGAAGAAAGCTGATCGCCGGAGAATTGATGCTTTTGAACTGTGGTGTTGGAGAAGACTCTTGAGAGTACCTTGTACTGCAAGGAGATCCAACCAGTCCATTCTAAAGGAGATCAGTCCTGGGTGTTCACTGGAACGACTGATGCTAAAGCTGAAACTGCAATACTTTGGCCACCTCATGCGACGAGTTGACTCACTGGAAAAGACCCTAATGCTGGGAAGTATTGGGGGCAGGAGGAGAAGGGGACGAAGGAGAATGAGATGGCTGGGTGGCATCACTGACTCTGTGGACATGAGTTTGAGTGAACTCCGGGAGTTGGAGATGGACAGGGAGGCCTGGCGTGCTGTGATTCATGGGGTCACGGAGAGTCGGACACGACTGAGCGACTGAACTGAACTGAACTGAATCCCACAATACCTAGAGCAATCAAGGAATTGTTCTGCCTTCTCCTTCTGTTTCCTCTTTTCCTTCCTGAATGCCAGGTTCATGGGCCCTTCATATTTACCTACCAAAAAGGTACCGGAGCATGGGGACACCAGACTTTCAGTTTCTCCAGAGCCACCCCATCTTTGCCACTACACATAAAGATAAACTAGGACACCCTTTTATGGCTCTTGGTCTTTTTTCTGAATCTTCATGGAAAGTTACATTTTGTGGCCTAACCATGAATAAATAAAACTGATTTTTTTCCTTTTATTTCTCTCTTTTCCTGTGAAATCCTTTGCGCTTTTTATCTGCCATGATAATAGTTGTTTTTGAAAGCTTTTGACTTACAAAAATTACTGCTAATTTGCTACTGTGTAGGGTATTTTGCGGAGAAGGCAATGGCAAGCCACTCCAGTACTCTTGCCTAGAAAATCCCATGGATGGAGGAGCCTGGTGGGCTGCAGTCCGTGGGGTCGCTAAGGGTCGGACAGGACTGAGCTACTTCACTTTTCACTTTCACACATTGGAGAAGGAAATGGCAACCCACTCCAGTGTTCTTGCCTGGAGAATCCCAGGGACGGGGGAGCCTGGTGGGCTTCCGTCTGTGGGGTCACACAGAGTTGGACACGACTGAAGTGACTTAGCAGCAGCAGCAGCAGCAGGGTATTTTGACTTGGGGAAATTGTTACTACGTTTTGAATTTTAGTCTTACTGTTCAAAAGCAGAGGTTGTGATACAAAAAGCTTCCTGATCATGTTGTACTTCTTACCTGTGAGTCTCTGCTTGAGTTTTTATAGGAATAAGATAGTTTTCTTTTCTGGATGCTTGTAATTGCCAGCATATACTGAAAAATTTGTCAGTACTGGTAGGGAAAGTTTTTAATTCTTATATAATTTTAATGTCATTAATGTGCAGTATAGAATAGTTGGTGATTTAGAACAGTGCTTCTTGGGAATTCCCTGGCTGTCCAGTGGTTAGAACCCAGCACTTTCACTGCCCAGGCCCGGGTTCGATCTTTGGTTAGGGAACTAAGATCCAGCAAGAACACTGTGTCTCAATCTTTTTCCTTTATTGCCCCCCACCCCACTCCCAGGAATCTTTTGAAACAGTTTTTTCCTTATTGGCTTCCTACCTCCATAAAATTTTAATTCCACAGATGCAGTTATCTATGTTTGTATTATGTGTACGTCTGTTTTATACATACAGAGTAACGGGGTTTTTTACTCCCATCTCCAGGGTCAGCGTCTGTCTTCTTGAGCTGGTGCTGCTTGCTGTACTGGTTACAGCAGCAGGTTCTCAGAATTTTTGGTTTCAAGACCTTTGAGTTCTCAAAAGTTATTGAGTACATTGAAGACCTTTAGCCTGTGTCTGTCATATCTTGTGAAAATTTTATCATATTACAAATTACAGTGTGACAATCACAAATATTTATTAGTTATTAATTTATTTAAAAGTTATTGTGAAAAATAACTCCCCCCTTCAGAGGGTTCAGTAAGAAACATGACATTGTTATGCATTTTTGCAAGTTCTTTAAGGTCTGGATTAGAACAAACATCTGGTTTCTCATGGTTGCCTCTGTATTCAGTCTGTTGGTTCATGGGGTCCGCAAACAGTCGGACACGACTGAGCGACTGAACTGAACGTTTAAAAAAAAAAAAGCTGGTGTCATACAGATATGTAGTTGGAAAAGGAAGGAGTTTTTGATAACCTTTTCAGATAGTAGATGTTATTCTTCTTTGATATTACACCAAAATATGACAATTTGTAGTTTCTTAAATACAGTGTAGAATCTCATGCTGTGTAAAAATGTTTTGTCCTGTTACTCTGAAACCCATGGGTCTATCTTTCCCTTTGAGTGATTGTTTTGTTCATGAATAATGTTGTACCATCGTAGGTTGGTCATTTAGAAAATATTGGTTTCCTGGCTTATGCTGATCTCCCAAATGTTGATAATAGAACCAATACTCACATGTCATTAATATCACCACTAATCAGCTTCCCTGGTGGCTCAGATGGTAAAGAATCTACCTGCAGTGCAGGAGACACCGGCTTGATTCTTAGGTTGGGAAGATCCCCTGGAGAAGGAAATGGTAGCGCACTCCAGTATGCTTACCTGGAGAATCCCATGGACAGAGGAGCCTGGTAGGCTACAGTCCATGGGGTCACAAAGACTAGGACATGGCTGAGCGACTGACACTTTCAGTTTTTTCACAGATCATTTCAGAGACTCCCTAAAAATTTACTTGTCAAGCTTTTTTATTTTATTATTTAAATATTGTCCTTGGCAATAAATACTATTAGTTATTTTTCTTGAAGTAATAGGCTTCATTCATTTCTGAGAAAATATCTGATATAATCAAATCTGAATAATCAGTTTGTCAGTTCTTGAAACAAAAAACCTGTTCTGTGAAGATGACTCAGCTTGTAACTCAAACAATTGTTCAAATACTTTTTCTTCACTCACCATGCAGCAGGAATGCTTTATGTGTATTTCCCAGTTTGTCACACAAAATATTAACAAGTTGTGTGTGTTCAGTCTCAGGATTTAATAAATTAAGAATTTTGCTGTGACAGGTGATCAAGAATATAATGGTACTGTGTGTCATGGTTTGCTTCCTTGATGAGGCTCCAGGTTCTTACCACCTTTGCTGTTTACTCATCATTGGATTCTGAGATGACTTGGCTTCAAGTAGAAAAGATGTTTTTCAGAATTTCAGATTCTGTTTCTAGGCCTAAAGGTCTAAAGACTATCAACAGGTATAGGTTTTTCTTTTTAAAGGTACATGCTAAACCTAAACCTGCTTTGTTTTATAATCCAGTCAAATGCATTATTGCTCTTGGTTCTGAAATTTGCATTAAATCCACCCCATTCACCCCTCAATCCACAACAATGTTTGCAAATAATTTAGGTGAAAAAAAAAAACTATTAGTGGTAAACAGTGAAGGTTTCTTTCATTGTTTATAAATTCGAGAAAACTTCAGTGGCAAAACACTGTCCTTCATTGTTAGTCTTATCATTTATGATGTTTGAACATAGGCTCCTCTGTAAAGACACCTACACCCATTTTGGAGTAACCTTCATTTCATTTGGGAGGCTTTTTGTTGTTGTTGTTGTCTTTAATAAGATAGAACCTGTTATTACCTTCTGTCACGTTATTCATGCCAAAGAACCGCGTGCTCTATGGGAGAAATGGCACACAGGTTTCTTCTGTCTGCTGTAATTGATTATTGCCTGTGGTTCCCAAACAATTCCTCTGCCTGTTAGTTTTTAAATTTTAAGTACTTTAAATATTTTGTCCCCAATTATATAGTAGTATCTTCATTTAAGAGGATTTGAAAAGTACAGAGAAGATACACATCAGAAAAAAAAGAAAATCTGTTAGCTTTCCCATCCTTAGATTTATTCTTTCTGATCTTTATTGATGATTAATAGGTTTGTCAGCATTATAAATAAGCTGTGAAATACATGCTTTGTGTATATGTGTGTATATATACATATGTATTTATAGTTTTTTTCTGATTCTACCCAAGTTATTCTGTTAAAGGAGATGCTGGGTTCAAAAGGGCAATCTTTCACAAGGCTCTTAAGATGAATTGTCAATGTAGCTTTCTAAAATGACTGACTCAGTTTCTTATTTTACCAGTGTACTATTTTTCCACATCTTCACCAGCATTGCTATTATGTTAAATGCTTTTTAAGCAGAAAATATTATGCAAGTTAAAACATGAAATTTTAAAGCAAAAGTTAAATGATTTGGCCTTACTAATACAACAAAGAGCAAACTGTATTTCTCATTCCTAGGTGCCCAAGCTGAACTAGACTTAAAAGATTTTTCTTAACATTCTGATGGTGTGGAATCTTTAGATCAGATACCTTTCTCTAGTTCTTAACATTGTTTGAGCCAATACAATCCTCTTCTTGTACAGTGAGGCTCAGAGATAAAAGTGCAGTTTTTGTATCCTTTTGATATTTTTTTTTCCTCTCTCTACACCAGACAGCTGTAGAGTGGTTTGGGGAGGAGTATATGTACATTTTCCTTTATTACATAAAGCAGATTTGGGTATATGTGATTGTAGTATGTATCAGAGTTCTCTGCTCATTCTGTGTAAATTTCAGGTGTGCAACAGAGGAACATGGCTCAAGAAACTAATCACAGCCAAGTGCCTATGCTTTGTTCCACTGGCTGCGGATTTTATGGAAACCCTCGTACGAATGGCATGTGTTCAGTGTGCTATAAAGAACATCTTCAAAGACAGAATAGTAGTAATGGTAGAATAAGTCCACCTGGTAAGTAGTTCTTACCTGGTAAGTAAAACACAGCGCTGTTCATAACTGAGATACACCTGAATAGCATAGGATACACAGCACCTCTTCCTGCTTTCACACTGTACTTGCATTACTACATTTACATCAGGAAAATGTCTCATTGCATATTGTAATGATCAGTGGTAGGGCAAGAGAAAGAGGAATATCTCCACTCATTGAGAAGAACTACTGTCGATCCATCTCAGTCTTACGTGCTGTGGTCGAGATCTCTTACTAATTAATAAAATAGATGCACACTCCAAGTATGTAGCGCTGTCTTGGAAAATAAGCTCTGAAGGAGTGGGGGCTTTATGAGGACCTTGGTTCTTTTCTCTGGGATGACTTCAGAGGCCAAGGTAGTTGTAGGAGGAGAGAGTTCCAGATATGTATTTGGAAGCCACAGATGACTTCAGAGAAAACCTTCCTCCATTCTGCATAGGAAGGAGAGGTGGGGCAGTTTGACTCAGAGAAAAGGGTGTTTGTTCATCCCCAGTTCACTTGAGTTCTTTATGCATTTTTATGTCAGAGGATTCTCCTGGAATTGACATAGCTTTTGCTTCAGTGATTGTGTAAAAAGGGATTTTGAACATGAGCTTTACTGATCTAGGATAGTTCTCATATAGGTTAATGCCTGAATATGTAGGTTTCTGTGGTTAATAAAAGTGCAGGCTGTTACTTATTTCATTTAAAATTGTTTGTGGAGTCTATTTCATCATTGCTTCCTGTTCAAGCCAGACTTCTTTAGATTTTCTTGAGGCTAAAATCAAGTGAATATAAGTTACTATGTTGTTTTGTAAAATCATTATCTACATTTTTGCCTTATGAAGAACAGGTAAAATAATATAACCTGAGTGCAGATTTTAATTCTGAACTTACATTTGCCTTACTACTGAATTCTTTTTTATTTTAAAGATCTCATTGTGCAGTATTACTTGGAAGACATTTATGAATTAAAGAGTTTGGGCGATAATCCTAAAAAATAGTAGTTTAGGTCTTGACTGTATATTTTGTATGTGGTAAAATTAGCATCCTTTTCATAGGAAAATTATTGAAAACTTTTAGTTCAAGTAATGAACTGGCATATTGCATAGTAAAACAAAACCCATGTACTGTATTTCGTGGGAAACTGGTCTTGGTTTTTTAGATAAGGTGCCGGCCCGCCCAGGGCACAGAGTCACTAATGTGCGGTGTGGTCCTGTTGCAGCGCCTTCTGTCACAAGTCTGTCTGAGTCCTTACCAGTCCAGTGCACAGAAGGTAGTGTCCCAGAGGCTCAGTCAGCACTAGACTCAACAGCTTCATCTATGCAGCCAAGGTAAGAGGCCGCCTCTAAACTGTGACCAGAGAGCTATCGAAAAGTAAGGCATTTTTTATGTATCTGGTCAGTTCTGTTATTTAAGGAAAACTATTTAAAGTCACTTTAGGATTAACTAGCAGAAAATTGTATCTGTCTCATTATTATCACTGACTAGTCAAAAAAATCTTTTTATTGGTATTACATGATGGTGAGAGTAGGGAGTTGTCTTAAAATGTAGTGAAAAGATTTTGTTTTTCAGACAGCTTTTTTTCTTCATTTTTCTTCATAATGTATCCTGACCAACCCCTGAAGTCCTTTTGAAGCATGTTAAGTTCTTCTAGTCATAGCCCTTTGATGCAAATACTAGTGCTTTGTATTAAAAAACGGTCTTGTCACAGGTTCTCTGTTTAATATCTTGTGATCCTGTTCCGTTCAATATCATGATATCGTCCTGATATCTATTTGTATTGTAGTGTATTTTGTTTTTAACTGAAGTCTTTTAGAAGCTGGAAACACAGAAATATTTGTTTCATTCTGCTGTTAGGAAACATATACTAAGTTTCTTCTCTGAAGTTCCTTTTTCCATTTCTCCTGTGTCCATCAGTACATCATATACAAATTTGTGTTAGGGTTCTTGAAGCATGTCTTTATCATATTAGTGTTCATTTAGTGAATTCATACACAGTAGACACGTACTATTGCTTTATTTCAAAATCAAAAAATTTCTGGTCCAAATTGGTCTCAAGTTTCAAAATTCTGTAGTTCTGTAGAAGTTATTTTTTAAAAAAAGCATTTCTGGTTAATTCCTGTCTTAATGATCTGCTTAGATATGTTGAACTCTTACTTATTAATTACTTAGTTTATAGTAATGAATAGAGATCATCTTTTAAAATCTAAATATTTTTGCTTTTCTAGCCCTGTGTCAAATCAGTCACTTTTATCAGAATCTGTAGCGTCTTCCCAAGTGGACAGTACATCTGTGGACAAAGCAATACCTGAAACAGAAGACCTGCAAGGTTTGCACATGATCTAGCACATGTTTGGTCATTTATTTAACATCTGAGTATTCCTAGCCAGGCACTCTCCTAGAAGCATGTGTTTTATAAATTACCTGCCTGATACATATTTTTTATATTCGTTTTCTTTATGAGCAGGGTGTTTTACATTCTTAAGTATTTAATTGACTGAATTGTAGGGAGCCCTTTCCACTTACATGTAATTAGGTCATCAGCATCAACATAGAAATTTAAAAATCTGTTTTGTTTGAGAAATAAATTGAATGAGTGGTTGTGTTATACTGTTCTCTTTTACTGTTTTGTCTGTTTTAACCTAAATGTTCTTTCCTTTCCCATGAACTGGGGCTGCTGGTTTAAGAGGAATCTCTTGCTTTGGACTTGGATTATCTATTTACTTTGACTGGCAGTGACCCCCCCTTTCCCCACGTGTGACTTCCAGCACAGCAGTCATGCTCAGTTACTCTTATTTATAGCATGGCATCTCAAGTTCTTGCCCATACTCTTCGTATCCCCATTATGTGAACCAAAATGAAGTGGATCTAGGAAGACTGGAATATGTGTATGAAGGCTTTCTTAGTGGGCAGAGCTAGTAGAGGAGGCATTTCGGATATGTGAAAAATCTGTGCTTGGTTAATTATATTCTGCTAGTGTGTGGAAACGATGTATTAATTGAGGAGGATACTCAGGAAAGAAGCCCGAAGATGAGCTGTGTGTCCTTTGACCTGTGACATGATTTAAATGGACACGATGCCATACCCATTGAAGCCTTCCACTGAACATGGTGTTCACAGGGTGACAACGGATATATCTGGCAATCTTAGCTGAAGTTTGCTAAAGTTTAAATTTAGTTAAGCTAGGTAATTCCCCTTCCTCTGATTTCATACCCAACAAATGATTGGCATAATTTGCCTCCTTACACATTTTGCTGTAGAAAGAAAATGTAGCTGTCTGATCAGCATAAATATTCCATGCAATTATGAATATTGTAAATATTCATGATTATTATAAGTGAATAATTTTTATTTTTAGTTAAATAGAAAAGGATGGGCAGAGACAAAGGATATTTTTTAAAGCAGAAATAGAAAAATTCCCAAAGTTTAGTTATCCATCAAACATGGGAAATAAGACAAGGGTGATGTTAAAGCTTTCAATTGGATGACAGTTGAAACGGCAATGATGTGTTTGTTCTCAACAGGGAGGTTGAAAGAAGTGATGGTGAGACAAGATTTTAGAGCAAATTGGAAGTGGTCACACTTCAAAACTTAAAGACTCATTGGAGGTAGTGGATGGGTAAATGGGTGTTTAAATGTATGAGCAGTCTTCCGTCTGAGGTTTGGAAGTCCTTGGCCCAGGTTGGAAGATGAGAGGCAGAATGGAGAAGGGCAGGTAGGGTACCAAGTCTGCATGCACTGGGGAGAGGATACATTATCTGTATCCTGGTTACTTTCAGGCCCCAGATGCAGAGAATTGAGAAACGGGTTGCTTGGCAGTTGCCAGAGAGAGCTAAGGATGGAAGAATGAAAACAGGCTGCTAACCATGAAGGTGTTATTTACCTCTTAAAGTTGAACAAATTTTAGAATGTTGATAGTGGGGAAATATATGCTGCTCAAGAATAAAACAGTGATTGTTTTACAAGTTTGACAAAAAATTTTAAGTTGGTTAACTGTTATAATACGAAGACACATTTATGGTATATGGATAATAATAACAGTTTTCCTTGCCTAGTGCTGAGTACATTAATGCAAAAGATGGTCTTGATGCTATGTTAGGAGAAATTGTGCGTGCTCAGTCGCTTCAGTTGTGTCCAACTCTTTGTGACCCCATGGACTGTAGCCTGCCAGGCTCTCTGTCTATAGGATTCTCCAGGAAAGAATACTGGCCTGAGTTGCCATGCTCTCCTCCAGGAGATCTTCCTGACAAGGAATCGAACCCATGTCTCTTATATCTCCTGCATTTGCAAGCACGTTCTGTACCACTTTTGAGGTTTTAAATAGTGGGGTTTTTAATTGTATAGACTCCTTTTTTTCTCACATGTAATTTCAGTGACTTAAGTTAAACCAGTATTAACTTAAGTTCCTTTCAAGAACTTAGCATTCATAACTTGAGTATAACAGAATCATTGAACAATCAGGTATAAGTTTCATATGAGTTTGAGAGGGTTAATTTTCCATGTGTAAAATCTCTTAGGCTAGTTAAAAAAAAAAAAAGTCTTTCTTATACTGTTGAATTGAAAATGTGTTATTATAAACCCGCATACAATTGTGTATCTACACAGATACACACACTCATGACACACAATATACCTGTGATTTCCCTATTTGATAGGAATAAATGCAGAAAATATTTTTTCCATCTACTTAACAGATGGACAAAAAGAAAAGATGTCTTTCACTCAAGTGCTATAGTCATTTGAGCTGGAACTAGGACCTAGGCACCTGACTCCAGACCATTATTCTTTCCACTAGACAGCTGTGGTGCTTCCTAGAGTAGGCTGTCTGTGTGTGTGTTCCTGCTGCCAGCTCCAGCCCCCCTCAGTTCCCGGGGTAGGGTCAGCTGGTTTGGTGACTCGCCCAGGTATCTGTTCTCTCTCTTCCTTATTGTTCCACTTGTATCCCTCAAGCAGAATTTATTAGATAGGAAAATCATCCCAGATGGAAGAAGGCACACGAGTAGCTGCTGTGTGCCTAAATCAGAATTCCCTAACATTGTTATTGGAGTTTTCAGAGTGGTGTCCTTGAAAAACAGCTTTTTTCTCTGTAGGTATTTTGCTCATAATCAGGATAGGTGGGTGGTACTGCTTCCATTTGGTCCTCATGGCTCTGAAGAATTTCATGTTTAATTGAGAATTTACTATATTAAAACATCTTTCTCTTTTAATTATGCCTTGTGATTTAATCAACAGCAGTATCTCACGTATACAGTGAGGAATGTGTATCAGTTAGGAATGACAGGTTTCCAGTTTATTAAACCCATAAGTTAGCGGTGTAGGGTCAATAATTTGACCTGAATTTTGGTGCAGATGGCCTTGGTTTCACTACTTAATTTACTATCTTAATTGTAATCTTTTAATCAATATATCTTATTCCCCATATTTTAAAGGTTTTATATGAAATATTCTGAGCATTTTGAACATACTTAGTATTCCACTGAATCTTGGTTTTAGGATTTCTTTCCCTTGTACTCTCTGAAATCTACGTAGTTCTGACTCAGCAATATTTAGAAGTTTGCATGTGACCATTTTTTTACACATTTTCTTTCTTTCTGCCTTAGAATACCCAAGTAGTGTTTGTGTGTTGTATGTTTTTTATGGGTCAAATACATAATTATCAGAAAATTTTGAAAATATAGCACTTTCTAGAGTTATTGTTAACATCTCAATGTATAGTTTAGCTTTTCTGCATCTGTGTATACATACATACTTAACATACATATATGCATTTAACAAAAAGGGGTCATATTATATAAACTACTTTGTAACCTAATTGTGGGCATATTTCCATGCTAATAAATAAACACTCAGTTATCCTCTGAATAAACAGATCAGTGGGGACAGGTGGGGGTAGCAGCCACCTCAAATAAGAATCTCATTGCACAATTAAATTTCACTACCTTAATATTTTTATCAGCTTCAGTATCAGAAACGGCACAGCAGGCATCTGAAGAGCAAAGCAAGTCTCTTGAAAAACCAAAACAGAAAAAGAATCGCTGTTTCATGTGCAGAAAGAAAGTGGGACTTACTGGTAAGGGCCTGAGTCACAAGGTTTAAATTAAAATTCTTTTTAAGATAATGCTTGACTTACTATTAATGGCTTCAATTAAGATTATTTCTGTTTCCATATGAGTTAATAATGGATATGCTTCACCTCCTGAATTTTTTTAAGTAAAAGTAGCTTTAATTACATACCTAATAGTGAAATGAGTAGCTTTTCTTTTAAAATTCGTTTTAGCTGCATTTGAGAATGTTAGACAAGTAAAGTCAGTGTGCCAGGTTCTGTGAAAGGGCAGGGGTGTGGCTCCTGCCTTTAGAGAGCCAGAAATTGTTGTGTGAGAGAGGGTGTTTAAGTACTTGGTGAGCCGTGTGTAAAACGGCCAGTCATTGGTTGGTGGTACGGGCTCACAGAGTTCATACATGTAAGGTGACAGACCTGTCCTGACACCCAATAAATAATCAGTACATGCTGACTGCTGTGACAGAGATATTAGATGGTATTAAGAGAGGGGAAAAATGTTCGAAATACTACTTGGCTAATTGGCAAAGAAAGTATGTTTACATGTAGTCAAGTATATTGCTTTGGGAGTTCAGAGATGTGCGTAATTATTGATAATTCATAGGAGAGGAGCAGAGGCCCCTCAAAGAATCCAGAAGGTAGGATGTTTCAGCTGGGTCCTGAAAAATGAGTAGGACTTATAACTGATGGACATAGGAGCATTTCAGGCAGAAAAAAAGATAGCTTGAATGAAAACTCAGAGAAAGGAAAGAATAGGGCATGGTTAGGGACCATAAATAGGGAATGTAGCACAAACTATCTGCAGAAGGGTGTTTGAGACCCATCAGATGAGGCTGATGGTGTGTGCTGTGGTTAACTGATGGGGAAGAGTGGCAGCTATAAATAGTTTCCATTTATTGTTTACTATAATTCAGCATTCTGCTGAATACTCTGCCTAAGAAACTGACTTAAGAATAGATAGGATTTTGAGCAAAATTATGTTTTAGGAAGGTTATGTGGCTAAGGAATAGATAAAAGAGGAAAGGAGATTTATAGTCATATCAAAGATGTTTTAAGACTGGCTCATGCCTTGGCAGTCCATGGGGTCGCGAAGAGTCAGACACGACTGAGCGCCTTCACTTTCACTTTTCTCTTTCATGCATTGGAGAAGGAAATGGCAACCTACTCCAGTGTTCTTGCCTGGAGAATCCCAGGGATGGGGGAGCCTGGTGGGCTTCCGTCTATGGGGTCGCGCAGAGTCGGACACGACTAAAGCGACTTAGCAGCAGCAGCAGCATGCCTTGGCAAGTGTATTTATTTAAAGAATACAAACATGAGCAAATAAGGCATTTTAAAGTGTGTGTGTATATATATACTATATAATATATATGTATAGTATCAAATACTGTCTTTCTAAATCTCAGAAACTTAGACTTCATGAATAGAAGGCTGCGACTTAGTAATTTCTATCTTGTCCACTCTTGTTAGTCTGATGTTACTTTTGGCTTCATTTTTCATTCCTTATTACGAAGTCACTGGAGACTTCCTGGTGATCCAGGAGTTAGGACTGCACACTTTGATTCCTGGGTTCAATCCCTGACTGGGGAACTAAGATCCCACAAGATGTGTAGTGCAGCCAAAATAATAATAATAAAATTTTTTAAATAAAATGTTATGAAGTTACAGAACATCTTTGGAAGTTTTAAAAAAATGTGGTAATGGAGGTTTGCATTAAATGTCAGCATTTAAAATATTGATTCCTGTGTTCTAACAATTCCATCATACAGTAAAATCCTTTTTAGGGTTGCAGGACTAGTTTTATTTAAAGACTATTCACCCTGCTTATTTCTGTCTTTTGGCTTCAGTTCTTGGGGCATTTCCCTAAAATAAGTAGCATTTATTGCATGTTCACTGTGTTAGGCAGGTAATACTTCCTCGTTTAATTCTTACTATAACTGACTTCCAGAATTGGAGGTGCAGAGACTGGGGTTCCGGGAGGCTTGGTAATTTGCCTTTGTTAGTAAATAGATTCATGCTTGCTAAGTCGCTTCAGTCGTGGCCGACTCTGTGTGACCCCATAGACGTCAGCCGACCAGGCTCCGCGGTCCCTGGGATTCTCCAGGCAAGAACACTGGAGTGGGTTGCCATTTAGGCAACTGCAATTGGATCTCATGCTCTTAGTCACTGAGCCAGATTACAGTTCACGTCTCAATTGGAGATTGGCCAAGGAGAGCTAGTGTACTGTTTATTTGTTAACAGTTCTGTCCAAAGTTTCATATTTCTTAACTAAATCTTAAGGTTGTCTTCTGACAGTATGCTTATTTTTTCACATTGTAGTATTTGAGAAATGTCTTACATTTTCAGTTTATCAGTCCTGTTTTTGATAGGAAGAGGTTGTGTTTCAGGTGAAGAAACTTGAGCTCAGAGAAGTCGCTGTGACTTAGGCTGGCACAGACCTGTGTTTGTAGGTGGTAACAAAAACTGAAGCCATCAGCTGGTGAATTTGAGAGTGTACTAGGTTGTGCAACTACTAGTTTGGAATGATTCTTTAGATTGCTGCCCTAAAGACATGATCTTTTTAACATTAATTATGTAGAGAGTTTAATATTTAGACCTTGCACTCAACTCACATACATGTATTAATCCATTTTCAGGGTTTGAATGCCGGTGTGGAAATGTTTACTGTGGTGTACACCGTTACTCAGATGTACACAATTGCTCTTACAATTACAAAGCTGATGCTGCTGAGAAAATCAGAAAAGAAAATCCAGTAGTTGTTGGTGAAAAGATCCAGAAGATTTGAACTCCTGATGGAATACAAAATCCTTTGACCATCTGCAAACTAAAAACTGACTTGAGGTTTTTTTTCCTAGTCATTGGGAATGTAGAGCAGTGTATCTTGCATAGACCTTTAATCATACATGTCATCAGAAGAATAGATTTTTGTTTTTGTTTTGAAAATGACTCTGAACATTTATTTCCATTGCAATTTCTGTGGCTGAAAAAAGTAAACTTTACGAGTATTATCCTTTTAAGATCATTTTAATTTTAGTTGAGTGCAGAGGGCTTTTATAACAAATGTGGAGAAATTTTGGAGGGCTGTGATTTTTCCCAGTATTAAACATGCATGCTTTAATCTTGCAGTTTATTTTCTCATTGTGTATGTATATATAGCTTTTCTCTGCAGCACGATTTCTGTTTTGATAATGTCCTTTAGGGCACAGCTAGTTATCAGTAACTGAATGTATCTTAATCATTATGGCTGCTTCTGTTTTTCCTTAACAAAGGTTATACGTATGTTAGCATATAGTTTCTTTGCACCCACTATTTATGTCTGAATCATTTGTCACAGGAGAGTGTGTGCTGATGAGATTCTGAGTTTGTGTGTTTTTAAGTTTTTTTGAGCGAGGGAAGGAAAAGCTGTACGCATTTCATTGCTGACTGCAGGTTTCTTTCAGATGATGTTCATCGGTCTGTGTGTATACAAATATGAAGAATGATCTGAAGTAATTGTGCTGTATTTATGTTTATCCACAGTCTTTGATTAAATAAAAAGGAAAACCGAAATGTTCCCTTGTGTTACTTTTTCTCAGTTGCTCTTGCTGTTAGTTCATTTTGACTTCTGGTCCTTTAGTTTTCTGCTTTACTGATTTTGTGAGATGAGCTCTCACATCTATCTGTGACTGATACTTAACGATGATAAACTGTGATCTTACATTCCCGTGAGTTGAAAGTGTCATATTTTCTAGCTCTTGTTTGTTTCTCTGTTCTGAACTCTGTCACAACGAATTAGTATCTAGCAGAAGCTTCTTTTTCTAGTAGGATTAGAGAAACTGAAAGAGCATAACTCAAACATGAAGAGCTGGAGAACTGTGGAGTAGAAAGATCTCCAAAAAGCCATTTGTTCTGTGGTTTTTAAACTTACCTAGCAGCCAGCCTTTTAAAAACTTGAATAGTCTCTAAAACAGATTAAATAGTATTTTACAATACAAATTTCTTGAGTTTATATTTGTTTACTTAATACTTGTGTATTCCATCTTAGTATGTGTATTCTCCTTTCATATGTAATGATGACTTTGCATTGGAATCTGTAAATATTAAACAAGAGAAAACCATTATGACTATCTTAGTAGATCCAATTAAAGTATATAATGGGATTTAACACTACCCAGTCATAATAAAAACTCTTGATAAATTAGGACTCGAAAGGAATTTCCTTAAGGTGATAGTTTCTTTGTAAATCTGTAAAACAAAAGACAAGCATCTGCCTGAAAGAGGAAATTTCATACCCCTTAAAATTCAGAAACAAAGGGCTGGTTTTCCACTATCACTGCTTATGTTCAAAATTGTGTTGGCGATCCTAGTCAATAGAATAAAAATTTTTATAAGAAATAAAAAGTAGGAAACACTATTTGTACATTACACGTTCTTTTTTTGTAGAAAACTCAAGTCTAAAGAGAAAGTACCAGAAATACCAGGGTTTCATTACAGAGGTAGGTGTAACATTAATTTTCTGAAGCCAGTTGCATTTCTTTGTATCAGTAACAATCAGAAAACTGGAGGACATGTTTTATAATAGTATTAACACCAAGTACCTAGGAAATTTAACAATGTATGTTGAAAACCTCTTTTAAGAAAAAATTTTCAAACATTATTAAGAGATAATAACTAAGACCTGAAAAAGTAGGGAGAGAGAGAAGTTTGCGGCTAGGCAAACAATGTCAAGAAGATGTATTTTGTACCCAAATAGCCCTATAGATTCAAAGCAGTCCCTATCAGAGTCCCACCAAGTTCCTCCTGAAACTTGTTAAGGTGGTTCTGAATTAAAAGATAAGGATGAGCCCAAGGCTAAGACATTTCAATAAAGAAAAATCAGGGAGGTGTGCATTTTTCTACTCTATGTTAAAGACTCGTCATGAAGCCATGTTCATTAAAATAGCATGGTATTCATTAAGGGTCGTACAGAATCCTAATAGATTAGACCAAAATGCCCCAAAAAAGCCATTCATGAAATGAACTGGGTATAAGAGATACAGCAACCACATTGAGGGAAGGAGACTGTGATCATGACAGCTAGCCCAGCTGGTCGTCAGCATGGAAAAGAGGTGAAAATTGCTCCCTATCTCATACCACAGGGGAAAAATTCGTGAATTAAAGGTAAAACACAACATTTTCTAACTCTCAAAAAAAGATGATTACTGCTTCAACCTTGGGTGTAGAAGGACTATTTAAGACACAAAGCATGTACTGTAAGTGTTACTGATGAATTTGTCTATAAAATGAGGCATTTTAAACCAAAAATACCATATGGTAAAACCATCAAAGAAAGTGAAAAGCCAAGTTACAAACCAGGAAAAGTTAAAATGCAAATCAAGACCACAATAAGATACTATTTTATACCCATTCAGTTGGCAAAGATTGAAAAGTGTTTGGCAGTATTTAGTGTTTGAAGGGTTGCTGACATTAACCAAAAGTGGTTCAGTCCTTAGGACAGTTTGGAAACTAGTACCTTTTAAAACTGGCCTTTTGAACATCCTCTAATCCACAAATTTTACTCCTCTAAGTGTATCCCCCAGAAAAACCTGCATATAGAGAACAGTGCATATGTACAGCAATTGTCTAAGCCTTGTTTACAGAAAGCAAAAATCCAGAAACTACTCAATTCCCCTTTGAAGAATGGATAAAATGTCACATATTCTTACAATGGAGTATAAATAGTGATCAAAACTAGTGGGCCCTAGAGACAAGAAAATAGAAGTACCTGAAATCCACAGTCTTAATTACAAAGATTTTTTAAGTGACCACATGTTAAAGTCGGGTGTCTGGGTGATGGTTTTCTTGTTTTGATATGTTTTTCCCACGTACATGATTTATTCCTTAAAACTTTTATTTAGGAAAAAGCCCCAGATACTTAAAAAGAAGTCAAAAGAGGTCATCCTTTTTAAAGATTATTATACAGATTGCTTACTAGTATGCCCACCGTTTCTAATGTTTGATGTTTTTGTTTTTTTAAATGAAACACCAAAACCACAATTCATGGAAAGAAAAAAAATGGGTAAGTTGAACTTCAAAGTTAAAAATTTCTCTGAAAAGGCCAAGAGAACAAAAAGACAAGCCACAGACTGGGAGAAAATATTAGCAAAACACAGTGACAAAAGGCTTACCCTAAATGAAAAGAAACCCAGTATTAATTTAAAAATGGTCAGAATATCTAGACACCTCATCAAGATACACAGGTGGCAAATAAAATGAAAAGGTGGTCAATATGTCATTGGAGAATGGCAAATTAGAATGAGATGGCACTAATACCTACAAGAATAGCTAAAATCCAAAATACAACACCAAATTCTATTGAGGATGTGGAGCAACAGGGATTTGAATTCATTGGTGATGAGAACGCAGCATGGGACAGAAGGAAAAAATTGGGCAGTCTCTTAAAGTTAACCATAGTCTTACAGACAAGCAGTTAGTTGCACTCCGAGGTATTTGTCCAAATGAGTTAAAGACCATGTCCACACCAAAACCTGCACCCAAATGTTTTTAGCAGCTTTATTTATCCATAATTGCCAAAAATTAGCCAAGATGTCCTTCATGTATACCGATAAACTGTACATCTGTATAATGAAACGGTATTTAGCAATAAGAAATGAGCCATCAAGGCACAAGAAGACGTGCAGGAAACTTAAATGTATATTGCTCAATGAAGCAGTCCGAAAAGACTCGCTAATGTTTGACATTCTGGAAAAGGCAAAACTAAAGTCAAGAGGTGCTCTTGCGTTCAGGTAGAAAAAGGAAGGGATGAAAAGGTGAAGCCCAGGGGGGTGTTAAGGCAGGGAAACAGCTTCCATGACACTGTAGTGGTGGATACATAACTATGCATCTGTCCAAACTTGTAGAATCCTACAACACAAAAAGCAAAACCCTGGGACTTCCCTGGCAGTCAGGGGTTTAGACCACCTTTCAACGCAGAGAGTGCAGATTTGATTCCTGGTCAGGTAGCTAGCTAATCCCATGGTGCCTCCAGGCCAAAAAACCAAAACAAGTCAGAAGTAATATTGTAACAAATGCAATAAAGACTTTAAAATGGTCCAGTTAAAAAAAAAAAAGGCCAACTCAGCTGGCATATGTTTAAAAAGCAATGAGAAATAGCTTCAAGGTAGTATTCCATTAAAACATGGATGACCAGTACCTGCAACAGTTAAAAGAAGGCTAAAGACAGTCGGACACGACTGAGCAACTGAACTGAAAGACAGTCCATTCTAAAGGAGATCAGTCCTGGGTGTTCATTGGAAGGACTGATGTTAAAGCTGAAACTCCAATACTTTGGCCACCTCATGGGACAAGTTGACTCACTGGAAAAGACTGATGCTGGGAGGGATTAGGGGCAGGAGGAGAAGGGGACGACAGAGAATGAGATGGCTGGATGGCATCACCGACTCAATGGACATGAGTTTGAGTGAACTCCGGGAGTTGGTGATGGACAGGGAGGCCTGGTGTGCTGTGATTCATGGGGTCGCAAAGAGTCGGACACGACTGAGTGACTGAACTGAAAGACAAAAAAAGGGCAGGGAAGAAGAAAATTTGCAGATAACCCAGCCCTTGTTGAGCTGGTTCATTTAGCTCTGCTCAGAATAGTTGAGAAAAAGAGGGAACTATGATAAAAGACAAAGCACTTCAATGAAGCAAATATCTTTTCTTCTTAAGGCTCAAGCTCAGAAATGCTTATAGTACATATTTTAGAGGGCACACTACGGGTTTCCCAGGTGGCGCTAGTGGTAAAGAATCCACCTGCCAATGCAGGAGATGCAAGAGACTGGTTCCATCTGGAGAAGGAAATGGCAACCCACTCCAGTATTCTTGCATGGAAAATTCCATGGACAGAGGATCCTGGTGGGCTACAGTCCATGGGATCCCAAAGAGTTGGACACAACTGAGCAGAGCAGCACACGTTTTCAAGGGCACACCATGTATTTGGCATGTATACCATACACTTAAGCATCAGAAGGATATATATTGTGCAAACGTGAGCGACATTTGGTTCTCTGCAAGGAGTTCAACATTTAGAGGACCTTGGAACTGAGCTCAGGTAATTCATGTGCAAGTGAAATTTGTAGGGTGGGGAGAAGGGGAATGGATGGAGTCCTGAGAGTTGCCCGAAAAGGCTACTCCCCTGCTCCCAGTGCAGGCAGCTCCACATCCTACTAATCTGAATGGCAGGGGCCAGCCTCTGGCAAGACTTTTTCTCTCTATATTCAGAAAGCCCTCTCCAGTTCTCAGGGGCAGCTGCTGGAGTCTCCTGTGCTGCATTTTCGCATCCGAGGGAGGCACTGAGCTTGGTGCTACAGAGGCTCAAACCAGCCCTTCATGATGGGGGTGCCAGACTCGCCTCCAGTCCTGAAAGCATCCAGACCCTGCCACCCAAGAATTTACCCTCCAACAGCAGAGTAGAAAAAGGAAAACATTTTGTGCATGCAGATCTCCCTGGCTCCAGTACTACAACAGTCTCAATCTTCAGCTGATGAAAATAATAACGAAGCTGATTTGGCCACAAGGAAAAATGTTCAGGAGAAAAGTCTAAGGAAAGACTGAAAAATGGCCTTTCTGTAAAGATGGAAAAAATCATGCATATACAAATAGAATGAGCAAATAATGTGAAAACTGCAGGATGGTGGGATTACAGGCAGCATTTTTTTTCCTTAAAATTTTTTTTTATGATTGTTGTACATGCTCAACACACTCCCTCCCAAAAGAGGAGAAAGAAAATATAGTGTACTTGCAAGTTATTTTCTTCATTTTTTTTTTTCCAAATCAGAGAACAGCTTTGGTACTTTTCAGACACTATATATAATTAGTGGGTTGACAAGTCTATTTTAAAACTGAAATCTTGCTCTCCCTACAGCCATCTGACGCCCACACCCCTTCTCACACACACATCAGCCCCATGCCCTTCCCCCAAAAGGTTGTTGATTTTATCTCTGCATGGCAGAGAGGGAAATGGCAATCCACTCCAGTATTCTTTCCTGGAGAATCTCATGGACAGAGGAGCCTGGTGGACGACAGTCCATGGGGTCACAAAGAGTTAAACACAACTGAAGCTTTTGTAATCTAGGCTTTCACTAGCTTGTGTGTTCAGTGGAAGTTCCTAGCCTGTCGCTCACACAGCACACACTCAGTAAATAAGGAAGCAGTTGTGCACTATTCCCAATGCCTGGATGAGGTGGCGGTGCTCATTGGTTATTGATTAATTGCCATTAGTCAACAGTTTTGTATTATTTACTTAAGTATTTATGGAGCACCTATTCTGTGCCAGACATTTTTGCTGGGCGTTAACAAAGCTACACAAAGAGTAAGACAGTTCCTGTCTCTAAGGGGAGAGTCCAGGCCAGTATGGAACAAGCAAATAGTTCATTGTGTGTGCTTAGGTAGTCGTGTCCAACTCTTGGCCACTCTGTGGACTGTATAGCCCACCAGGCTCCTCTGTCCATGGGATTCTCCAGGCAAGACTACTGGCATGGGTTGCCATGCCCTCCTCCGGGGGATCGTCCCAACCCAGGGATCTAACCCAAGTCTCCTGTGTATCTTGCATTGGCAGGGGGAATCTTTACCACTGAGCCATCCTAGGAAGCCCAGATAGTTCATTGCCTTGCAGCTAAAGAGTCGCTAGAATTCGGTAGGTATTAGGTGGTACCTGGAAGGGGAACCAAAAATAAGAGTCTGGCTGCTCCTCACCCAAAAGTCAGTGAAGAGGCCAGATTGGTGGAAAGGAAAGTTTGCTTCATTTTGGATGCCAGCAGGGAGTGGGGTGGGATTGGCGGATTCCTGTCCAAAGGCTGGCTGCCCCCCCCCCCCCACTGACAATCAGTGGGCAGGACCTCTTATAGACCAAGGGAGGGGGCTCCATGCAGAAACAACACAGTCAGCTCCGCAGTCATCTTCAAATTGGTCATGGGTGGTCTGATCAGAGTCATCTTGATTGTTTTAGGTACGGTTAATCTTCATTTCTAGGGTCGACTTGTTTCCATTTCTCTGAGGCCAATTCTTGGAAGTGTGTGGCAGTTTATGTCATGGCTACAGTCTGGTCATCATGTAGCTAACTTCTTCCACGGGTTTCAGTATCTGTCAATACAAGAGAGCTCACACGATATGGCTCGGAATATTATCTGTAGCCCTCGAGAAGGAATGAAAGGTCCTTGACTTTGCCTACTGATTAAACCATTATTGTTTTGTCCTATTTGACTACTTTTCTTTGCTTCTGCATTTTCTCACTTCTCTGATTAAACTTGTTCTTTGGCTAAGAGAGAACAGGCAGACTGCGGACATGGGAGTGGTGGGGAAGAGGCCTTCCGTTCCATTACTCCACTGCAGAAGGCCTCTTACAATAAAGCCACAGAACAGAGTTGGGACCCTTTCCTCCTCCTTTTCCCCCTTTCTGGAACCTGTGGAGAGGTTCCAGATCCAGAAGCCCTGTGCCAGGGTCATCTCAGAACTGACTGACCCCCATAGCAATTGTTGCTATGAGCCCCCCCTGAGCTAAACCAACCAGCTCCCTGACTCCAAATTAGGTAAAATACCCACTCTATAGGGTTTCCCCAGTGGCTCAGTAGTAAAGAATCTGCCTGCAATGCAGGAGCCACAGGAGACATGGGTTCAATCCCTGATCGGGAAGATCCCCTGGAGGAGGGCATGGCAACCCACTCCAGTATTCTTGCCTGGAGAATCCGCATGGACAGAGGAGCCTGGCAGGCTACAGTCCATGGGGTCTCAAAGAGTCAGACACAACTGAAGTGACTTGGCATGCACGCACGCACCCACGCTATAGCATCCTAACCAATCACCTACATAATGCCACCCTCCCAGCAGGAATTTTCATCTTGAGGCGTTAAAAATTGGCTACTAGCCCATGAAAAGTGTCGGGTCTCCTATGAGCCTGCCCGCTGTTCCAACAGTGCCTCTACTTTAATAAACTGTTCTGTCATTCCACCTTATGTCTGAAAATTCTTTTCCATCCTTCACAGGGACCACGACAGGACCTATGAAAATGAGTCAGACCACCTACCATTGCCAGAGACTGCCCTTCGTTCCTTCTTTCCCAGGGAAGACTTAACCAAAACCAAGGTCCACCCTTGGCAGAGGTACTCAGGACAGGAGATGAGAACCAAGGAGAAGCTGAGCCAGACTGAAGCCTTTTACAGGGTAATCACTGGTCAGCCTTAATCATCGCTGGGCCTAGGGAAGGGGGTCAGCAGCCAGCCCCTCTTGTAACGCCTCCTCATCCCAGGCCTTTTGATTCCAGGCCATCTTATCTCACATGTTCCCATTGACCCAGCCCCTCCTCCTTCCAAGTCAACCTGCAGGACAGCCTTCCTAACTCTGAAAACTTGTGTTTTAATTTTTAAAAATTGAAGTATAGTTATATAATATATACAATGTAAGTGTATGATATAATGACACAATTTTAAACTTATATTCCATTTATAGTTATTATAAAATATTGGCTATATTCCCCATCTAACTCTGCAGAGTGTACCCTTGCCTGACTTCTGACTCCTTTTTTTTAACTGTGCTAGGATCTGACAGCATCCTGGATGGTTAAGTGTGCCTGAACATTTTTGTGTGTACCTTTTGGCCATCTATACGTCTTCTTTGCAGAAATGTCTATTTAGGTCTTTTGCGCATTTGTGGATTGGATTGTTTGGGTTTTTTGATATGGGGTTTCATGACCTGTTTGTAAAACAGATAGCTAACGGGAAGCTGCTGTGTAGCACAGGGAGCTGGGATGGGGGTGGGAGGGAGGCTCAAGAAGGACGGGATATGTGTGTACATATAGCTCAAACATGAATTTGAGCACACTCCGGGAGATTAGTGAAGGACAGGGAAGCCTGCATGCTGCAGTTAAGGGGATTGCAAAGAGTCCGTGGACTGAGCGACTGAACAATAGCTGATTCACTTTCCTTGTACAGCAGAAGCCAAAGCAACGTTGTAAAGCAACTAAACCCCAATTTTAAAAAACTGTCTGAAGCACCCACACAGATAACCTTGTCATGTGGCGTTCTCGGAGCCCTGGATATAACTTTGTTTCTGAAAAGTTCTAGCTGACTGGACAAGAGTGGTGACAAACAAAACCTTGAACTCTGCCTAACATTCTTTCCCTCCCTCCCTCCTCTCCCCTTTCCCTCCCTCCCCTTCCCTTTGATCCCCTCCCAACTTCCCTCTTTACCTGTCACTCACAATTTTAGTACTTGATTTTAACAGCAAGATACTTGGTATGCACATTACTGCTGATCTTATTGAAAAGGAAGCATTGTTTTAGAGGTGAGGACAGAGGTAGGAAGACAGGGAAGAACTGCTGGGGGACTTGGAACTGGCTGTTGACAAATGCGTGCTTCAAGAATGAAGATAATTGAAGCTGATTTAGGGAGCTGGACAGTGGATGACAGGAGATATAGGGCAAGATGTTGTGGGAAAAGGAGGTGCAACTTCTTATTTACTTTTTGATCTATTATTCATTATGAAATGTTTTTGAAGGGAAAGGATTATATTGACAAACCTTAGGATGATTCTTCAATCTTTAAAATGCTCTTTTAAAATAATTTTTAGGGGACTTCCCTGGTGGCCCAGTGGCTAAAACTCTGTGATCCCAAAGCAGAGGACCCAGGTTTGATCCCTGGTAGTGGGACTAGATCCCACATGCTGGGACTAAGAGTTCGAATGCTACAACTAAAGATTCCATGTGCCGCAACTAACACCTGGCACAGCCAAATAAATCATAAATTTTTTTCAAATAATAGTTTGTAGGATTTTGGCTTAAATTTGTTTTCAAATGTGTTCAGTCAGCTCTGCTTGCATATCAATTAATTCATTAACTTTTGCCTCTAAGGTTGGAAGAATTTCCAAGCAAATTAATCAAAAGTCAGTGTTTCAGATGCTGGTTTGTGTGTTGATATGTATTGTGCAGCCTATAATTTTAACTAAAAAAATACTTTTGTGAGGTTTGTGAGAAATTTGCATTCCTATTATAAATGTCAGTGCTGACTACAGCTGGATTCTCTCCTTTTCTGACTGTCTTCTTAAAGAAGAAAAGCAAAACTCAGACACTAAGAAATGGTTACCTTTCTCGTTGGATGTCCCTTGGGAGGAAGAAGTACTTAATTGATAACCAAGTCTGTGCCAGGCATTATTTGACTATAACAGAAAGCCTTGAATAGGTATTATTGGTACCTCTCTTTCTGGAGAAGACTCTTGAGAGTCCCTTGGACAACAAGGAGATCAAACCAATCAATTCTAAAAGAAATCAGCCCTGAATATTCTTTGGAAGGACTGATGCTGAAGGTGAAGCTCCAATACTTTAACCATCTGATGCAAAGAATCAGTGCATTGGAAGTGACCGTAATGTTGGGAAAGGCTGAAGGCAGGAGGAGAAGGGAGCGACAGAGGATGAGATGGTTGGATGGCATCACCGACTCAGTGGACAGGAGTTTGAGCAAACTCTGGGAGATAGTGAAGGACAGGGAAACTTGGTGTGCTGCAGAGTCAGACAGGACTGAGCAACTGAACAACAGTTCTTTCACAGATGAGGAAACTGATGATTGGTGAGGGTACTGTCAGAGGTGGCTGTCAAATCTTCATCCTTTCCAGAACTGGAAAGAGTATTACCGTGTAAATTTGTTCTTCCTCTCTCCCTCCCTCCCTTCTTTTTTCCTCCCTCACCCCCTTTCCTTCTCTTCCTTTTCTTTCTGTATTTTCCCCCCTCAGTCTCTCTTTTCAACCTTTACACACAAACACGTAGAGCTACTGTATGCCAGAAGCTCCACAGGTGCTCCACGATTCATTCAGTTCTATCAGCTCTGTGAAGTAGGAACCATTACCATCAACCTCACTCAGAGAAGAGAGCTGAGACATAAAGGGGTTCAGTAACTTGTCCGAGGTCAAACAGCTTATCACTGTCATTTAAACACTGGAATGTGAAATAAACAGGTGACTTATATTTTCTAGAATATTAATTTTCATTAGTTTAGGCCTTCCAAGCAGGCATGCCTGTCCCTTTCACCGATAAAGTGGAAATGCCATAGCTGACAGATGAGCATAGCTGATGAAGGCAGAAAAGATGCGACTGGAAACAGCTCCAGCCCCGGAAGCGCCGTCTGGCTTCTGAGTGTCTGCTGTGACCAGGACACCCGACAAGACTCGTGCTGAGCTCGTGCTGAACTGAAGATCGGGCCATGCAGGCGGGGGCGGGGGTGGAGTGGGGTGCGACGGGTGCGAGATGAGGCAGAAGTCACACGGGGCAGAGCCTTAAATGCCAAGATGGGTGTTGCTCTCGGTAGGAACAAGGGCCCTGCCCCCGGCAGCTGGACCGAGGTCGGAGGGCCCTCAAAGAGGAGGCTGGGCTGCTCAGAGGCAAAGCTGTAGTGGGCGGGACAGGATGGACATTACAGGGCTGGAATTTGCCGAGGAACAGGCCTCGTGGAGAGGCGGGGCCCCGGGAGAGGCGGGGCTCGAGAAGGGGCGGTCTTGTGGTGGGCGGGGCCCCGGGAGGGGCGTTCTCTTGGTGGGCGGGGCCCGGGAAGGCGCGGTCCCTTGATGGGCGGGGCTCCGCGAGGGGCGTCTTTTGTGGGAGGGGCTCGGGGAGGGGCGGAGCCCTCGAAAGGGGCGGGCCGGGCCCTGCGGTGTCTCCGGGTCAGCTCTGGCGGGAGGCGGGGGGTCTGAGGGGGCGGAGTCCGCAGGGGGCGTTGCCCGGTCTGCCAGTCTCTACCAGTCCTGTCCCGCAGGCCGCGCGCACCCTGCCTCTCCTGTTCCGTGCTCGCCAGCATGTCCTTCGTCCCGGTGGCCGAGGATTCTGACTTCCCCATCCACAACCTGCCCTACGGCGTCTTCTCTACCCGAGGCAACGTGAGCTGCAGCGCTCGCTTGCGGGCGCGGGGAGGGAGGGCGTCCCCTCCGCTCGGGACCCCCACCCTGGCCTCGGTCCAGGCCCCGCCCCTGGCCTCAATCCAACTTTGCCCCGTCTTGCCGGCACCCGACCGAGCTGGATGTGGGGCCCGTCGCTTCTCGGCTCGTCGCCCCTCGCGAAGACCCCCGGGGTCTTTGGGGCCCCATGAGCGGTGCCTCCCCTTCTGGGAGTTGATGGGAGGGGGCTGGAGGCTGGGGCTGATCGCCGAGGGTGAATGTTGGTTCGGATCCCTCCTGCTGTTGGTTCAGATCCCTCCTGGTAGCTTTCCAGATGTGAGTTGTTGAAACCGTCAGCCTGTTTCTGCACATTTGCACGAAAATTAATTGCAAAATGAAACGAAACATGGCTCTTCCTCTCAGGCAAGCAGAGCAAGTTATACTAAATATTATTATTACAGAGAAGTTGAAGCGCAGTCATACTGCCTACTCCGAAGTCATTTCGCTCTGTTTCCTTCCCTGGAGACACCACATTATGGCCCATTTGTTCATCCTCCATGTTAGCCCCTAACCCTAGAAATGTTCATTGACCCGGTATATTTAGTAACTCAGAGGGATGAGTTCATTCACATCAGAGCCCTGGGATCCAAGAGTTTAATTTATTTACCTCCAACTGGCCTTCTTTCAGCTTCTTGGGCTCCCTGGCATTCCCTTACTAATCAGAAAAAGCCCTTTGGGGGTAGGGAAATAAAATTTCACTTAGTGTAGTCTGATGGGCAGAAAGAAATCTTGAAAACTGCGGGGTTTATAATCAAATATATAAGAAGTTCCGTGGGTGGAGAAAGCAGATTCCCTTGGATTTAGTCATGGCATTTTTGGCTTAGCTTTCAGCTCCAAATTTTCATGGTAAGCTCCTGATTAGCTCTGAGAAGCCTCGAACTCACGAACCTGCTTGCGCCCAGCAGTGTTCAGGAACCGTTTGTTAAACGGAGCTTGTGGCAGTTAGCACCTTCTGGAAAGTGGTTTCCTGCCCCCATGACTGATCCTTGTCCCCATGTGCAGCAAATGGTTGGATCTAGAAGAGTCAGCATGTGGTTTCACAACTGCCAAGCCTGACCAGATGTCGCAAGGATGCCAAAGGTTAACAGTCCCCTGAAGGGCCTGAGGCATGTTAAACCTTAACCTGTGTTGGCCAAGCACACTCTGCTGGCCAGCCCTCCCTCTGCACTCCTCTGACATTCTGCTCTCAGCCAAGGGTCCACACTTTTCCTCAGGGTGCAAATCTGGAGGACAAATCACTTAGGCAGAAGCCTTTGCAAGAGGCAGGGGGTGTGCTCTGACTTGCTATCCCGGAGAACTCTAGAATGAATGCTCTTTAGAGTGTGGCCAGTGGCTTGTAGACTCCATACCCCAGCTGTTTTCATATTAGATTGTACAAGGACAGCCACTGTACAGAGGTTCATTGCCTTCTGAAAAGAATGCTTGGGGTTGAGTTGGCTCCCTTGGCATTCCAGAAGGCTGAGGCCCTTCAAGTGGAACTGGCTGTGTCGAAGCTCTGGCTGCAGGTGCTGGACATTCCAGAGGTGGTGACCACCTCTCCAGACTGGTCTGGTCACCAAGGCAGAGTCCTCCCTCTCCTCCATGCCAGAGGCCAGCCATGCATCATTTGGGTGGAACAGTAGTGAACAAGGGTTCCCAGGTGGCTCTAGTGGTAAAGAACCCGCCTGCCAATGCAGGAGATGTAAGTCATGGGTTTGATCCCTGGGTTGGGAAGATCCCCTGGAGGAGGAAATGGCAACCCATTCCAGTATTCTTGACATATGTATACTACTAGTGCAAAGCTGTTATAGCATAGGAAGCTCAGCTTGGTGCTCTGTGATGACATAGAGGGGTGGGATGAGGTATATGTACATACGGCTGATTCACTTTGCTGTATAAGTGAAGTGAAGTCACTCAGTCGTGTCCGACTCTTTGTGACTCCATGGACTGTAGCCCACCAGGCTCTTCCGTCCATGGGATTTTCCAGGCAAGAATACTGGAGTGGGTTGCTGTTTCCTTCTCCAGGGGATCTTCCTGACCCAGGGATCAAACCTAGGTCTCCCGCACTGTAGGCAGACACTTTACCGTCTGAGCCACCAGGGAAGTCTCACTTTGCTGTATAGCAGAAGCTAAACAATACTGTAGAGCAAGTATAGGTGAAAAATGGCTCAAGGGTCTACCTGCAGATCCCCTTAGCAGGCATCCCCCGGGGTCCAGGTGGCCCAACCCATTGTCCAGGGAGCCTGAGGCCCAGGGAGTTAGCAGTGGAGCTGGAAATGAGGTGCTCGGTTCTCCAGGCCGCCTCCTCCTGGTTGGCCTGGGGCCTCAGGGCTGGGTAAGGGTGTGGTTCTGGTCTATACCTGTCCCAGGGGTTGATGTGCATGGAGAGGTAACCATCTTCTCTTAGTCCCTGAAAATGAGCAGCCAGTGGAGATAAAGCCCGCCTATAGCCCTACCTCTTAAACTCACTGGACCTGAGATGGCAAAGCTGCTAGTTGAGGAGAACTGGAAGCTCAACTCAGGACGAGCCCAGCTGGTTGAGTCTGCAGACATGCCCTCAGGTTCCTTCTTTGTTTGTTTTTTAAAAGCTTTACCCAGAGTCAAACACTTTCTATTTATTTATTTGGCTGTGCCGGATCTTAGTTGTGGCTCATAGGATCTTCATTGTGTCATGTGAGATCTTTAGTTGCTGCCCTCTGGCAGGTGGGCTCAGTATTTGTGGCATGTGGGCTTAGATACTCCATGGCATGAGGGATCCTAGTCCCTGTCTAGGGATCAAACCTGTCTCCCCTGCATTGCAAAGCAGATTCTTAACCACTGGACCACCAGGGAAGTCCCTCTTGGATTCCCCGTTGATAAACCAAGTTCAGCACCGTGGGGACAAAGGCCAGGCTTTGCCAAATACTTGAGACATCTTCACACTCAGGCCTGAAGCCTGGATCTGATGGTGCAGAAAGGAACTTCCCTCGAATGTTCTGAACAGTCTGGCTTCCTGCTCCCTCGTGACCTGAACTCTGCTCTGATTGAACCATAACAGAATACGTTCGCCCAAGCTCCTGACCCTCCTCTGTGCCTGGGACACTCTCTGCTCTGCTGTGCAGAGGAATTGCCCTAAGAGAAGGCCTGCTGCTGCTACTGCTAAGTCACTTCAGTCGTATCCGACTCCGTGTGACCCCATAGACGGAAGCCCACCAGGCTCCCTCATCCCTGGGATTCTCTAGGCAAGAACACTGGAGTGGGTTGCCATTTCCTTCTCCAATGTGTGAAAGTGAAAAGTGAAAGTGAAGTCGCTCAGTCGTGTCCGACCCTTAGCGACCCCACGGACTGCAGCCTACCAGGCTCCTCCATCCATGGGATTCCTTCTCCGAAGAGAAGGCCTAGGTTTAACCTAAGAAATAATCCAGTAGCCTGGTGAGGTGGTGAGCTCTCTGTCACCAGAGGCATTTAAGTGACACCTGAAAAACTTTGCTGGGGACTTTGCCTGGATAAGGGTCTTGGATTATGCAGGAAACAGATTCTCTCCTCTTTGTGTCCTCGAGGCAGAGATGGTGCCAAGCTCTGCCCAGACAGAGATGACAAGGTGAGTTTCAGCCCTCTGAGAGGCAAAAGCAGCTGGGGTGTGGTGCTAAGGATCCAGTTCCTCAGCCCCTCTCCAGAGTGTGCATGCATAGTTGTTTCAGTTGTGTTGGACTCTTTGCAACCCCAGATTGAGCCCCACAGGCTTCTCTGTCCATGGGATTCTCCAGGCATGAATACTGGAGTGGGTTGCCATGCCCTCCTCCAGGGGATCTTCCTGACCCGGCAGTAGAACCTGAATCTCCTGCATCTGCTACATTGCAAGCAGATTCTTTACCCACTGAGCCACCTGGGAAGTCCTTCCTCTCCACAGAGGGCCATCTATAAATCAGGGCCCTTGGGCTCTTAGATAGACAGACTTGCTGGGTAAGCGAGCCCAACCCGGCCAACTGCTCCCAGTGCTGACCATGCCATCTTCCTTCCAGCCAAGACCGAGGATCGGTGTGGCCATTGGGGACCAGATCCTGGACCTCAGTGTCATCAAGCACCTCTTCACTGGGCCTATCCTCTCCGGACACCAGGATGTCTTCAATAAGGTAGAACATTGGAATGTGGCTTGCCCTGGATCTCAGTGGCCATTTGTTGCAAATGCCACTAAGAAAATGCTCTTTACCTTCCATTTCGTTTCTTTTTAAAAGTCTATTTAGCTGTGCCAGGTCTTAGTTGTGGCAGGCAGGATCTTTGTTGCATAATGGGGATCTTGTTCCCTGACCAGAAATCGAATCCAGGCCCCCTGTATTGGGAGTGCGCAGTCTTAGACCACCAGAGAAGTCCTTGCCTTGCATTTCTGACAGCGGTGGTGCCTTGAGATCGCAGGGATTTTCCTTGAATAGTCAGTCATTCAGTTGTGTCCAACTCTTTTCAATCCCATGGACTAGAGCTGGCCAGGCTCCTTTGTCCATGGGATTCTCCAGGCAAGAATACAGGAATGGGTTGCCATGCCCTCCTCCAGGGGATCTTCCTAGCTCAGGGATCAAACCTGGGTCTCCTGCACTGCAGGTAGACTCCTTGGATAAGTTTGAGGTTGTTATGAGACATACAGGTTGGCAGGAGGCAGCCTTGGGACCCTGTAGGGAGAGTTCCAAGGTGAGATGGGTGTCAGTCTCTCCACAGGCCTGGGCCCTCCCCAGTTGTCTCTGATATGAAGCTCTCCAACAACTGGTTAATTTCCTCATTTTAAGACACTTGAGTCTCTGCTTATTCTAGGCTGGTGCTGGGCCCTCTGAGGGAGGGAGCCAGGAGCTCCGCTCTCTAGGTTAAAATACAGCCTAGGAGGAATGAACAGCTGACCCCAAGTGCCCTGTTGGTTGCCACCACTTTAGAAGTCAGTCTGAAGGACACATACTTGGCAATGGATGTGAATGTACTTCCCTGTGAATGGTCAAATGCTTTTTTAAAAAAAATATTTTGCTTATTTGCACAGGTCTTAATTGCAGCACAGGGTATCTTTGTTGCTGTGTGTAGAGTCTTTGCAGCATGTGGGATCTAGTTCCCTGACCAAGGATCAAACTCAGGCGCCCTGCACTGGAAATGCAGAATCTTAGCCACTGGAACACCAGGGATATCCCTGTCTAAGTGCTTTGATGTGCATCCTCTCCTTCCATGGAAGGAAGGTGATATTTATTGAGTACCTCCTTATGCATCAGGAGTTTTACACATACCTCTCATTCGATGCTCACAATGACCCTCTGGCATAGGAATGGCATCCTCATTAGATTTGTTGAGGGTATAATTTGAAACAAGACACAATTCTCCCAGGTCACATGGCTGCAAGGATTGGAGCCAGGACTGGAACTTTGGCCTTGAAAATCCACAAGTGCTTTTTAGGCCTCACTTCAGTGGCTCAAAAACCTCTTCTTAGCTTATGTGAAGAGGGGTTGGTGCAAGACCCCTGCAAACTGAAGGCCTCTGCTGGAGGAATGAGCCATTTTCATTGCAGGCTGGGCCAAGCTTAACGGGGCAGCCATCCCAGAAGGTAGCTCTTGGGCTTGGCCAGTTGCCTGTAAGGCCATGTGGGGATGAAACCACAACAGGAACAATGACACATCTCCTTCACTTGAGGAACAGATGATGGAGCTAAGAACTAAAGTCCTGAGGGTTTGAATGAACTGGAGAAAGTGACAGGGGCCCCAGAGAGCTGCTAGGCTGGCTCCTGTCAACAGGAGGGGTAGTGCAAGGGGCTTTCCCACTGATGATCTCCTTTTCTTCCTCCCCATCTTGGTCCTAGCCAACTCTCAACAGCTTCATGGGCCTGGGTCAGGCTGCCTGGAAGGAGGCAAGAGCGTTTTTGCAGAACCTGCTGTCTGCCAGCCAAGCCAGGCTCAGAGATGATGTGGAGCTTCGGCAGCGGTGAGGAGTCCGTGGGCCTTGGTGGGCAGGGACGAGGAGATCTGCCTGGGCAGAGGGGGACAGTGTGGTCATCAGAGACATTCGAGTCATGGCCTGGCTGCTTTGGCCTCATCTGGCTCCCACCTGGGGTACATTTTGGTGGGAGGGCTCTGGGCCAATGGGAATTACCTCTCTGGCTGGACTGGGCTGTCCTGGCCATGTCTGGCCCCCGCCCCCGGACGCCTCCCTTTTCACTCAACTATTCCTCATCAGCATCATTCGTGTGCTTGTCTGGTCTCTAAACTAGGGGTAGTTTGGTTCATTTCCTAGAGTGGAACATAGAACAGGAGGGAGGCACCTTGCCTTTAGCGGGTGGACGTCCGTCCTGGTGAGGCACCAGGCCCGCCTGGAGGTGCTTGCTGCAGAGTATGAGCAGGGTTTGGGGAATGATCCAGGCTGAGTCTGTGGATGACCAGAGCAGGGACCCTGCTTTGCTGCATGCTTGACCTTGAAGCCCCTTCTTTTGTGTTTCAGTGCCTTCACATCCCAGGCTTCTGCTACGATGTATCTTCCGGCCGCCATAGGTGAGTCTAGTCTCTTTAATAGGATGTGCGTGGAACAGCTGCCTGCCCAGGGTCCTGTCCCTGCTTCCTGTGGGGAAGGTCACGGAGGAGGGGCTCCGGGGCTGTCAATGCCTCCCCATCAGGGACCCAGGCCCAGCATTGACCCAGGCATCTCTAAAGGCCAGCACTTTCGCCAAGGGTAGTTGCTCACTGCTTAGATTTGTAGCTGGCTCCCTGGCTCCCTGTGTTTGCAGGAATTCACTCTCCTTTCCCAAAGGGCTGTGGTGGGGGTGCTCAGAGCTCAGTCCATGAGTCAGCAGCTTTGAGGAGAGAGGCCAGAGGGTCCTGGAGGGCCCCAGGTTGAGCCGTGGGCCGGATGTCTGATTGGAATTTGAGTCTGAAATTTGCAGTTGTCCAGGGACTTTCCTGGGGGTCCAGTGGCTAGGACTCTATGCTCCCAGTGCAGGGGGCCCAGGTTCCATCCCTCATCAGGGAACTAGGTCCCACATGCCGTAAGACCAGGCACAGCTAAATAAATTATATATATATGATGCTGCTGCT
This sequence comes from Moschus berezovskii, assembly GCF_049115385.1. NCBI lineage: Eukaryota > Metazoa > Chordata > Mammalia > Artiodactyla > Moschidae > Moschus > Moschus berezovskii. The sequence goes on along the minus strand of NC_142480.1, from coordinate 43,781,108 downwards.
GCTGATACTTAGTCATGTCCAACTCTTTGCGAGCCCTTGGGCTGTAGCCCACCAGGCTCCTCTGTCTGTGGAATTCTCCAGGCCAGAATACTGGAGTGGGTTGCCAATTCCTCTTCCAGGGGATCTTCCTGACCCAGGGATCAAACCCGCATCTCCTATACTGCAGGCAGATTCTTTACCCACTGAATCATTCTGGAGAATTCCTACACACACACACACACACACACACATACACACGCACGCATACACATAAAATTATAGTTGTCCAAACCCTCTTGGCCCAAAGCAGAGAGTTACGATCAGGCAGAAGGCTGAGCCCTTCCTCCTTGTCCACCAACCTAGGGGGGTGGGCGCCTGCCTGCTGAGTCAGCCTGGGCTTCTGGGTGCTGAGAGGCCAGGTGGTCCTGCCAGACCTTCTGGGGAGATGTGACTTCTGCCTCTGCCCCTGTTTCTGTGGGCCGCGTCCTGGAGCAGCACCCCAAGGCCTGCCTTGAAGATAATCTCCTTCCAAAAGACAGGCACACACAGGTTCAGTATATTTTCTGCCCCTCATCTAAGGGTTTGAGGATGAAAGGCAGTTGAGATGCTGTGCGCAGAAGCTCATAGCTCAAACCTGAGTGTAGTGAGAATGGAATCGTTTCCCTTCTAATCATCACCCCTGAGCTCCCCGCTTCTCCTCCCATACCCCCTTCATGTCCTTTCTTTTGGTTCTTCCCTTTCTCGACTTCTTTCTAAATGCTCTGCCTTTGCAGCAACTTTCCTGAGGTATGATTTACACAGCCCACAATTCTCCCATTGTCAGTGTGCAGTTTAATGAGTTTTAGACAATATATACCGCTGTGCAGTCATTCCCACCATCACATGGAAAACACTCAGTCAGCACAAAGCGTCTGTTTGTAGTCAGTCCCTGCTCTCACTCCAGGCAGCCATGGCCTGTCCCCAGTTTCACCTCATCTAGTAATTTCATATAAATAATATTACCCCATATCCAGGTCTACTGTGTCTGTCTCAGCTAGTATTCCCCCTCATTATTCTTTCCTTCATATAATTTTTTCCGTAACATGTATTCTTTTATTAAATGAAAATCAGAGACTTCCCAGGTCGTTCAGTGCTTAAGACTCGACGCTTCCAATGCAGGGGGCACGTGTTCGATCCCTGGTCAGGGAACTAGAATCTCACATGCCGTGTGGCACACACACATAAAACAAACCACTCAGCTTTGTAGTCTAGGAGGTCTTTAAAGAAATGTTTTAAAAATTGTGGTAAAATACACATTACACAACATTTACCATCTTCATAATTTTTAAGTGTATCACTGGTATCCAGTACATGACGTTGTCCCCCATATTATTTTTAGCTGTTTGGAACAGGAGATCCTGCCCACTAAACTGGGCTGCAACCACCACTGGCTGGGGTGTGGAGTGAGTGGGTGAGTGGCTGGGGTTCTTCCTCTCTCACTGTCTTATAGCCTGGCCTGGACACCATCTTTTCCAGTCCTTTTTAAGTGATCATGAAATGGACTTTGTGTATAGATACTGAAAACAAACAAGGAAGTAGAAGCTAGAAGCTGTTAATTTTTTTTGGCAGGAATGCTCTGAAATAGTGTGCTGGTTCTACCCTGGGCTCCTACCTGGGCAGGTCTTCTTGCAAAATTCAGCACCATGTTGTTCTAAAGTAAATGCTGGAGCGACATACACTTCTACTATACTTTATAATGTGTCAGACAAGTTCTTATAATTTTTTGGAAAGACTGTGATTTAAGAAAACATTCAGTCTTTGAGTCTGCCTTGATTCTCTCAAAGGAGAAATTGAAAGTGGAATAACCATGGCAGCAGTGACTCCCAGTGGGGTAAGGGAAGGGATTTTATTTGGGGCCTGCTATGTGCCAGGCGTGGGCTTCCCTGATGGCTCAGTGGTAAAGACCTTGCCTGGGTTGGGAAGATCCTCTGGAGAAGGAAATGGCAACCCACTCCAGTATTCTTGCCTGGAGAATCTCATGGAAAGAGGAGCCTGGTGCGCTTTAGTTCATGGGGTTGCAAAGAGTTGGACGTGACTGAGGACAGCAAGAACAACATTGTGTCAGGCACTATGATAAGATATATTATATAGATTTATTATTTCCTTTACTGTATTGATATGCCTGTGGTTGGCATTATTAAGCCCAATGGAGAAACTGAGTTCTAAAGCATCAAAGGGACTTTCTCAAGGCCACACATAGCCAAGAAAGAGCAGAATCAGAATTCACAGGTGGTTTGGGCATGTTGTCTACTGTGTGGGCCTTGCTCACCTATGAAATGACAATAGAATGATCTGCCTGAAGGTATCGTTTTAAAGCAGGTTCCTTCTGGCCCTGAGACCTATGATTTTATGAAATAAAAGGCACTTGTTTCCATGTTTCTGTTACTAAAAGAAGAGCTATAACGTGGACTTTTGTTTCTCTGTAAGTGATTTTCTGTTTCTTGCATGCTTTCCATCATGCAAGAGGGTTCCATGTGTCCAGCAACAAATGGTAGGAACCCAGCCAGGCTTCCCCAGGCAGGGAGGAGGATAGGCAGGATTCCAGGACCCCCTCCCTGAGGTGGGCACAGCCAAACCACTTTTCATTTTTAAGATACCAGATTATTTTTTTCCCCAAAGACCTCTTCTTTAAAAAAATTTTTTTTAATTAATTTTTTTGGCCACACATGTGGGATCTTAGTTCCCTGACTAGGGTTTGAACCTGCACCCAGTGTACCCCCTGCATTGGAAGTACAGAGTCTTAACCACTGGACTGCCAGAGAAGTCCCCCAAAGACCCCTTCTTAATTTGTGGATGCGACATCCTTTTTTATTAGATGTATTAAAGGATTCTTCTTCTTCTTTTTTCTCCTGCCCCGTCATAAGGCATATGGGATCTTAGTTCCATGGCCAGGGATCAAACCTACACCCCCTGCATTGGAAGCATGGAGTCTTAACCACTGGACCACCAGGGAGGTCCCGTAAAGGATGTTTCTTTTTCAGTCTCCTTGTGGTGTCTCTATTAATCGTGCTTCCTCTCTTTCATTTCTTTTGTGAGTTGAATTAGTACCTCTCTCATGGTGAGGATTCTTCTGGATGTTTGGTGATTCTGGGTTTTTTTGTGCTCATTTTTTTTTGGGTTGCGCTGGGTCTTCTTTGCAACATGCAGGCTTAGTTGCCCTGTAGCATGTGAGATCTTAGTTCTTTGACCAGGGATTGAACCCACATCCTCTGCGCTGGAAGGCAAATTCTTAACCACTGAACCACCAGGGAAGTCCCTTGTGCTCATCTTTATTTGTGTAGGAAACTCTCCTCCGTAAGGTGCTGGTGAATGCAGCTTTTCCTATAACCAGCCCCAAGGAAAGGGGCATGGTCTGCTTCTGGTGGGGAGTTCTGGTTTTGTCTCGTGGTCGTGGGGAGACTGCCCTGCTTCCCCCTAGTGCTGTAGTCTCTGGAGGCATTACCTCAGCTCCCTGGGCCCACCCCTTTGCCCAGGCACAATCTCCTGCTATTGGCTGCTTGGGCGAAGCTGGGTAAAGCTAGGGATGGCCAGCAGGGACTCAGTCCCCTCCACTCTCCTCAGCCCCTCCCTCTGCCTTCCCATGCTCTCCTGGGGGCCTGCTGGATTTTGGCTCACTGCTTGACTTTTAGGAATCCCTTATGATTTCCAGTTGGCCAGTGGTGCCTTCTTGTTATAGATTTATGCTTCTAACAAATATCTCAGCTGTTCTGTCTGTGCTTTGGGACTGCAGATGGAAAGCAGCCATGAAAGCTCAGGGTGCCCCTGCTCTAATGGACCCTCGTAGACTTTTCTCTCCTCATCCTTCATCAGGTGGCTCAGCAGTAAAGGATCCGCCTGCAATGCAGGAGACTCAGGAGACCTGGGTTTGATCCCTGGGTCAGGAAGATCCCCTGGAGGAGGAAATGGCAACCTGCTCCAGTATTCTTTCCTGGAAAATCGCATGGACAGAGGAGCCTGGAGGGCTGCAGTCCATGGGGTCGTAAAGGAGTCAGACACGACTGAGTGACTAAGCACACATTAAGCATGCATCCTTCACCACTGCCTTTTCTAGTCTATGCTGTTTGTACTGGCCCTATCCAACTTTTTATTTACCTACTAGAAATACATTTTTTTTTGGAAGAGATGTTGTGGAGGATAAACAGACAAACTGCCCCAACTTACTATTTCTGCATATTTGAGCAGTTCCCTGTCTTATGGGAGCCTGTGCCTTTAGCATGCAGTCCACCTAGTCTGTTCCAGTCTTCATCACCAGGCCCCATTGAGACCTTGTTCTTGGCACTATGTGTGTGTTAGTTGCTCAGTCATGTCTGACTCTTTGCAACCCCAGTAGACCGTAGCCCTGCAGGCTCCTCTGTCTATTGGATTCTCCAGGCAAGAATACTGGAGTGGGTTGCCATTCCCATCTCTAGGGGATCTTCTTGATCCAGGGATTGAACCCAGGTCTCCTGCATTGCAGGCAGATTCTTTACTGTCTGAGCCACCAAAGAAGCACCTTGTTCTTGGCACTGAGAGAAAGTCAAACAAAATGTGGCCTGGGCCGGGCTGCTCTGAAATGACCTCAGTCTTGCAGAGGGATAAGACCTGCACACACATGACTGGGGCACAAGTGGAACATGGAGCCCTCCGGCTGGGAGAAGGGCTTGCTTGGATGCTGAGTGGACTTGGAGGAGGGGTGGTCCAGTTAGGGAGAGTGGGTGTGGCTTCATGGTTTAGGGGGCGGGGCCTAAACTGAGCTGCCAGGATCTGGACACACGGACACAAGGAAGACACCAGTCTACCCAGGGGTAGTCACAGCTTGAGCAAAGGCCTGGTAATCGGGGCTGGTGGGTGGGAGGGGTAGCAGCTATTTATTCGCAAATTTCATTGTTTGTTTCAGGAAATCTATTTTATTTTTATTATTATCTTTACAAATTTAAGAACTTATTTTTTATTATTAACTTGGAACTATTTTTGATACCCTTTACTTATTTATTATTATTAGGCCACGGAGTGTGGCTTTTAGGATCTTAGTTCCCTGACCAGGGATCGAACCCAGGCTCCTGCAGTGGGAAGCTTGAAGTCTTAACCACTGGACCTCCAGGGAAATCCCCTAATTTGTTTCTGATTTTTCAATTAGGAGTTCTCAAAACAAATTTTCAGTAGTGTGAATAGCTTTTGGATGTGCCAGTGTTGCCAGGCATGCACCTCCAGCCCCTGCTGGCTAGCCTTCCTGGCTCAACCACCCTGACCCTGACCCTTGGAAGTGGCCCTTCCCCGTCCTTCAGCATCCAGGTCGCTGACGGCATCTCCGTCCTTTCCCCTGCAGGCGACTACACGGACTTCTATTCCTCTCGGCATCACGCCACCAATGTCGGGGTCATGTTCAGGGGCAAGGAGAATGCATTGATGCCAAACTGGTATGTCCTGTACCCTGGTGTGGCTGAGCTCCGAGTCTGTCTTTCTGTGTCCAGCAGCCTGTGGTGCTGGGAGTTGCCAGGTCCTCTCGGGTTAAAGGAACCGGGGAGGAAAACCCACAAGGGTCATGACGTCACCACACCTGGAAACAGTGACCCCAGCTTCTGGCTCTCCTCTCGGCTCAGCCCTGGACCTGCTGTGGAATCATGGGGTAGTCCCTTGAGACTTTTGATCTAGAGAACATGGGTTGGAATTAGATATTGAGTCGCCAACATCCTTCCAGCCCCTTTGATTTGTAAGCTGTGAATTACAGTTCTGTTGGTGAATTCTAATGCTGGTTCCTCTCAGAGGCTCTAGGGGAAGAATCCATTTCCTTGTCTTTTCTGGCTTCCAGAGGCTGCTTGCACTGCTTAGCTTGGGACCCCTTCCTCAGATGACTGCAGCCTCTAGGTTCCATCTGCAACAGTGCTAATTCCTCCTTTGACCTTCTTCCCTTTATAAGGATCCTTCCAGGTGGCTCAGTGGTAAAGAACCCACCTGCCAATGCAGGAGACATAAGAGACTCAGGTTCGATCCCTGGGCTGGGAAGATCCCCTAGAGTAGGAAGTGGCAACCCACTCCAGTGTTCTTGCCTGGGAAATCCCATGGACGGAGGAGCCTGACGGGCTGTAGTCCAAAGGGTCGCAAAGAGCTGGACATGACTGAGCAGTCACATACACACCCACACACACACATGGTTACATGTAGGGACCACCTGATAATTCAGAGTAATCTCCATAATCTCATGATCATTGACTTAAGTCACATCTGCAAGTCTCTTTTACTATAGAAGGTGATATTCACAGCTTCCAGAGGTTAAGACCTGGATATCTTTTTTTTTTAACTTTTTATGTTGGAGTATAGTCGACTCACAATGGTGTGATAGTTTCAGGTGGACAGTGAAGGGACTCAACCATACATACACATGTATCCATTCCTCCCCAAACTCCCCTCTCATCCAGGTTGTCACATAACACTGAGCAGAATTCCCTGTGCTGGACATGGGCATCTTTGGAGGGGCTATTATTTAGTCTCACACACACACGTGCACACTCATACATGTGCACACATACATACATACATACACCTACATACATGCAGGCTTCTCATTGCTTCGTGTTGTGGAGCACAGGCTCTTAAGGCGCATGGGCTTAGTTTCCCCATGGTATCTGGTATCTGGCATGTGGTATCTTCCTGGAGGAGGGGTTGAACCTGTGTCTCCTGCATTGGCAGGCAGTTTCTTAACCAGTGGACCACCAAGGAAATGCTTTCTTTTTAATGTTGAGCAATGGCCACCTGAGGCAAAGAGCTGACTCATTGGAAAAGACCCTGATGCTGGGAAAGATGGAAGGCAGGAGGAGAAGGGCATGACCGAGGATGAGATGGTTGGATGGCATCATTGACTCAATGGACATGAGTTTGAGCAAACTCCAGGAGACGGAGAAGGACAGGGAAGCCTGACAGACGGAACAACAACAGAAAATATTCCATTGTCTATCGAGACCACATTCCTGCTCATCCATTTATTTGTTTCTGGACACTTGGGAGTTCTTTTTGATATTTGAACCATGTATGTGTTGACTCACTTTCACTTTTATTTTGAAAGCATTTTGAAATTAAGTCACTTAGTCGTGTCCGACTCTTTGCCACCCCATGGACTGTAGCCCACCAGGCTCCTTTGCCCATGGGATTTCTCAAGCAAGAATCCTGGAGTGGGTTGCCATTTCCTCCTCCAGGGGATCTTCCCGACCCAGGGATTGAACCTGCGTCTCTTGCATCTCCTGCATCGGCAGATGGATTCTTTACCACTGTGCCACCTGGGAAGCCCCAGGTCCTTATTACTTACTATTTTGTATATATTTGCCGGCATGCTAAGTTGCTTCAGTTGTGTCAGACTCACTGTGACCCTGTGGACCGTAGCCCACCAAGCTGCTTTGTCCAGGGGATTCTCCAGGCAAGAATACTGGAGTAGGTAGCCATTCCCTTCTCCAGGGGATCTTCCCAGATCTCCCACATTCTTTACCATCTGAGCCACCAGGGAAGCTCATATATATGTTGACTCCCTTTCATTTCATCTGAAAACATTTTGAAATTTCATTTCTACATGTAACAGCATCAAGGCTTCCTCTTACTTTCCTTCCTCAGGCTGCACCTGCCAGTGGGCTACCACGGGCGCGCTTCCTCCGTGGTGGTGTCTGGCACCCCGATCCACAGGCCCCTGGGGCAGATGCGACCCGATGACTGTAAGTGCCCCCAGTGCCCAGGCCTTGCTGGGCTCCGCTCTTTGTCCCCACACGCCCAAGTCCATGCCTGGCACCCACTAACCTCTCTTTCTGCTGTTATTCCAGCTAAGCCTCCCGTTTATGGTGCCTGCAAACTCCTGGACTTCGAGTTGGAGATGGTAAGCCTCGTCTCGGTGTTTTACTGGCGTGGGGTCTGTATACACGCTAGGGCAGGAGGGCTCTCTCAGTGGCTGCCCTGGACAGCTGGCCGTTCCCTCATCTCAACCATGTTAATGGCAGTTCTGGGTCCCCACCTGGCCATCGGAAGTACCGTCCAACCTCATTACTCACTGATTCTGTATGTGTAAGCTCACTAACAGTTCATTTGTAACCTCCAAATCAGCAGTCGAGAGGTTTTGAGGGGTCACCTGAGGACACACTCAGGGTGGCAAGAAATTTGAGCCCCAGGTTTAGGTGGTCCTCGGAGTGTCTCCTGGTGAGGGCCCCGTGGTGTGCGCTTTGGGGTCCCCTGGTGTGCGCTTTGGGGTCCGCTGGTGTGCACTTTGGGGTCCCCTGGTTGGACTGTCAGCATGGGCATCTAGGTTGATTGGAGGCAGGCTGTATCTCCCTGTATTTCCGGTCCTGCCTGGTGATATCTTTGGATTCCATCCAGGGGAGACAAATAGTCACTAGTCCCAGGAGGGCATGCCGAGCCAGTCCTCTGCCTGTCACTGCCTTTGTGAGGCTGCCACGTGGCCCATAAGAGAAGGTCTCCCCAAGCCAGATGCCCCAGAGCAGGGCACAGAGCCCCAGTTTAAATGGGACCAGGGTCTTCTCTCTGGGAGTATGGAGGACTTTGCAGGCAGATGCTTTACCTATGTTGATTCCTGTTGGGGGGTGGAAGGGGTGGGCAGAAGGTAAATGGAAAGTCAAGAGTGTGAAGAAACGGTGTACGGGTGGTTAGGGAGCACAGATCATCTTGATGATGGTGGTGAGATTCTCTATAAGATGGCATCATTCTTTTTATAATCTTGACGAAAAATGTGCAATGTTTAAACACCATCACAGAACGAATATAACTGGGACTTGGGTCTTGCAAACGTCATAGTTGATTCTGTGCGCTTCTGGTAGTTATTTTCCCCCACTGATGTCTAGACACTCTCTTGTTTCCTGGATGTTGTGTTAACGATGCTTTCCTTGCACAGATATTCTGGGCTACTCTCTGCCAGTTTTCTGCACAGTGCTGTCTTATTAATTTGAAAGTCTGTTTTGTATTGAAGTGCTTCCCCGGGGGCTCAGATGGACAAGAACCCGCCTGCCAGTGCAGGAGGTATAAGAGATGTGGGTTCGATCCCTGGGTCAGGAAGATCCCTTGGAGAAGGGAATGGCTATCCATTCCACTATTCTTGTCTGTAGAACCCCGTGGACAAGGGAGCCTAGTGGGCTATAGACTATGGGGTCACAAAGAGTCGGAAACGACTGAGCGACTGATACACTTTTGTATTTAATAGCAATTAACCCTTCACTGTAATACATTGTAAATATGTTCTCCCAGTGTGGTATCATTTTGCTTTCTTTATGCAGAAATTTTACAGTTTTATAAAGTCAAACATGTCAATCACTTCCTTTATGGCATTTCCTTTTATGTCATCTTAGACTCTCTCCGCCTGAAGAATTTGAAGATTTGGGAGGTGTTTTGTTTTTCCAGTACTTGTTAGAGCCTTACTCTGCAAAAATTTAGATCTCTCATCCACTTGGAATTGTATGATGGATTAAGGGGTGGAGTTTGCCCCCACAGGCTCTCTTTGCCACATCATGGAGTCAGCCCTCTGATTTTTTATGACATGAATACAAACCCTGGTATTTTCACTTTTCACAAGCCTTGTGTAGCTGTCAAATCTGAAAATGCAGTGTGGGAAAGGGCAGAGGTGTGGGCTGAAGGAGATGAAGAGGGCTGCGTGGTGATCAGGGACCACATGCGGGGGTCTTGGGTGGGCACTGGCCCCCTGCTGCTCACCATGGGCCCGGAGTGGCTTCTGTCAACTCAGGTGCAGCTCATGATATAGAAGTATGGTAGGTTTGTACATAGCAGTCCAGGTATCAGCCAGGGTGTGGAAATGCCTGACCTTGCCTTCTAGGCAAGTGCCCTAGAGCAGCAGGTCAGAGCCAGATTCTCATCAGCTTTCCCGTGTCAGGCTTTCTTTGTAGGCCCTGGGAACAAACTCGGAGAGCCGATCCCCATTTCCAAGGCCCACGAGCACATTTTTGGAATGGTCCTTATGAACGACTGGAGTGGTAATTATGGGGAGTCGGGCTTCCTGGTATTGAGCATCCTGTGCACTCTTGGGTCTGGGGGAAGGCTGGGTGTTTGGGACGCTTTTTGCAGAAGCCAGGTGGTCTCCTGGGTCTGGTGTGGTCAGAGGCAGCAGGTGGTCAGTTGTTGAGAGCGCAGACATCTCGGCTCTGAGCTCTTGGCCAGTCACTTGACCTCTTTGAGCTCCAATGTTCTTGTAAGTTGAACAGAGGGACATGGCTAATATGTTTGAGCAATTTCGTGCCAAGCCCCAGGGCTGAACTCCCGTGGACTCTCATGCCAGATCCCAACTGGGCACTGATAATATTGTTGTTGTTTAGTCGCTAAGTCATGTTCGACTCTTGAGACCCGGTGGACTGTAGCCCACCAGGCTCCTCCATGAGATTCTCCAGGCAAGAATACTGGAGTGGGTTGCCGTGCTCTTCTCCAGGGGATCTTCTCAACCCAGGGATTGAATCTACGTCTCATATCTGCTGCATTGGCAGGCACTTTACCACTAGTGCCACCTGGGAAGCCCAATGATAACATTACTATTCCCATTTTACAGGGGTGAGGGATGAGGCACAGTGATTTCAGCTGTTCGCTGAGCTAAGATTTCAAATCAGACAGCTCCATTTCTGAGTTCGTCTCAACCCCTCTGCCTTATATAGGAGGAAACTGGTGCCAAGTGTCCCAGGATCTATGAGGGTGAGATTCCAGACCCTTCATGGGGAAATATCCTGCCTGCTCCCCCCTTTTATTTAAACAGCAGAAAAACAAATATAATTTGTAAATACAGGAGTGCACAGAAGAGAATTAAGGAAGTGAACAAAGCAGACAGCTTTTATACCTTTTTACAAACAAATAATAAATTTGTAAACAATGGACAAAACACAGGATTTTGGGTCTGGGGTGCTTAATTATTGAAGAAGTAACAACATTTGTTTGCAGACTTTTCTTGGCCTTGAATTCCTATCTCTTGTGACAAATATGTATCTCACCCTCCTGGTGCTGGAAGAGTACTTTTCTTTTTCCTGCCTTTTGGTCATCTCGCTCTTGGTCGCAGCCTGGCACGGTGACCTCAGAGGACCTCTGTCCTTGGTTCTGGGGCAACCAGCTTGTTGGAGTTGGAGCATCAGGGGTGGGGCAAGGCTGAGCTGAGCATCTGTTCCTTCGTCAAGCGGAGAGGGGAGACTTGGCCGGTGGCCCCGTCGGCTTCTGTCAGCCCTGCTTGTCCTTCTCCTATAGCTCGAGACATCCAGAAATGGGAGTACATCCCCCTTGGGCCGTTCCTCGGGAAGAGTTTTGGAACTACCATCTCTCCATGGGTAGTGCCCATGGATGCCCTCATGCCCTTTGCTGTGCCCAACCCGGAGCAGGTAAGACGCCCTCCGTGAGAAGTCCCAAACCCGGGCCCCTCTGCCTCCCAACTGTTTACCCATCCAGCTTGGAGAGGGTCTGGAGGGTAAGCTCTGTGTCCCCAGCATGCCCACGTGCTGGGGGTTTTGACTGCAGGGACCTCTAGGCAAGCATGGCGCCAGTCATTCTGCCTTGTGTTTTCCCTGTCCCTCGCACAGTTCTGGGAAAAAAACATGGAGTTTTGTAACCTTTAGAATCCTCTGAGGCTACAGGAACTGGCCAGTTGGCAGGAGAAGGGGTCCCTTCCAGTATCACTACATTGCACAACCTCCCGTGTCGCCAAATTGTGGTCTGTGTGATGGCGCCCCCTGGAGGCCAACTGACTGCACTGTGGAGCCAGACCACAGGGCGTCCTGGTGCCAAGAGTCCTGGTGCCAGCCTCCTGGTCCCTGTACCACTGTCCTGGCCCGACTCCCGATCTTGGTCCTCAGTCCTCAGGCTGTCACAGTCTGCTGCTGCCTCCATCCCATCACCTCCAGTGACCTCCACCGAAGTGCACTTGACCTTGACTGACGCCGTGGCCTTCTGCTCTCTTCAATATGGACCTCTTTGCTGTTGTCCAGTCACTCAGCTGTATCCGACTCTGAGACCCCAGGGACTGCAACACACCAGACTTCCCTGTCCTTCACCGTCTCCCGGAGTTTGCTCAAACTCATGTCCATTGAGTCAGCCATCTCATCCTCTGTCACCCCCTTCTCCTCCTGCCTTCAATGTTTCCCAGCATCAGGGTCTTTTTCAGTGAGTCAGTTCTTTGCATCAGGTGGCCGAAGTGTTGGAGCTTCAGCTTTGGCATTGGTCCTTGCAGTGAATATTCCCAGGGTTGATTTCCTTTAGGATTGACTGGTTTGATCTTCTTTCGGCCCTTGGCAGCCCCCTACTGTTCCTAGACACTCCGCCCCTGGCTTCTGGTGCCTGGCTCGACTCAGTCCTCCCGTATCTCCTGCAGTGCTCCAGGGGACTCTATCCTCCATGTGGGGGCAGCCCAGGCTGAGCTCTCAGCCTTGCTCTCCCCTCATTCCTGGTCCTGCTCCCCTGAACATCTGACCCTGCTCTCTCATGGCCTCTGCCCCCACCTCACATGCGGCTCCCTGGACATGTCTCAGCCTGCTGTCTTCTCATGGAGCTGTACTGAAACGCTGGGAGTCTTTCCCTGCAGACCAGCTCCTCGTGAGGCTCCTTGGGCTCTCTGGCAGGACCCCCTACTCCCTCCTCCACAGCTCCTGCCAGCATCTCCCTCCCCATCATTTTCAGTCTCTGAGACTTGTCTCCTCCCTCCTCGGTGAGTCCCACTCTCCGAGGGCTGCCTGGCCCGCAGTCACATCCCTGGCTTGTCCCCTCCTGGTCCAGCTCTTTGCTCACAGGCACCGCTCACCCTCACCAAAGACCTTTGGGCTGTCTCTCCTTATATACCCGTCCTTCCCAAATACTGTTGAAGTGCAACCTTCAGGAATCTTGCCACTTGTGAATTATGATTTACTGAATGCTTTTCTTTTTCCTATCCCTACAATGGTTTTTTGGGCTTCCCTGGTGGCTCAGTGGTGAATCTCTCCACCAGTGCAGGAGATGTGGGTTCGATCCCTGGGTTGGGAAGATCCCCTGGAGAAGGAAATGGCAACCCACTGCAGTATTCTTACCTGGGAAATCCCATGGACAGAGGAGCCTGGTGGGCTACAGTCCATGGGGTTGCAAACGAGTTGCTCATGACTTAGCAATTAAACAACAGGGGTTCTTTATATTGAGATTTTATGGTTACAACCCAAGTAGTGCTAAAAAAGAGTGAATACATACACTGCAAAAATAGCCACAGAATTGTCTTTGATATAAATGTTTGCAAGCATCTACAAAGGATGTAGGCTGAATGCTTTTCTTTAAAGCAGCTTCCATTTGAAAACATAGTATATTTAGAAAAGGAACTTCTAGGTCCCTATCCATGTCACTAGCCTCCAACTCAGTCATGAAAAGAAACACATAATCGTGAAAATAAAGTCACCCCACATTAGCTCATGGATCACTAGGGAGTCCCAGATGGCTCTTGGGGAAGACGCTGCTTTTGAACAAAGCACAGACCTTCTGGCCTGGCTGCCAACGTGGCCTGTATCCCTGAGTCCAGGAGCACTAGGGGGACTGTGCACCCTTTGTTGACCAACCTGTCCACTGCCACCCTCACCCCCCAGTGTCCAGGGACACAGCACTGTCCTGGAAAGAGGGGACGCCCCTTCTTCCCAGGTCCTCCTGGCCAGCTGCCCTGCTGTGGGGCCAGCCTGGCCAGCTCAGCCAGCCAACCCAGCCCCTCTGTGTTCCTCTGCCCTCACAGGACCCCAAGCCCCTGCCGTATCTCTGCCATGACCAGCCCTACACATTCGACATCAACCTCTCTGTTGCCCTGAAAGGTACTCCCCTGGGGTCGGAGGCTGTGTCCAGCTGGGTGGACCCCTGAGGCTGCTCGGCGGGGCTGAGTTAAAGGCCAGTGGATCAGTAGTGAGAGAGCCCAGCTTTGCAGGCTACAGCTGAAGTTCAAGTCTCGGTTCTGCCCCTGACCAACTCTGGGACTTTGGGCATGTTACTGAGTCTGTCTGTTACTAAATCTGTCCGGTTTGTCATCTGGCAAGTGGGATAATGATGGTATTCACTTCTCTGTGGAAGTCCCCCGGCTCTGATACCCTACCCTATGAGCTGATTGGTTCATAGACTCTTTAGACGGAGTCATATTAGACAATGGAGAGCCTAAGCCACAGAACAGTTCCCCTTACAAGGTGGGATCCCCCCTCCTTGATTAATGGAATCAAGTCTTCTTGTCAGTTTTACTTGTCTTCCCAACAGGAGAAGGAATGAGCCAGCCAGCTACCATATGCAGGTCTAATTTTAAGGTAAGCTTTGAGGCTGGGCAGACTGCTTTTGGAGGCGAAGGAGACCTTTCTTCCTGGCAGGACCAGGAGAAAAGCATCGATGTCGGGATGTGATGTCGGGTCAGCATGTGGTGGGTTGTTTCCATTTTTTGGTAGAGCTACCATGAACAGTCAAGTCCATGTCTCTGGGTGCATGAATGTGCATATGTCTGGATATACAGGGATAGGAGTGCTGGGTTATAGAGGGTGTATATCCACACTTGGCTGAGGAGTCCTTCCAGACACTTTTCCAAAGGGCTTGTTACAATTTGCACTCATGAGCAGCATCTGAGCATTTTGGCTGCTCCACATCCTGGTCAACAGATGAGCCACTGGCATTGTCATTTCAGCTGTTCTGGGGATTGTGATTTCGCTTTGCATCTCCCTAAAGATGAATGCTGGGAAAGACCGAGGGCAGGAGGAGAAGGGGGCGGCAGAGGATGAGATGTCTGGATGGCACCACCAACTCAAAGCACATGAGTCTGAGCAAACTACAGGAGATAATGAAGCACAGGGAAGCCTTGGCATGCTGCAGTCCCTGGGGTCGCAGAGAGTCGGACGTGACTGGGCGACTGAACAGCAACCACAAGGATGAATGCAGCTGGGCATCCTGTCATGCTTGTTGACCATTTGAACATCCTCTGATTCAGTGTATTCCTGTTTCTTCTAGTCTCCCTCTTAATTTAACTTTATTCTGGGCTCCTTAGGCTGCCAAGAAGGAATGAGGGGGCCTGCTTGAGGGGGCTTTTGTGCAAGAATCTTTTTCTGAGGTTTCCTTTGCCTGGATGTGTAGCTTCAGAAATGGCAGACCTGAGGAGCTGTGGATTTGAGGCGCAGGAGTGCAACCCCTGAGCTGCTCGGCAGGCACGTGGTCCTTGGTCCCTTCCCACCAGGCCTGACCTCCCGTAGTGCTCCCTCATGTCTTGGGCTGCTCTGAGGTCCTGTTTGAGTTGTTCAGCTCTGTTGTCCAGTGTCTGCTCCAAGGCCTGAGGTCTTTGCTCATGAGATACTTCTGCTATAGTGAGAACCTAGACGCTATCAACTCAGGACTCTGGGGTGATTGCAGGACAAAGTGGGATTATGGACTCCTGAGCACGCTGTACATTGAGGGGCTGAGCAGCGAGGTTTGCAATTCCAGGAGTGCTTCTTGGAGAAGGTGGGTTAGGGTTGGACTAGAAAGAGCCCAAGAGCTGGGGCTTTAGCTGGTGAAGGGGCAGGGAGAGAACTGGGGTAGGTCACAGGGTAGGTGCAGGAGGATAGCTTGTCCTTGCTCTAGGGACTGGGAGAGAGCCCGGGGCGGGCTGCTGTGAGTGGGGCTGGCTGCTCCAGGCAGCTCAGGAGAAGCCTGTCCTGCCTATCCCCATCTCTGTGTCCTTGCCCGCAGTACATGTACTGGACAATGCTGCAGCAGCTCACCCACCACTCTGTCAATGGCTGCAACCTGCAGCCGGGGGACCTCTTGGCTTCTGGAACCATCAGCGGGCCGGTGAGTATGTGATTGGTTCCCCTGGGAGCTGCCTGCGTGAAGCATCCCTATTCCCTGTACAGACTGGAGGGTTCTCCCTCGAGAGGGGAGTCCAGCCTGAGCAGGCATATCTTACGGCCCTGTCCACCTCATAGCTTCGTCCGTCTCTGGGTGCAAAAGGGGCTCCTTTTTCAAATGCAGAAAAGATCGGGATGGGGTGAGAGGCTGCCTCCTTCTACTGCAGGAGAGTGAGACTGACAAAGGGGGCCACTGTTGTATCTGGTTGTCACCACCTCACAGCACATCCTTCCAGGATGAGGTGGCCCCACTGCTAACCGCCCCCACCATGAGCCTTCTTTGGTGATGACTGGTTGGTGCATGGACTGGCCACTTCTTGCAAGGTCCAGACCTCAGGCTCTTTTTGATAGAAAGTCTTCCTAGCAGGGGATTGGGTGGGGAGGCCAAGTGTAACAGCATCTGGGTAAGCCCCAGTCTCCAGAGTGGGCAGGGGCCTGGCAGGCGCCTGAAAGGATGGACCTGGGTAGGTTGGTCCAGCATCCTCCCAACCCCCAAGTCCTGAATGAAGTGAGCAGGGCACGTAGGGTACCCTAGCTCGAGGACATTTCCAGGGTGATTCCCACCAAGGCAGGGTCTCTCAGGGCTGTGGGGTCCCTTGCTCCTTCCCAGGCCTCACCCCTACCCCTCGCCTTGCTAACCACTGTCTGCACCAAACCCGACCCGCCCACCATGATGTGAATGCCTGTGACAACTTCTTCCCCTTCTTGCTCTGAAGGAGCCAGAGAGCTTCGGCTGCATGCTGGAACTGTCGTGGAAAGGCACAAGGGCCATAGAGCTGGGGAACGGCCAGACCAGGAAGTTCCTGCTGGACGGGGATGAAGTCATCATGACAGGTGAGGGGCACAAGGCCCACGGGCGGCCTCTCCTCCTCGCCGTCCTCCCCGTCTGCCAGGAAGTCATCTGTCCCATCTGTCCCCACTCCAGCCTTCCCGGCTGTGTGTCTGCTTCTTCTGGCCTTCACCCCAGCCCTGCCTGACAGGGACTGAAGTGAAGTGAAGTAAAAGTCACTCTGTCGTGTCTGACTCTTTGCGACCCCGTGGACTATACAGTCCATGGAATTCTCCAGGCCAAAACACTGGAGTGAATAGCCATTCCCTTCTCCAAGGGATCTTCCCAACCCAGGGATCAAACCCAGGTCTCCTGCATTGCAGGCAGATTCTTTACCAGCTGAGCCACCAGGGAAGCCCAAGAATACTGGAGTGGTTAGCCTAGTCCTTCTCCAGTGGATCTTCCTGACTCAGGAATCAAACTGGGGTCTTCTGCATTGAAGGTGGATTCTTTACCAGCTGAACTACCAGGGAAGTCCCAGCTCTGTGTCTGCTTATTCTGGCCTTCACCCCAGCCCTGCCTACCAGGGACTGGCTTTATTTACTTTTAATCTTTTGGCCAAGACATGTGGCACGTGGGATCTTAGTTCCCCGACCAGGAATCAAACCCGTGTCCCCTGTAGTAAAAATGCAAAATCTTAACCACTGGTCCACTAGGGAAGTCCCTGCCGAGAACTTTAAATCAGAGTCTTCCTGGAGCCAAAAGACCAAGAAAGTCCAGCTCCGTGTCTCCTTCCTCCCAGACCAAAGTGATAAAATAATGGCAGGTTTCACGTTCTGAACTTTGCAGTGCAGAGACCCTGTGCCTTCTGACCTTGTGCCCTTTGACCCTGTGCCTATTACCTGACTGAGTTAGTGACAAGATTTCTAGCAGCCCATTCTGAGGGGCTTCCCAGGTGGCATTAGTAGCGACGAACCTGCCTGCTAATGCAGGAGATATAAGAGATGCAGGTTCGATCCCTTGGTTGGGAAGATGCCCTGGAGGAGGGCATGGCAACCCACGCCAGTATTCTTGCCTGGAGAATCCCCATGGAGAGAGGAGCCTGGAGGACTACAGTCCATGGGGTCACAAAAGAGTTGGACATGACTGAGCATATGAGCACGCACATTCCAAGCAGGTTAGGGCACCCTTACCCCTTGAGGGGCCGTTATACCTATCATTTAATATTGCTGGAGAGGAAGGCGCCACCATGGTCAGAGTCACACAGATTCAGGTTGGACTCCCACATCCCCAGGGGCCCTCGGACCTTCCTTAGGTTATTGAAACTTTCTGAGACTCAGTTTCCTCATCTTTAAAATGGAGCTAAGGATATAGTGCCTAGTGTTACAGCGTGGTTGTAAGGATGAGATGACCCAGTTTAATCCCTCAGGGGCAGGGGCTGTGGGTCCCGCTGGGGTTCCCATGGTGAACCAGAGAGGCGCAGTGCCCACCCATCTGGGGTCGTGCTCCACCACCACTGCAGCACCATTTTACAGACGTGAAAACAAAGTCCCAGCAGTGGGTAAATGACTTGCCTCGGATCTTGCAACCAGTAAGTCAGAAGTTTTCCCATCCAGGTAGCTGGTTTTCAGAACCCCGATTCTTTACCCCTTTGATAACATCTAAAGAAACTCACAAGGCACGCGTTGCTTTGTGAGCACTTAAAATTGGCGACAGTTGTCACCGCTGTCCTCATCATTATTGATGTTTCTTCCAGAACCCACTCTTAAGAAGGCCCAGCATCCTGACCTCTTATTTTTCTAAAAAAATGCGTATTATTTTTAAATTTTTATTTATTTATTTATTTTAAAGACTGCACTGGGTCTTTGCTGCTGTGCATGAGCTTTCTCTAGTTTCTGCGAACTGGAGCTACTCTACAGTTGCAGTACTCTGTACTCCACAAAAGAGAAGACCTTGCAACGAGATGCCCTGGCACCCCAACTAGAGAGTAGCCCCTGCTCACCACAACTAGAGAAAGCCCTCGTGCAGCAGCAAAGATGCAGTGCAGCCAAGAATAAATACATAAAATTTTTTTAAATTTTAAAAAAGAGAAGAGGAAACTGGAGATAGATGGATGGAAGTCTCAGGAACAAGAATAAAAATTATACTTTGGCAGGTGGGGCATTTTGGGAAGCTGGAAAACTGAGCTGTCACTATGGACACTCGTTCCCATTGGGATGCAGTGGGGAGCAGGCAGAGGGTCTATGCTGTGCTTAGCCATTCAGTCGTATCCAACTCTTTGCAACCCCGTGGCCTGTAGCCCACCAGGCTTCTCTGTCCATGGGATTCTCCAGGCAGAAATACTGGAGTGGGTTGCCATTTCCTTCTCCAAGGGATCTTCCCGACCCAGGGATCAAACCCAGGTCTCCTGCATTGCAAGTGGACTCTTTACCATCTGGGCCACCAGGGAAGCCCCAGGCAGAGGGTCAGTCTCCGGGAAAAAGCCAGTGAGATCAGCATGACGGGGCTGACATCCCAGAGGAGATGAGCACGCTTTTCCCTTCCGTGTCCACGGTTGATGGAACCTGACTCAGTGAGGCCAAGGATCTGCCTTCCCGCTCTGCCCAGGTCTTGGTGACACGCACTGACTTGGGTGTGGACTTTCTGGGCCCCTGGGCCCTGCCTCGATGCACCTGCCCCCAGCTTCTCCTCCCTGGCCTGGAGAGCAGCAGCCTGGGGGCCCAGAAAGACCTGGGTGCAGAGCATCACCGCCATCCTCAGGGCCATGGTCTTTGGGGACATTTGGCATCGTCTGGAGCCAGTTTTGGCCAACTCTGAAGGGCAGCCAGACATGCTCCTAGACATCCCAAGTGCACAGGACAGCCTGTCTTGAGAATCATCCATCCAGCTCAAACCGTCACGAGTCACTGAGGTTCGGAAACCCTGTTCAGGCATCTTCCCTCCAGCTATAAGATGGGGAGGAAGTGGCTGGCTCTCCTACCAAGATGTCACTGTGCATCTGTGCTTAAGGAAGCAGGCAGTGCCAGTTTGCTGGGAGGGTTGGTGCTGTTGTGCCCAGGGCAGGAAGGAGCCATGTGACTGACAGAGTGCCCAGCATTGGGGGTGGGGAGGAGAAAGACACTCCATTAGTGTTTGCAGCTCTCCAGGAAGAAGGGTCTTAAACAATACTGCCTCTTGGAGTGACTTGTCTTGATAGATGATTGATGTATTTCTGCCAAGTTTTGCTTTAATAGGCTTTTTTTTCCTCCTGGGGACACGAATACTTCTGAGCATCGAGATTCAAAAGTGACTGATGGAAAAATAGTGAAACTGAGCAACAGAATAGGCAAGGATATTGCTCTGGACCGAAGGTGACCCTGAGTGTTAGGGGTCAGTGCTGAGGTGGCCAGGATGTCCTCGGAGATGCCAGGGACAGTGAGGGGCAGGTTTGGGGGTGTTGCTGTGGGGTCCACTTTTCCACCTTCCCAGAGAAGGCCAGCAGTTAGAGTAGCCCACACAGGGAGAATGAGGCGGCTGGCCAGGCAGGAGCGGGGAGGTGGGAGGAGACAGGCTGTGTCAGCAGGGCTGAGCCACAGGTGGCTGGGTGGACTGTGCCCGGGCTCACCGGGAGGGCTTTTGGGGACATCCTTGACCCATCTCCCAAGGCTGCCTTCGGTCTCATGCTATTCCCTCTGTTGGGCACGCCCTTTTCATTGTCCCCCTACTGGCTAACTCCTACCCACCAGTCAAGTCCCCACTCAGGTGGGGTTCCCATCAGCAGCAAGTTCCCTCCTTCTCCTGTCTCCTCCACACTGCTCTCCCATCACCTCGTAGACTTTCCTACTCTAACGCATACTAGTCGGGCAGCTCCTGCTGAACCGATCCTTCTCAGATACAGGGACAAGGGCCTCCTGCTGTCTGCTTTCTGGAATTGATTGAATTTGTTAAACATTTTCTCTGGGAGAAGTGTCATGCTGGGGCTTCACCCAAGTGTGTCATTAAATCCTCACCACCCTGAGAGGAAAGGATTGCTGTTCCCATTTGTAGACAAGGGAGTAGCTGAGCTCAGAGTTTAAACAAGCTGCCCCCAGACCCCCAACTTATAATTCTCCTAATAGCTGACACTGAGCATTTGCCCTCGGCCAGGCACTTCTGGGAGTTCTCTGTGTATTAACTCACATCATCTTTGTAATAGTCCTGCTCAGTGGGTACTATCATTAGATCCATTTCACAGATGAGGAAGCTGAGTTCTCAGGAGCCCCAAGTAGGTGGAAGAGCCAGACTTTGAACCCTGGCCTCAGGCTAATTAGCAGACCTAATTAGGGTGTGAACTCAGACTCACATAGGGAGAGTTGACCTCTGCCTCTTCCCTCACCTCTCAGGAGAGCCATCGCTCTACCCCTGCACTGCTTTCTGGGGTCCCTGACAGTAGGATGGGCCTGGAGTTCCATCTTGGTGCTCTGCCCAGGTCCTGGAGAGGGTAGTTTTCTGTTGAATATACCTATTTGTTATCCTGATGGTGCCTTTCTGCCCCGGGCCCAGCCGTGTGCTGACCAGTGCTGTGGCTGCCTGGGCGTTGGTTCCCTGAGCTTGGCGGCTCTGTGGCTGAGCCCCTGTCCTCTCTCTGTTGCAGGGCACTGCCAGGGGGACGGGTACCGCATTGGCTTCGGCCAGTGTGCGGGGAAAGTGCTGCCTGCCGTCTCGCTCACCTGAGGTCCTCTCTGCTCTCCCAGAAACACCAGACTGGCACGCCGCCCCCTCCACCTCCCTGGGGGGACCAGGGGCCCCCACTGTGGCTGCAGGCCTGGTTCTTCATTCAATAATAAAGCCACTGTGCTCCATCTTCATGCGCTGAGCCTGGCACGGCTGTGAGTGCACAGTGCCTACTCGTGTTCTTGGTTTGTTTTTGTTCTGTTATTTTGTTTGTTTGTTTGCTTTTTTTTTTTACAGCCAGTAGAACTGAGACTGGACTCCACAGCTTTGAACTTCTAGGGCTAATTGTGAAACAGTGGTTGGAACCTTGATTTTGATCCTTGGAAGTGAGCTTCTCAAGGCAGGGTTGTGCTTGACTTATCTTTGTGTCCAAACCCCTTTACACAGGTTGTTGTTTAATCACTTTAGTCATGTCAGACTCTTTGTGGCCCCATGGACTATAGCCCACCAGGCTCCTCTGTCGATGGAATTTCCCAGGCAAGAATACTGGAAGCCACCACAGTAGCTGCTCATAAACATGTGTGGCATTGCATCACAGAGTTGCCTGTCTCAGCCCTGTGGGTGTCATCCCATCACAGCCCTCTGGAGTCATTCCTCCTTCGTGTCTGTTCATAGGGAGCCAGAGCCCCCATTCCATCTTCAAGGTGACACCCAATATTTCCCCACTAATGGTCTGACTGATATGAAACAGGGCTGACATGTCTGATTCATTTGTGATTGCATAAACTGTAGCCTGCCAGGCTCCCCTGTCCATAGAATTTCCCAAGCAAGAATACTGGAATGGGTAGCCATTCCCTTTGCCAGGGGATCTTCCCGACCCAGGGATCAAACACTCATCTCCTGCATTTGCAGGCGGATTCCTTACCACTGAGCCACCTGGGAAGTCCCCCCAGAAACAATACAAGAATGCAAAAACCAGATTTAGCACTACAATATTTTATGACAGTAGAAGGTAGCTGGAGATTCTACATGCTATCAAACAGTATGATACATGACCGCTAGGGGAGGAGTATAATTACTGGGAGGAGGCGTGGATTAATCAGCTGCATCTCTGTGTAGTCAGGCTGGAGGATTCTGAGTTCTCCGGTCCCTCTTAATGACTGCATTAGGCCAGAGGACACCCCTTTTCTTGGAGAAGCGAGCACAACAGAACCTCGCGAGGTCACCCTGTTCTTGGTGCAGAAGGGAGGAGAGTGGACCAAACTTCATAAGAAGCCCGAGAGGCATCAGTGACTGACACTGATCCCCTCTCCCAGATAGTCACGGTTTGAAAGTCAGTTTTGAAGCTCTCGCTGGGCCATGCCTAAGATCTGCTGGCAGGAAGAGCATCCGGGGCTCCATGCAGGTTCCTCTCCCTGTGTTCCTCCAGACCTGCTGGTCATCCTTCCCTGTCCTGCCGTGTCTTGGGAGGAGGAAGACCTCCATGGATGACGTCACTCAGGTTCACACCTTCTGGCTTCGGCCTGGGCTCCGGTAAAGGAGGCACAAGCTGAGGGTGGAATATAAGAGAAGAAAGAAGGCAGGGGTATCTACGTTCCTCACTTCTTCTCTGCTGGGCTAGGGTTTGGGCGGCTCTGTGCCAGCGTCTCCCTGCCTACCTGTGGCTCAATAACACTTGCTTGTTTCTGGTTCTACTGTTCCCTCCCTAAGCAAGAGCTGCCAGTGGCGTCTCATGGTCATCAATCCTGAACTAGTCACCATCCTTTTCTCTCCCTTTTTACATTTTCAACATTTTTTATTGAAGAATAGTTGGTTTACCATGTAGTGTTTAATTTCTGCTGTACAGCAAAGTGACTGTTATATGTGTGTGTGTATATATATATAGTTTTTCATTCTGATTTATTGCAGTCTACTGAGTACAGTTCCCTGTGCTGTACAGTAGGACCTTTTTGTTTATCCATCCTTTAGATATTAGTTTGCACCTGCTAATCCCAACCTCCCAATTCTTCCCTCCCCTGTCCCCTCTCCCTGCTTGGCAACCACAAGTCTGTTCTCTATGTCTGCAAGTCTGTTTCTGTTTCATAGATATGTTCATTTGTGTTGCATTTTTAAACCCTGCCTACATTTTTGAAAATAGTCCTTAAATTAGACCCTCTTCAATCAATCAAACCCTCTTCAGTTGCTTCCTGACTAATAAAGCCATTGGTACCAGGAGTGGTGTCAGGAAACAGGCTCTGAAAATAACATGCTGGAATTGGGCTTCTTGCATATTAGATGAGCACAGAGTAACCTCCTGACTGGGGGAGGCAGGACATGAACAGTCTGTTTTGTGTAATACTATCACAGTTATCGAAATATTCTTGGTGTTGGCATAGGATGGAGTGCAGGTTGACAGTAAAGCACTAGGAGAAGAGTTACTGGTGGGACTTCCCTAGTGGTCCAGTGGCTAAGGCTCTGTGCTCCAAATGCAGGCAGCCCATGTTCGATCCCTGGTCAGGGAACTAGATCACACAAGCCACAACTAAAGATTCCACATGCCACAGTGAAGACTGACGATCCTGCGTGCAGCAACTAAGACCTGGCTCAGCTAAATGAATGAAAGAATGAACAAATATTTTTTAAAAAATCATTGGCACTTAGTTGCTAGGGGAATATTGATGATCACATGGGACTGAGCGACTGAACTGAACTGAACTGAACTGAACTGGGATGGGTGGGCTGCTCTTGATTGCCCTGGAGAGTTTACATAAAGAGGAAGATAAACTCCAAATCTTGAGTTCATAACTGAAGTGTCAGATGGAGAAGCAGAAGGCACGCATGCAGTGGTTAAGTGACTTTCCTTGGCTGTAGGACAGACGAAGGTCTGGCTTGCAGAGTTTCAGTGCCAGGGAACCGTGCAATGCCAGGTAATTGTGTGTGTCAATAAAGTCTCTTAGCTGAGGCAAGGACCTTGAAACTTGTTAAAAATACAAATTATAGGACTTCTATTTTGCTGTACAGCAGAAATGAACACAACACTGCAAATCAAATATACTTAAAAAAGTAAACAACCTCCCCCCCAAAAAAAATTTATAATACTTTGATTGACAAATTAAAGGACAGACAACAAGATCAACTGAATTAAACATTCTGGGGTGGGGGTCCAGAAATTGTGTTAGAACAAACTTTCCAAGTGATTCTGATGCACGCTAAAGTTTGAGAACCACTGTACCTGAAAGTACTTTCTGCTGCATCCCGATCAATAAAGATAATAAAAAGAGTTCACCTTCATCAGGCAGGAGGTGGTGGCATACCTTAATTGTATTCCCTCCAGAGTTCACTCGCTCTTCTCTGTTGTATTGTGTGGGACCCTGATCATCTTGTCAACCCACAGCACCTCATGAATGGCTGCTATATTGATGCTTGTACTCAGTTGCTCGGTCGTGCTGTACTGATGACATGGTGCTAACTGCCTCTGCTGAGTGGAGTATAGCAAGGACCACAAATGGCATGGGCTTGCCAGAAGCTGAGAGCAAACCCCTGTGGACTGGCAGGAGGATTCTTTACCACTGAGCCCCCGGGGAAGCCCATCATCAGTGTATATTAATGTCAATTAAAATGAACAAGTGAATATATCTCTCACTTCTTAAAATGGAAATCTTTGTTCCAGATAGAATTCACTTTCACCACTTCCATGGGGAAATGATTTGTTCACACAGATCCTACTGTCTCTTAAAGCCCACTCCCTGGAGCAATCTTTCAGGCCAAGTTCAACACTAGCCCTTCTGATCTGAGTAGAAGATCTCCTTTAGGTTTTTTTATGACTTGACTTCAAGCGTGTGCTTTGGTCTAGCATGGAAAGTCTTCAGCAACCATGCGTCCATCTTTCTCTCCACCCCCCATTTGAAGGTAGGGACCCCCAGGCACCTCTCTTCTCTGTTCTGGTGCAGAGAGGGTGCTCAGCGGCTGGGCAGTAAGGATGGCAGCCCTGTCTCTAGTTTCTGCCATCACCCTGTGTCTGGGAGACTTGATGGGTAGCACGTACTCTCCAAGGTCAGTGTGGGGCCTCTGCATGTGCCCTCCATATTGCAGAAATTTCTTGGGTTCCAGTGGCTGGGGGCATGTTGGAATATCCGCTCTTAGGTGAGAAACCTCGCTTTTCCTTTTGCCACCCACTATGAAGAAAGAGGCTCAGTGGTTTATGAACCTCTCTGGGTTTTTGAGGCAATGTGCAGGATCTTCGTGTGTGCCACTCTGCTGCATGTACTGGGTGCATCCTAAGGTTGCTATGTTTTCTTATAATTTAATTTAATTTTTATTTTTTGGCTGGAGGATAATTGCTTTGCAATGTTATATTGTTTTCTGCTGTACAACGTGAATCAGTCATAACTATATATATGTGTGTGTGTATATATATTATATACATATATACCTTCCCTCTTGAGCCTCCGTCCCACCCCCCACCCCATGCTGAGATCATCCTGCCGGCATCTGGGTCTCCTCATCTTGTGCTAGTTGGCAGAGAAGGGGACCACTGAGCTGTTCAGGGTGATTTATTCCAGCATCTCAGGGAAAATGGGGCTGTTGTAACACAATGTGGCCAAGGGAGACTGGCTCTAGAACCCAGGGCTTCACTGGAGACTCTCTGGTTACTTCTCACCCCATATCCCTATTCTGTAGGTCTAGGCTGGGGGCATGAATTTATTTATTTTCTTGGGGCATTAAGTAATTAATTAGTTATCTGGAGGCATGCTTTTATTTAATATCTGGAGGCATGAATTCATTTACTTATTATCTGGGGCTTGAATTTATTATCTGGAGGGATTAATTAATCAGTTAATTATCTGGGGGCATGGATTTATTTATTTGCTATCTGGAGAGAAGAATTTATTTTCTGGAGGCACAAATTCATTTATTTATTATCTGGGGGTTTGATTTTATTTATCTATTATCTAGAGACAGGAATTTATCTATTATTTGGGGCTTGAATTTATTATCTGGAGGCATTAATTAATTAATTATCTGGGGGAGCATGGATTTATTTACTTATTTATGGTTGAGCTGTGCAGCACATGGGATCTTAGTTCCCAAACCAGGGTTCGAACCCAAACCCCCTGCATTGGACGCTCAGAGTCTTAACCTCTGGACCACCAAAGAAATCCCAGTACTAGTTAGTTTTCATTTGCTCTATTTCACTGATATATATGAACCCTATCACCCAGAGTTCCCTGTTCTTTTGCTTCTGCTGTTTTTGGCTGCTGGGACAGGAGACTAGAGGGCAGAGAGTGAGAAATCTTATTCTCTTCCCACCGAGCTGCACTTTGATTGGCTGCCTGTAGCCATGGCTTTGGTTGGGGGGGAGTCCTCTTCCAGTAGCTTCTGGGAACACCCTCTCCTTCTCCTTTTTTCTGGCAAAAGTGGTGATGGATTTGCATTGTGGGTCATCCATGGGTATTTTGTCCCCTTCTTTTGTTTCCCTTGACTCTGACCAACCTCTGTAAATATTCCGTCATTAAACTGTCTTCATGGAATGCTTTGGGGGTACATCTCTCTCCTGCCAGGATTCTGAGTGGTACGGGTCCCCAAGACAAACTCCCCAGGAAGGGGGAAGAATCTTAGCTGATGATGACCAAGGATTCAGGGCTGGCATGGCTAAGGCTGTCTGTCCATCTGGACACAGCCAGCCTGGTGTACTGTTTTGACGGAATGACTGGGTATGTGAACGTGGACCAGGGAGCTTGGCTCAAGTGCCTCTCAGCAGCCTGGGCCATCAGCAAAGAGGGCACTGCAGGCTGTCCTTCACACACGCGGGACTGTGGACGTGGAAACGCACTTGTGGACATGCCACGCTTTGAAATTCTCCCCACGTGGTGTTTAGAAGCAGAACCAGCTCCTTTTGGATTGAATTAGCCTCAATTTCTGTGGCAATTTTATAGGAGAGGGAGTCATGGGTGTTTCAAATCAGTAAGAAGGGACTTGCCTTGTGGTCCCATGGCTAAGACTCTGTGCATCCAGTGCAGTGGGGAAGGTTCCATCCCTGATCAGGGAACTAAGATCCCGCATGCAGCATGGCATGACCAAAAAAAGAGTAGCAATTCAATAAGAACATGTATATATTTGAGCAACTAACTGGAAAAAATGAAACAGAGTTGATGGGAATTGATTGACCAGGCGAGTAAAGCTGGTGTCCTCTATTAGTCATACCAGCCTGTCTGAGCGCTCTCAGCGCTCAAGTTTCTGCTAGGCACCATCACTGATTTCTTGCTTCTGCTGTTTTTCTCTGCCTCACCTGTCCCTAGCATGACATCCCTTTCCAGATAACATTCCTTCACATCACCCACTTCCCAGATGTCTTTTTTATCCCCCAGATGTCTTTCTTGCCCTGCAAACACCATGGCCACAAGGTGGATTGTGTATCAGACTTTACTGAGAGTTTGGGATAACAGGAAGGGACTGGAGCAGAGCACAGAACAGGCAACAGCTTAAAATCAACCACCAAACACCTGTCTGGAGACTCCATCACCCATACCCTGCAGGGGGACTTTTTCTCTGATCGTATTTTGCCTTAAATCCTGGGTTGAGGTCAACACTTCTTTCTCTTTGATGCTTTTCATTTTCTCTCTGCCAGCTTCCAGTCTTCAAAAATTCTCTCCACTTCTTTTGCTGAACAGTTTACCTCTCCATCCCAAGCCCTACCTTCATCTCAGCCAGCTACAAACTGGCTAAGATGCTCTGATGACAAAGGACCATCTCCTCCATCCTTTAGCAGCTAAAGCAACAACAAAAGCTTGAAATTTCAGTTGGGTTTTCCCTTATTATGATCAAATATTTAGACGGCTCGCCCTCCCCCCTGTGTCTCTTAGGTGCAGCGGGTGTCATTTAAATACTTACTATCCACCATCCTGAGCAAGCCCCAGGGTTCATCATATCTGTCTTAAGCGTTCTTTATTTATTTTTATTTTGCAACGTGTATACTAGGGGGAAATGAAAGCAATCCACATACTTAATAACAGGATTCTGGATAACTATGCTCATGCACTAGATGGTATGGTTTGTAGCCACTAAAATGATAAGTAGGAAGACTGTAGCAGAAACATGCTTATGAAGAAATGTTATGAGATACTGATTAAAATGTTGTAACAGAAGGCTTTTATGAAGAAAATATATTTTGCATGTGGACAAAGATGAGAAGGGAACACATGGACACACAATGGAAATCACTGTTATCTGGAGGCTTAGAATAGGAGTGATTTTGAAATTTTCATCTTTTGCTGAAATGTTATTATTTCCCTTTGCCACCAAAAACGTCAAAAGAGATAGGGTGGGAAATATTAGCAACTCTAGGTGTGGGAAAGAAATAAGTGAGACCACAGGACCCCCAGGGCAGTGCTTCTCAAACTAATTGATCATATCCTTTTCTAAAAACATATTGATGCATTTAATTAATGTGTGTGCATGCTCAGTCACATCCGACTTTTTGTGACCCCCCATGGACTGTAGCCTGTGAGGCTCCTCTGTCCATGGGATTCTACAGGCAAGAATACTGGAGTGGATTGCCATTTCCTCCT